>NC_134522.1:30471348-30801348 GCF_027942865.1 Odontesthes bonariensis | reverse complement strand
CCCAAACTAAACCCCCAAAAGATAACTAAATAATAAGTGAGCCAAATATACAAAATAATAAATAGCTCCTACAGTAGGTACAGTTTGCTAGATGAATATACTTAACTCTGCTCAGATGACAGAGCTTTAAGGAATGAATGTCAGCAGAGAAAGACCACACAATAAAGAAACTGGAATCAGAGGGTATAATTAGTATGAACTATATTGTAGAAATGAACAGAACAGAACAGAACAGAATATACAATGGGGTGTGAACATCAGTGGGATCAGTGGTGTTGCATGCTGGGTGTGTGATTGTGTGTAGGCATGTTGAAGGTGCATAACAAAACAATAAGTTAAATAACAGAACATAAACTAACTCTGCTGGCACATGTGCATTTAAAATAATAATAATCATAAATAATTATAAATTATAAATTAAATTATAGTTTATAAATAATTTCAGAGATCGCATGAAACACAGATGACGGTGTCTTAGTTCTGTGTTTTGGTAACCCAGCTTGACCGTGGGAGCCCAGTCCACTGACTCAGTAGCCAGCAGTACGCTGAGGCAGCCTTCAAAACAAAGCCCAAATGTAGCCCGTATTACATTACTGTTGATTGGCATTTAACAACATAATACTTTACTGCACTACTACTAAACAGTTAGATTTCGCACATACCTTTGACGAAGTGGTCACCGCAGACACGAGCATTTGCAGATTCAGGTCCTCCAGTCTGTAAACGTAGGTTAGCTATCCACTTTTTGCAGCGTTGTTCTGTGAGTTTTTTCCATTTCTCACCTCTATGGGCGATTACCTTAGGTACTCGATAGTAACCCTTTCCCTTCTCTCGGTTAGACCGATTGCAACATCCAAAAACGGCACAAAACCGAGGCATTTTGGGCAGACAAAACACAGTGTTTTCAATGGGCTCCAGCTCAGGTTGCCCACCACTTAGGTTCGCGCGCTTAGAAAATACGGAAGTGACGTCAAGTGAAACCCTCCTGGCGCAAGTGTGTATGGGAGTAGGCTAGACTGATTGACATTATTATTATTGTTATTATTATTAACAATAATAATGATACAACTTTATTTACATACAGATTGACATTTAATAACACCTAAAAGACTGACAGAAGAAATTACATGAGTAAAGAAAATAAACACCATGAGTGTGAATACAGATCGCAAAGAAGTGATATAAAAGTCAGTCAGTGCAGTCAGTGCATTAGTGGTAAGAATGTGTTAATGGGTTACACAACATTTCCGTGCCATACTGTGATGACCTGTCAAAGAATGGGCCGAATCACAATTACAATGGGCTGGTCGTGTGTGACATGGGCCGGTGACGGGCCGGCCCATTTTCGTCGGCCCACCGGGGATTTCCCCGGTATCCCCGATGGCCAGTCCGCCTCTGCATCTGATGATTTCATGTATGTTTGGTGATGCTGTTGGAGGGTTGACTCAGAAAGAAGCTGCTCCTCTGATTGTACTCCTAGAATAAAATGGGAGGTTCTTACTGTAGTGGTTCCCAAACTGGGGGGCGCAGAGCAATTGCGCTGGTGGAATGCATGAATGAATCAATCAATAAATGACACTGCTAGCATAACATGGACAAGTTTCTGATGGGGCTCACACGTAAACGCAAAGCAGAGGATGAAGCATTGTCTAATGTGCTTCCAAAGCAATTTCCTTCCATGGCAAAGAAAAGAAGATGTGACGACACGTATCTTGCTTTTAGCTTCAGCTGTACAACGGTGGGTGATGAGGAGACACTGCAGTGTGTTGTCTGTCTTAAAGCGCTAAAGACAAACCACAAAGCAGTTTTTGTGTTGTCCTGTGGTTTGAGGTCATCTGTATCCACAGTTGTGTTGTATGTGATTGCTGCTGCTTGTGCTTTTTTTTTGTTTCTTTTGTGTGTTTGTTTGTGTGTTTGTTCTCTGCTTGTCTGCTTCCAGGTGCTCCTGGTGCCTCTAAGGCTGGATTCCCCAAAAAGACCGTGGATTGTCTTCAGTTTTGTTTTTACAGGTGTAGCAGCTGGTTGTCTGGTTTTTCATTGTTTTCGCTGATTGTTCCTTCCTATTTCTGTTCCGTTTCTTTTTCTTTGCTCTCCCTCTGTCCCTGTCCCCCGGTCCGGTTCGGCACTATCACATGTTAAGTATTGTAACAAAAATAAATGAATAAGCAGTTGACGGGCATCAAGGGGAGCTTTACATTCATAAAGCTTCCCTTGGCAGAGCAAATGTGTTTGGCATTAACGGTATTCAGATTACAATTCTGCTGCCATAATGCTGGACGGGACAAGGGGAAAAAAAAGAAGACAAACCAGTTGAGTTTTCAGATAAAAACGTGCTCAACAGTCATTTTTTACTCAAGCTGCATCCAGGAGATGCTCAACTCGCCTCATATAAAGTTGCCTACCAATTGGCCCAGTGTAGAAAGGAATTAATATTTCCCTGTGCTGTGGACATGCTTTCAACCCGAGCCTTATAAAAAGACCACTCTGGTTTCAACTATGCTTGATGACTCTGCAGCCAACACTTTAAATAATTACACTGTAAAATGACATTTTACAATGCCAATTCCAGAAGGTGGGTGTGTTGGTACGGTGTGTGAAATGGGAATAAAAACTAGGGTCAAGGGTCCAAGAACGGCTCTCATCAGTTCCCAGGTGTTTACAGACTGAGGTTAAAAGAAGAGGGGATGCTACACGGTGCGACACGTGGCCCTTTCCCAAACGTTTTTCAGCCGTGCTAACGCCATCAAACTCAAGAGGAGCTAACATTTAAGAGATCAGTATTTAACAACTTTGTTGCACAAAGGCTGGGTGGCCTCTCCCGGCCCAGTTTCCCTTTTTAAATAAACATTCCAGTCATACGTATTGAATGTCGACCCCGTGGTTGAACATCAAACATTTAGATGCAAACCTTGAAGACGTAGAACGTTTCAAACTGGATATTTCGGCTGTTGTCTCGAGGCAAGTTCATCAACAGTTTCAAGTTCTCTGCCCGACTGATGTACTTAGAAGGTTTTGGATCAACATCAAATGAATCCCTGGAGTCAAAAGAACCACCACTTTTATTATGGGTTGTCCAACAGATAATGGTGAGAATATAGAGGGGGATGGCCACTATATAACGCTGTTTTCACGTAGTTGTTAGCTGCTCACTGGTGTGAACTATGAACCTGAATGAGTGTGTACAAGTATAGCAGATTTTCAGCTTCCCACATGAGAAGCCTGGACAGAAATGTTTATTTTGATTTAAAAACCTCTTTACTCCATGACCCTCTCTCTTAGTGCAGAATTAGAACCCCAGAATGTTCTAATTTATTCGCTGAGCCCCCTGTGACATCACACAGAACCCCCCTTAATGTACAGAATACGGAACCCGTGGCAGTGGGATCCTTACCAGACCGGTGCAGAGTAACACCTGTTTCAGTAGTTTGTGAAAGCCTTTAACTAACTTCAACACTGTTGATATACAGCTTGCAGACATCCATTGCATCTCTCAGTTTTGAATGAAGATGATGCCCTTCAGTGATGATGACGATGATGTGAGTACAACCAACTGCTCGATGCTGTAAATTGTCTCTTTGGGTCTTAAAATTCTTTTGGGTGGGCATTGATGACAGAAAAGCCACAGAAATGTACCACTGCAGTAAATCAAATCAAATCAAATCAAATTTATTTGTATAGCACATTTCATGTACAAACAATTCAAAGTGCTTTACATAAAATAAAAGCATTGCAGCAGGGAGTGGAAGAAGCATTAAAAATACATAAAAGAATATAAAGAGAAACAAATAAAATCATTTAAATGAATTTAAAAACAAGCAACAGTCTAGATAAGTTAAAAGATACCGTGCAGATTTCATGCATAGACACATGAGAAAAGAAATGTTTTTAACCTGGATTTAAAAATGTCTACATTTGGTGAAAGTTTAATCTCCACTGGCAGTTTGTTCCACTTGTTTGCAGCATAACAGCTAAATGCTGCTTCTCCATGTTTAGTCTGGACTCTGGACTGGACCAGCTGACCTGAGTCCTTGGATCTAAGAGCTCTGCTGGGTTTATATTCTCTGAACATATCACAGATGTATTTTGGGCCTAAACCGTTCTGGGATTTGTAAACCATCAGCAGGCTTTTAAAATCTATTCTGTGACTGACTGGAAGCCAGTGTAAAGATTTTAAAACTGGTGTGCTGTGTTCAGATCTCTTAGTCCAGGTTAAAACTCTAGCAGCAGCGTTCTGGATAAGCTGCAGATGTTTAATGCTCTTTTTGGGAAGTCCAGTTAAAAGAGCATTACAGTAATCGAGTCTACTGGAGATGAATACATGGACGAGTTTCTCCTGGTCTTTTTGGGAGAGGAAACCTTTAATTCTGTTGATGTTTCTGAGATGGTAAAAAGCTGCCTTGGTGACAGCTTTGATGTGGCTGCTGAAAGGCAGATCTGAGTCTATCAACACTCCGAGGTTACGAACTTGGTCAGTGATTGTAAGATATTTACCAACGCTGACCCTCTTCTCTTTGCTCCCAAACAGAATGAGCTCAGTTTTGTCTTCATTTAATTGTAGAAAATTCTCTCTCATCCAGGTGTTTACTTCCTCCAGACACTGACACAGTACGTCTGCTGGGCTGCAGTCGTCCGGTGACAGAGACACATAAAGTTGTGTATCGTCTGCATAACTGTGATAATTGATGTTAAAATTCTGCAATATCTGACCCAAAGGGAGCATATACAAGTTAAACAGAAGAGGTCCAAGAATTGACTCTTGGGGGACTCCACAAGTCATGGCCACTTGCTCAGATTCATAGCTGCCAATAGTAACAAAATAACTCCGGCCTTCTAAGTAGGACCTGAACCAGTTAAGGACCGCTCCAGAAAGTCCAACCCAGTTTTCCAGCCTGTGCAACAGGATTCTGTGATCTACAGTATCAAATGCAGCACTGAGGTCCAACAGAACCAGGACTGAAACATTACCAGAATCAGTATTCAACCTGATGTCGTTTAACACTTTGACCAGAGCTGTTTCAGTTCTGTGATGACGTCTGAAGCCTGATTAAAAGTTATCAAGACTTCCACTTTCATTCAGAAAGTCGTTGAGCTGGTTAAATACAACTTTCTCAATAATCTTAGATATAAAAGAGAGATTAGAGACCGGCCTGTAGTTGTTCATCATAGAGGCGTCTAGAGTTCTCTTCTTTAGGAGTGGCTTAATGGCAGCTGTCTTTAGTGACTTGGGAAAAATGCCTGATGCCCGTGAGCTGTTAACTATTTGTAGGAGATCACTTTCTACTGAGGTAAAAACTGTTTTTAAAAAGTCGGAGGGTATTATGTCCAGAGAACAAGTTGTTGATTTCAGATGCCAAACTGTTTCCTCTAGGATTTTGAAATCTACAATATTAAATTGTGACATAACGTCAGAGTTATTTCTAGGTTTTAGACACAGATTAGTTTTCTTGTTTGTCTGTGTTGCGTGAATGTTTTGTCTAATCGTTTTGATTTTTTGGCTAAAAAAGTTGGCAAATTCGTTGCATTTCTCAGTAGAGAGGAGGTCTGGGTTTGACTGTTTAGGAGGATTTGTGAGTTTTTCAACCATAGCAAACAGAGTTCGAGAATTGTTGACATTCTTATTAATCATTTCAGATAAATGCAGCTGTCTGGCCTTGCACAGCTCATTGTTATAACTACGCAGGCTTTCTTTGTACAGCTCATAGTGAATCTGAAGCTTTGTTTTTCTCCATTTACATTCAGCTTTCCTGCATTCTCTTTTCAGGTTTTTGACCAAAGTGATGTTTCTCCATGGGGTTTTCTGTTCGATCATGGTGCTCTTGATTCTTATCGGTGCAACAGCTTCCATTACATTCAAAATTTTCAAGTTGAAATCATCCAGCATTCCTTCAACCGACTCTGCGCTGATTGTTGGTAACATAGCTATGGCCTCCCTAAACTGAGAACTTGTTTTCTTATTAATGTACCTCTTCTTAACTGAGAAGCTCGTTGTTTGAACATTCTGAGTGATCAATAAATCAAATAAAATACAAAAATGGTCAGACAAGGCCAAATCAGTAACCACAACAGAAGAAATATCAACACCTTTAGAAATGACCAGGTCCAGAATGTGACCTCGAAGGTGGGTTGGTTCTGTTATATGTTGCCACTGTAGCGTTATGCACTTATGAATTAATACGGGGCACCACCTCGCTGTTGTTTTAACTTGTTTTAAGTTACAGTCCAGGGAGGAAAACTGTTAAAATCTTACGATCCTGGTATGTTAAATTAATAATCAATTAATAATCAGTCTCATATCTCGCTACTTTCGTGAAAGTTCTCGTTTGGTTGGACAGACATCACGTAAAGGAAGCATACGACACAATCTGTGATTATAACATATATATGTAACAAGGGTTAATTTGACTTGTGTATAATTCCACAAAATTATTGTTTTAATTGTTTTTATGGACATTAATTAGATTAGTCAGGTGGAACTTTCGTTTTCGTTTACTGTTTCTGCACGTTCTTTTATGGGGGAGCAACATTTGTAACAAAAGATACGGTCCCGCCAAAACTCTTCCTCTCTTTTGTGATGTTCATGAGGAAAGGTGAGCTCCCATTTTGTCACTTATATTTGTCATTTTATTTTGTCTATGTTGCTCCATATTTCACTTATTTGTGCTATTGTTTGCGTCATTGTAATTCTCCTCTCTTTTGTGATGTTCATGAGGAAAGGTTGGAAAATAAAAAAGACCTTCGAAAGAGCAGCAGTGTGGTCTCCATCTATTCACACTTAATAACACAACGCAGAGGTTTCATACCGGTTACACTGGTGCCGTGACCCTTTGGATCCCCGATCAGCGTCATCTGGTCCCCCGGGGAACGACTACGCAGCTCTCTTTACCCTCTTCACGGTGTCGAGGTGGCTCCTCCGGCTAGTCCGGGCTCATCCAGCTAGTCCAAGCTCCGCCAGCTCGCCGAAGCTCCGCCAGCTAACCCTAGCTCCGCCAGCTAGCCGAAGCTCCGCCAGCTAGCCGAAGCTCCGCCAGCTAACCCTAGCTCTGCCAGCTAGCCGAAGCTCCGCCAGCTAGCCGAAGCTCCGCCAGCTAACCTAGGCTCCGATCGCCTGGTGCAGAGTCAGTGTCGGCGTTGGCGTGCCGCTTGTTCGCCCGCGCTCCGTCCGCCTGGCGTCTTCCTCCACAAGGTTCGCCGGACAGCTGTGCTCTCTCTCCGGCGTTCCGGCGGCTCATCCTCCGCCCATGCTCCGCGCGACTGCCGGTGTCATCTCCTGGTTTCAGCCGGAAAAGGTGTGTTGGTTTGTGGCCTGAAGGGGACGTCTCTGTCTTCATCATTGGCTGTGGGTGTGTATTTGCATTGACTTGATGCCGCCCGGTGAAATAAAGAAATATTAAGAAAATAAATAAATCTGAAGACTCAATTTAGGAATAAGGCCAGTAAACTTAAGTATTTTTATTATTATTATTTTTTGCTGGTCACATGCATGTAAAATGACAAGAAAAGGAGTAGAAAAATTTTCAGCTGGTACATTGTGATGTGTGCACATTTTGAGAAATTGCCAATGTACTTTTAACCACTGTTAGTTGTATTTCTTTTGTGTATATGTTTACATGGCAGTGAATATTTAGGTTTTCTTTTTGTCATTTCTCCATTAAGCTGGAATTTAAGGGGTTTAAAGAGACCGTAGTGGTGGTGTTAGGTTTGTATTGATTGCAGTCACCACTGTCTAACCTATACTGTTTCATTTTAGTTGTTGTTTTTATTTATTTATATATATTTTTTTCCCATTTTTTTTTTCTCTCTGTCACCTTGAGAATTGACTAGATTGAAATGGCAGACAGTGACACTTTTAGAGTTCATACTGGTGTTGGGCGTGGTCATGGTGTCTCGTTTAGAATGGGAAGGGGGCAACAGTTAAAGTCACCGTGTTTTGGGAGGGGTAGATCCATGTCTCCCCATTCACTCAGCTACGCAGCTGATCAGTCACTTTTTGTCCCTCCATCAGCCCCCACTGCTAGCTCCACGCCGCTTACCCAGTCTGCTCCTCAGCCCACACAAGTTGTTCCTGTTGAGGCTCTTGGGTACATGTTCTCCGATTTCGCAAAAAAAATTGGAGACACCATTTATGCTAACCTTAGCACTATGCACCAGCCGTGTGCAGTCCAGACTCAGTCCCCTATGTGCCAGTCATCCAGTGATGCGGGCCTGTCACAAGTTAAGGTCGTTGTACAGTCCGACGCCAAGGCGCCGCCTTATTTTAAAGGTGACTGTTCTGACTTGTTCTCTATTCATGAGTGGGAGGACATGATGCATTGTTACCTGAAAAGATTGAAATGTGTTGCACCTGCTGAAATGTACGATTTGATAATGTCGAGACTGACTGGCAGAGCTAGAGATATGGTGAAAGTGTCTTTGCGCAGTCGCAGTGGACTGAGTGAATCTGATCTTCCGCTGGCTGTGTTTGACATTTTGAAGCGTAACTTCAGTGAGTTCTCATGTTCAAATTTACCAATGAGGGATTTCTACAGCACGGTCCCTCATGCTAATGAGAGTGCTATGGACTACTGGATTCGTCTCAATAAATCCATTGATGTCGCTGATGAGTGCCTCCGTAGGAGAGGTAGGTCTGTTGAGGATTCCAGTGCTGAGGTGGTGATGATGTTTATTAGCCATTGCCCCGATCCCAGTCTTGCCATGTCTTTTCAGCTGAAGGCTCCAGAGCAGTGGACCGCAGCTGAGATACAGGAGCGTTTGGATAGCCACACTAGGCATGTAAGACGACCTGTGGCCCAGACCCATCATGCATTTGGTCTATCAGCTTACAGTCAGAGTCCTGTGGCTGATTCTCTTCACCCGCTAGGTTCAGGGGTGTCTCCATGTGACTCATCGACATGTCAGCCATCGAACAAACTTTCTTCTCTGCCCCTTTCTCCTTTGGCCTCCGGTCACTCTGGGTCTGGTGAGTTTGCGTCCTCACACAAGCCTGCTTCCTTGAACCCGCTTCCCGTGGCTACCTTTGATTCACCTCCTGCTGCCGTTGCTCAACCAGTCACAGAGTCTGGTGTGCAACAGGTGGTTGCCATGTTTGACAAGGTTTTGTCCTTGTGTAATGTTTCCCTGGCTAACAGCCATAGGGTTAACAACTATCAGCCAGGTGGTCGTCAGCCAGCCCAGAGACAGTCCTACCGTCCCCACAATCAGCAGCACTCTGAACCTTCTTTGTGCAAAGTTTGCAGTTCTGGGGACCACTCAACTCATGCTCACTGCAGACTGTACAGGCTGTGCCTCCACTGCTTTAACCCTGGCCATATTAGACAAACATGTCCACAACTCTCCAGTCCTTCGGCTGCAGTGCGGCCTCGTGCTGATTTAAACTAAAGCGCCCGTGTAATGAGAGGGGTAACATGGGCAGTGCGAGTGAAGCCCTCGTTAAGGATGATGATGTGCAGTCAGTATATGTAAACTGCTGTAACAATCTTCCTAGTGATAGTACTGTGGTTGTTGTAGGTTCTCATAGAGTGGAAGTAGCTAGTGATTTGTTTTATACTCCGGTTTGCATCGGTGATCGGACCACTTTGAGAGGTATGATTGATTCTGGGAGTATGTCGTGCACGCTCAGCGTGGAAGCGGAGTCCAGACTCAAAGCTGCTGGTGTTCTCCCGTGCCCACAGCCGGTGCCTGAGAAGGTGGTCCTTGTTGGTTGTGGTGGTCTCACTACACAACCCAGTTGCATCTATGACTTGACCATTGAGGTCTATGGATCGAAGTTTGTCGTCCCAACTTTTCTTGTTCCGGGTCAGAGGGATGAACTTATCATTGGGAGTAATGTAATCAGACCGATGATACAGAGGCTGAGATCTGATGAGAAGTACTGGGAGCTTGTTTGCTCCAACACCTCTGATCCTGAGTGTGAACAGTTCCTCCAGTTGCTCAGCTGTATTACCCGCTGGTCCGGTCCTGAATTGCCTGACATGGTTGGTACTGTTAGACTGCAGCATGCTGTAACCCTCGCTCCCCAGCAGGAGTACTTAGTGTGGGGAAAATTACCTGCTGGTGCCCCTATTTCACCTGGGAGTACCATCATGGTGGAGCCCACCTCTTCCCGTTCTGCCCCCAAAGGGATCATTGTTGGTCGGGTTGTGGATCCCATGTGGGGTGACCGTTGGGTGCCAATGAAAATTCTCAACCCGACTCTGAGTCCTATTACACTGCGCAGAAATGCAAAGGTGGCGGATGTTTTCCCATGTGTTGCTGTGGAGGATCTCCCTATCTCCCAGGGTGTGGTTAGGCCCCAGTCCGGTCAGACTTCTGAGTGCGCCTCCACCTCGACCGTGAATCCAACCTCCTCTCAGCGACTCGAAGCTTGTGGCTTGACTGACATTGACACTGACGGCTGTGATGTGTCGAATGAATGGAAAGAACGTCTGGCCGATCTTGTTATTTCATACCAGGATGTGTTCTCCAAAGACAAGTTGGATTGTGGAGAGGCGAAAGAGTTTGTGCATCGTATTCACTTGACCGATGAGCGCCCCTTCCGGCTACCATATCGCCGTATCCCTCCAGCACATTATCACAAACTGAGGGTGGTGCTGTCTGAGATGGAGTTAAAGGGTATCATTAGTAAGTCTATCAGTGAATATGCCTCTCCACTGGTCCTTGTCTGGAAAAAGTCTGGGGACTTGAGAATCTGCACCGACTTCCGCTGGCTCAATGCTAAGACGGTTAAAGACGCCCATCCGCTACCCCACCAGGCTGACTGTCTTGTCGCCCTTGGGGGAAATGCATTTTTCAGCACCATGGATCTCACATCAGGGTTTTACAACATCCCTCTCCATGAGTCTGATAGGCGGTACACAGCCTTCACTACACCCTTGGGCCTTTATGAGTATAACCGGCTCCCCCAAGGCCAGTGCAACAGTCCAGCAACCTTTATGCGGATGATGATCAGTGTCTTTGGTGATTTAAACTTCTCAAGTCTCCTCTGTTACTTGGATGATCTCCTTGTCTTTGCTCCTTCTGAGGAGGAAGCCTTGAAGCGGCTGGATGTGGTCTTCTCACGTCTCAGGGCTAATAACCTGAAGCTGGCTCAGAAGAAATGCCACTTCCTTCGTAGGTCGGTGAGGTTTCTTGGCCACGTGGTCGACAGCAGTGGTGTCTCAGTCAATCAGGAGAAAGTGAAGGTGATCTCTGCTTTTAAGAAGGAGGACCTCATGAATGAGGATGGATGCACTCCATCTCAGCGGAAGGTCAAATCATTTCTTGGCATGGTGCTTTATTACCAACACTTCATTCCTGGCTGCTCTTCCATTGCCAAGCCGCTCCACGCTTTAACGGCAGGTCAAAGGAGGAAGGCTAAGGGCTCTTTTGGCCGACGGAGAGCTGGCACCTTCCGTGAACTTTCTCCACAGGATTGGACCCCTGTGTGTGAGAAAGCTTTTGAGGCTCTGAAAGACGCACTCCTCAGCAGCGTAGTCCTTGCACACCCAGATTTCGACAGACCTTTCGTCCTTTCTACCGACACCTCTCTTGATGGTCTGGGTGCTGTGCTTTCGCAGGTGCAGGCTGGTGAAGAGAGGGCAAGACCTGTTGCTTTCGCAAGCAAATCCCTCACTCGGAGCCAAGTTAACTATCCAGCACACAGGCTAGAATTCTTGGCTCTCAAATGGGCCGTTTGTGAAAAGTTCAGCCATTGGCTCAAGGGTCACAAGTTCACTGTCTGGTCGGATAACAACCCACTCACGTATATACTGACCAAACCAAAGCTTGATGCTTGTGAGCAGCGTTGGGTCTCCAAACTGGCCCCGTACTCTTTTGACATTAAGCACATTCCTGGTCGGTTGAACGTGGTGGCAGATTCCCTCAGCAGGGACCCTTTTGTGAAGCCCTTGAGGGAGCGGCTGCTATGTGAGCCCTACCCTGAGCTTGTGGGACAGGCTCAGGATGTGAACTGTGGGTGTGTGCAGGACACTTTTCGTCTTACTTGTCAACCTCAGTCCTTAGGAACTGCCCCTTCTTCAGCAGCTCTCCATGGCTCTTTGTCAGAGGATGATGTTGCGTCGCTTCTGTCCTTTTTGGATGACTGGGAATCTGGTCCCAGGCAGCGTGCAGCCTCCCTTGCTGACCACCTCACCACCTTGGCACTCTCTGGTCACGATGTGTTGCCCTCATTGTCTCTCAGTGACCTCCAGTCTCATCAGCAGCGAGATTCAGTCATCTCGAGGGTTGTTCACTATGTTGAGAGGAAACGCAGACCTTCCAGGCGTGAACGCTACAATGAAAGTCCATTAGTCCTGAGAGTTCTGAAGCAGTGGGATAAGTTGACGTTCCTGAATGGCATTCTTTATAGGGTCACAAAGGACCTCTTAAGCAGACACAAGAGGTTTCAGTTTGTTGTACCTGATTCACTGAAGCCAGATGCCTTATCTGGAGTTCATGACCATGCTGGTCACCAGGGTCAGCCCCGTACACTTTCCCTTGCTCGCCAGCGCTTTTTCTGGCATGACATGGAGAGAGATGTGCGCAATCACGTGAGGTGCTGTCAGAGGTGTGTCCTCAGTAAAACCCCTGAGCCATCTGCCAGAGCCCCGTTAGAGAGCATTAAGACCTCTGCTCCCCTGGAACTGGTCTGCGTAGATTTTTGGTCAGCTGAGGGTTGTGACAACAGGTCAATCGATGTATTGGTAATAACAGACCATTTTACCAAGCTTGCGCACGCTTTCCCCTGTCAAGATCAGACTGCTAAGAAGGTAGCCAAGAAACTGTGGGACAATTTCTTTTGTGTTTATGGTTTCCCTCAGCGCTTACACTCTGACCAGGGGGCAAATTTTGAGAGTGAGCTAATCGCTGAACTCTTTCAGCTGTCGGGGGTAAGCAAATCCCACACATCTCCATATCACCCTATGGGAAACGGTGGAACAGAAAGGTTCAACCGCACCCTGGGTAACATGTTGAGGTCTCTGCCCCCTCGATCCAAACAGAAATGGCCACAGATGGTCCAGTCGATGACATATGTGTACAACTGCACTGTTCATGAGACCACTGGGTTTGCACCTTTTTATTTGATGTTTGGAAGGGTCCCTAGGCTGCCAGTTGACCTCATGTTCAAAAAAGTATTTCGAGATGTGACTGTGTGTGACTATGACGCTTATGTGAAGTCGCTTTTGGAAGACCTGCACTGTGCCATGGCTTTAGCTCAGACAAACTGCACAGCTGAGCAGAAACATCAGCGGGACCAATATAACAAGCGAGTAAAAGGTCAGCCTCTATCGGTTGGAGATCGGGTGCTTCTGGCGAACAAAGGCGTCATAGGGAAGCGTAAGCTCTCTGATAAATGGAAGCCCACTGTCTACACTGTGGTAGCTACAAAACCGGCTTTACATATTTGCCGGATTAGAGATCAGGAAGGACGTGAACGAGTCGTTCACAGAAATTTGTTGCTTCAGGTCAACTTCCTGCCCCTTAGTGACACCTTGGATGATGTGCCTCTGTCTGCAGTCGCTCCTAATGTTACTAGAGCCCCCTCTCTGTCTGAATGGCATGGTACTGAAGTGACTGGGTTGGACACTGCAGCAGCTGATCCGTCCCTCGCAGGGTCCCTTTCGAGTGAGTGGGATGATGGTCGCACAGCCTCATGGGTGCATGAACAGTCCTCTGAGTCTTTTGGTCAGGACAGTCCTCTTCCTTCCCCTCCAGTCTCCTCTGTTCCAACCGCCACTGCTGGTGTCATAGACGCCCCACCTGCTGGTCTCCAAGACCAATCGCTGGTGCATCCTGCCCCTGTGCTATGTTCACAGACCACCCACCCAGATTCTGCTCAGATACCGGATTCAGAGGTTGGTCTCACCTCACGGTTCGGCAGGGTACTTAGGCCTGTGTGTCGTCTTATCGAGTCCATGACACAACTTGAAGCCTTGTTAGGGCTGGAACAAACCTCCCGTAACATTATTCATGTGTAATGTTGATCTTAATATGTATTGAATGTTTTTATGGAAATGTACATACGTAATATTTCTGATTCTATATTGTCATTTGAACACATGTTTGGCCTGTTTGTGTGGTGTATAAGGCACTTCACTTTGGTTATGGAGTATTTTGAGTTTTGCTAGGTGCTGAGTAGATCTCTGAATCTCCTATCCCTTTTTTATGGGAAGCTTATATTGCTTGTTGTGTACAATTTGTAATGTTGTATTTAGGCCAGTGATGCGAAATGTGTTTTGTTATACTGTCAAGAATTTTGTGTAATTCTAGGGGGGTGAGTGTAACAAGGGTTAATTTGACTTGTGTATAATTCCACAAAATTATTGTTTTAATTGTTTTTATGACATTAATTAGATTAGTCAGGTGGAACTTTCGTTTTCGTTTACTGTTTCTGCACGTTCTTTTATGGGGGAGCAACATTTGTAACAAAAGATACGGTCCCACCAAAACTCTTCCTCTCTTTTGTGATGTTCATGAGGAAAGGTGAGCTCCCATTTTGTCACTTATATTTGTCATTTTATTTTGTCTATGTTGCTCCATATTTCACTTATTTGTGCTATTGTTTGCGTCATTGTAATTCTCCTCTCTTTTGTGATGTTCATGAGGAAAGGTTGGAAAATAAAAAAGACCTTCGAAAGAGCAGCAGTGTGGTCTCCATCTATTCACACTTAATAACACAACGCAGAGGTTTCATACCGGTTACATATATAGATATATGAACTATTTATTAAAATGATATGACCAAAGACATGAACCTTAAACAAACAGGAGATGCATTGAATATGGGTGATTATATAAGACACTTAGTGAATGGAAAATAAAATATGGGGAATGGAGAGATACTGGATGTATTCAAATAGTTTAGGTTGGCTAACTATTTGACGCTAAATACTGACATTTTGGATTAATTTATCATTCTTTGAGAGCCTCGAGACATCCATCAAACCCACTTTAAGGTGAAAAACGGGTCGGTCTTACTGTACTGAAGTTCCTTTTGTCAGATCGGAACACAGCAGGTAGTAGCCACACAGCCCGAGTGGATTCCTTCTGGGTTCTGCTCTCAGGGCCTGGTTGTGGCTGATTTAAGCGGACTTTGTAGTTGCTTCTTTTCACCGGGAAAAGGGAACGATGGTGCCGAGGGCTTTACTGTGGAATGATCAAATCCTCCGAGTGTCAGAGTTTGTCCGTTGCTGCTTTCTCTGATGAAGCGAACTTAAGTTCACAGAAGATTAATAAAAGGTTGCTTGGAGTTGGCTTCTTGGTAGGAAAAGGTGATGATGGCGTGCAACAGCGGCGGTTAGAACGTGCGACGTAAAAAGGACATGGATGACGATGGACGAACAAAAATACGGAAAACGTGTATCTTCAGACTTCATTCTCTTTCTTTGTTTGGGTCTTTCTTCCTCGTCTTTCTTTCTCGTCTTTCCTTGGGTCCTTCTGCCATCTCCTTCCTCCCTTTTGTCATCTTCTGCACGGCTCATCCTCTCATCTTTCCGCTCTCTTCAAATCTCTCCAGATCTGAAAAACTGAACAACTGAAAATCAAATCCAATTTGCTCTCAACTCTGATCAACTGAACTCCCATCAACTCTGAGTCTGGTTTCGCGGGCTCCGTGGTGTGACTCGCAGAGGCGGGGCATGACGTAAGCTTACGCTACTCTTTCAGCCAATGATATGCCTGAACTGTGGTGACGTCTGCCTGGGGTCTCTGTGTGAGGTGATTTGTTCAGCGTCTTTAAAGAGACTTCTAAATATAACAAAGAAACTCTTATTTCTCCATTAATTCCGTCTCATAGAACATTTGTCTCGGTGATTCTGAAAACACCACAACTTGTTAAGATATGCAGATTAAAGATATTACATAGACTTGTGATATAAAGACATCAAATAACACAACATGATACAGATGATTATGAGTCTCAAAATTCAGATGAATATCTGTAAAGTCGTGACATATGAATAGCAAACCACACAATGTTAATTTTCTGTTAACAATGGAGATACCAAACAATAACAAATAGATACCGACGGGACATCGTTAAAAGTTAAATTGTTGCATATATCTTGTCCATTTTACTGGGTCTGTGTGTTCAACTATTCAACAATACAGACCACAAGGAGGCAATGTGGTTCCATAAGCGAGTTGGTCACTTTTCAACAGGTTTATTTCTCCGTCAATATTTAAGCCAGAATCGTACAAATTGTCTCTATATGCGTCTTGTGATCAAGCTGGAAACCTGAAAGAAATTGTATAAGGTTATCAAACACATTTAATACAGTTTTAAGATTCAACTAAAAGTGGGTCCTGGTAAAGTATTTTCAGTTCGTGCTTAGCCATCTGGTCTCTTCTTTGGTGAAAAGGGAGTTAAAGTGTAAACTTCGATTTATGGTCCAGATAAGATAGTAAGGTCTCCCACTTTTCCAAAGGAAAGTTCTTTGTTCATTTGAGCTTATTCCAATTTATGGCAAGTGTCTGTTGCGAGTTCCACTCCCCAATAAGCTTTCAAAGGGCCGAAGGTTGTTGTAAATTAGGCAGTTTTCTGTCTCTCTTTCCTTTGTGGAAGAGAATTGAATATCTGGGTTTTATCCACATACGTAAACATCCCCCGATAGGAATGTTGGTATCGTCAGAGGTTGAAGAACTCTTAATCCACACGGCACCGTGACTGCTACACCACAAACCAAACATGTCCAGCACAGAAGAAAATTCTTTGGCATTAGCATCCGTCATATTATCTATGTGAATGTTAAAATCCCCAGTCAAGATAAAATGGTTAAAATCAGTTGAAATAACAGACAATAATTCAGAAAAATCATCAATAAAACTTGCACAGTATCCTGGAGATCTGTAAATGATTAAGAACAGGATTTTAGGAACACCCTTTAAAATAAAACTCAGATATTCAAAAGAAGTGAATTCCCCAAATGAGATATCTTTACACTGGAATGTATCTTTAAATAAGGCAGCTTTTCCCCCACCTTTCCTCCCATTTCGGCATTTATCCAGAAAACTAAAGTTTGGGGGGGCTGCTTCATTAAGAACAGTAGCACTTGTGCTCTCTGTTAACCATGTTTCTGTCAGAAAAAGAAAATCTAAATTGTGTGAAATTATGAAGTCATTAACTAACAGTGACTTATTGGACAGAGATCTAATATTAAGTAAGGCTAGCTTTGTGGAGTTTACACTGGTCTCTGTTGTATTCTGAGTTGTACGTGGTACCGTTAACAGATTAGACAGATTCACCCAGCAGGTTGACTGTTTTCGATTCCTTCTTTTACTAACTAATACAGGAATCCTATTGGGTCCAAGCTTGTTCTCAGAACAGTTGTCAGTAATTGGACTTCTATAGCAGGGACCCTGAACACATCATGGCATGGTATCTTTGTTTTGAACTGTGCTATCTTTGTTCTGAACTCTGAGTGTTCTGCTGCTCCTTGAACACCCTGCACATCCCCTTGTGTCCTGCTCTGCCAGGACAGATGATGTAAGAGGAGGAGGAGGGGGTGCCCTGCGTTTCTCGGTTGATGGTGGTCGCTGGAGTCCTGGCTGGGATAGAGACATCCTTTTGAGACCTTGGGTGATGTGGAGTGAAGGGAGAAACCTGCACATTAACAATTGAAGGACTCAGCCTGAACAGCAGTGCAGTTTACTTCTGTGCTGCTAGTTACCACAGTGTAACATATCACTGCTGCTCAATACAAAAACCTCATGTGCATTTTCCATGTGTGTATTACAACTCAGATGCCTCCACATCTGTAACTTATATCCATTAGGTGGCAGCATCAGACCTTCATGCTAATCTACAAACTGAGAGGAGGAACAACTGTGACACCACCCATCTGATGATTTCATGTATGTTTCGTGATGCTGTTGGAGGGTTGACTCAGAAAGAAGCTGGAAATAATCAGTATAACTGCTGATGCATTAAAGGTGGGGTAGGGGATCTTTTTCTGGAACATTTTTTTACATATTGCTTGAAATACTCTTCACACCCCCATTGCAACCAATTAATTAAAAGTTTTGACACAAATATGAAAAGTTTTAGTGGCCTCTAGAACGTACAATCTAGGAAAAACAGTATCCAATCATTGTGAACGGTTCGTTCACAATGATTGGATTCTGATGCCGTCTATCAAACTGCAATCTGCTCCTCCCTCCTTCCCCCTGTGCGCGTACCCTGCTCTGTGAACGAATTACGCGTCCAGAAGCTTGGCAGGAAGCTAAACTAGAGCCAGCTTGGCTAGCACCTAGCATTATTAAACGTATAGTTAGCATATACTAAATACTAAATACGGCAACGATCGATGCTTGCTATCAGAACAGCGCTCGTGCACCTTCGTGCTCGTGCGCGTTCATGTACTCTAGAGGCGTGCCTTCGGGGGGAAAGTGAAGAAAAGGGTTGGGACTTTTTACCTGTGTATTTTCAAAAAACAGCTTCGCTGGACTCAAAATCCAGGATCTCCTACCCTACCTTTAAGGGAAATAAACTAAATTCTTCAACAGAACCAAACATCTGGAGAACAGAAAATGCTCATCTTTCTTCTTTGCATTGCTTTTATCACCATGCTGCTTTCAGGTAACGACCTCAAAATAATTCAGACATTTCTGTTTAAGGTTAATGCTGCATCAGGATTTTAGAAAAGAAATAAATCTCTCTTTCACTTTTCTGGTTTCATCAGTGCTGATGATGCTTTTTGCTGATCGTTTCTCAACAGGTTCCTCTCTCAGTAACAAAGTCCAACAGGATCCAGCAGAAATGTACAAAACACTTGAAGAAAAACCCCAAATTATCTGTTCACACAACAGTGATAGCTACGACCGAATCCTCTGGTACAAGCAATCCAACACACACCTGCAGCTCCTTGGATACTTGTATGTAGGAACTGGAAATGTAGAGAAAGGAGTGAATGTGCAGATTGAAGGAGGTGCAAATAAAGGAAAAACCTGCACATTAACAATTGAAGGACTCAGCCTGAACAGCAGAGCAGTTTACTTCTGTGCTGCTAGTTACCACAGTGTAACATATCGCTGCTGCTCAATACAAAAACCTCCTGATCCCACATTTCTCTTTTCTCATCTCTCTTATAGCTCTCAGCTCCTTGCACCTGCATTCTAACCAGTGTTGGTCTCCTCTGATTACACTCAGAGATTAAAATAGGAGGTTCTTACTGTAGAGGTTCCCAAACTGGGGGGCGCAGAGCAATTGCGCTGGTGGAATGCATGAATGAATGAATCAATAAATGACACTGCTAGCATAACATGGACAAGTTGTTGATGGGGCTCCCACGTAAACGCAAAGCAGAGGATGAAGCATTGCCAAATGTGCTTCCAAAGCAATTTCCTTCCATGGCAAAGAAAAGAAGATGTGACGACACGTATCTTGCTTTTAGCTTCAGCTGTACAACGGTGGGTGATGAGGAGACACCGCAGTGTGTTGTCTGTCTTAAAGCGCTAAAGACAAACCACAAAGCAGTTGTTGTGTTGTCCTGTGGTTTGAGGTCATCTGTATCCACAGTTGTGTTGTATGTGATTGCTGCTGCTTGTGTTTTTTTTTTGTTTCTTTTGTTTGTTTGTTTGTGTGTTTGTTCTCTGCTTGTCTGCTTCCAGGTGCTCCTGGTGGCTCTAAGGCTGGATTCCCCACAAAGGGCGTGGATTGTCTTCAGTTTTGTTTTTACAGGTGTAGCAGCTGGTTGTCTGGTTTTTCATTGTTTTCTCTGATTGTTTCTTCCTATTTCTGTTCCGTTTCTTTTTCTTTGCTCTCCCTCTCCCTCTGTCCCCCAGTCCGGTTCGGCACTATCACATGTTAAGTATTGTAACAAAAATAAATGAATAAGTAGTTGATGGGCATCAAGGGCAGCTTTACATTCATAAAGCTTCCCTTGGCATAGCAAATGTGTTTGGCATTAACGGTATTCAGATTACAAATCTGCTGCCATAATGCTGGACGGGACAAGGGAAAAAAAAAGAAGACAAACCAGTTGAGTTTTCAGATAAAAATGTGCTCAACAGTCATTTTTTACTCAAGCTTCATATGACGCTCAACTCGCCTCATATGAAGATGCTTACCGAGTGGCCCAGTGTAAAAAGGAATTAATATTTCCCTGTGCTGTGGACATGCTTTCAACCTGAGCCTTATAAAAAGATCACTCTGGTTTCAACTATGCTTGATGACTCTGCAGGCAACACTTTAAATAATTACACTGTAAAACGACATTTTACAATGCCAATTCCAGAAGGTGGGTGTGTTGGTACGGTGTGTGAAATGGGAATAAAAACTAGGGTCAAGGGTCCAAGAACGGCTCTCATCAGTTCCCAGGTGTTTACAGACTGAGGTCAAAAGAAGAGGGGATGCTACACGGTGCAACACGTGGCCCTTTCCCAAACGTTTTTCAGCCGTGCTAACGCCATCAAACTCAAGAGGAGCTAACATTTAAGAGATCAGTATTTAACAACTTTGTTGCACAAAGGCTGGGTGGCCTCTCGCGGCCCAGTTTCCCTTTTTAAATAAACATTCCAGTCATACGTATTGAATGTTGACCCCGTGGTTGAACATCAAACATTTAGATGCAAACCTTGAAGACGTAGAACGTTTCAAACTGGATATTTCGGCTGTTGTCTCGAAGCAAGTTCATCAACAGTTTCAAGTTCTCTGCCCGACTGATGTACTTAGAAGGTTTTGGATCAACATCAAATGAATCCCTTGAGTCAAAAGAACCACCACTTTTATTATGGGTTGTCCAACAGATAATGGTGAGAATATAGAGGGGGATGGCCACTATATAACGCTGTTTTCACGTAGTTGTTAGCTGCTCACTGGTGTGAACTGTGAACCTGAACGAGTGTGTGCAAGTATAGCAGATTTTCAGCTTCCCACATGAGAAGCCTGGACAGAAATGTTTATTTTGATTTAAAAACCTCTTTACTCCATGACCCTTTCTCATAGTGCAGAATTAGAACCCCAGAATGTTCTAATTTATTCGCTGAGCCCCCTGTGACATCACACAGAACCCCCCTTAATGTACAGAATACGGAACCCGTGGCAGCCGGATCCTTACCAGACCGGTGCAGAGTAACACCTGTTTCAGTGGTTTGTGAAAGCCTTTAACTAACTTCAACACTGTTGATACACAGCTTGCAGACATCCATTGCATCTCTCAGTTTTGAATGAAGATGATGCCCTTCAGTGATGATGACGATGATGTGAGTACAACCAACTGCTCGATGCTGTAAATTGTCTCTTTGGGTCTTAAAATTCTTTTGGGTGGGCATTGATGACAGATAAGCCACAGAAATGTATCACTGCAGTAATGGACAACTGTCGGCCCGGTTAAAGTACATTACAATAATTTGTCTGAAATCACTAAATTCATGACATTTACCATTTATCATTATCTAAAATGTTCTATTGTCTTTCTGTTTCCAGCTGTTAGTCTGGGTCTTGAGGTCCGTCAGTCTCCCTCTGATCTCATCAGAAATCCTGGTGACAAAATGCAGATTTTCTGCAGCCACAATAAAACTGAGTACAGAGTGATGCTCTGGTACCAGCAGTCACCTGGAGACACAGCAATGAAACTCATTGGATATTTGTACTACAAAGCTGTCACAATGGAAGACAAATATAAAGATGGTTTCAGTCTCGCTGGAGATTTGGGTGGAGACGCAGCAAAGAATGGATCTGTGCACATCCCAGATGCAGGAGTGAATTACAGTGCAGTTTACTACTGTGCAGCACGAGAAGCACAATGACAGAAATCCCCTCTGAACTCTACAAAAACTGCACACAGTTTTTTTTCTGCTGGTGTTTTTTTAGAGGGGCTCCCAAAGCAGCTGCTATGTGGTTGCCTTTCAGTTTGATGCATTCGCAGCACACTTCAGTAACACTGTTTCTGTACACTTTAACTTGGTGTCTCACTTTAGCACAATTTATACATCCAGGAAGTCAATCTACAGCAGCAAGAATATGTGAAGCCACTCCCTCCTTCCACTTCATCAGTTACAGTGATGGTGTTTCTTCATCCTCTTCATTCCTCTTTAAACCTCACTCATCTCATTTGAGCCATGATTTGAGCCTTAACACAAGTATAGATGCTGAGACTTTTCTGACTGTATCAACATCTCCAAAACTCTGTGAAACATAGTTTTATAAGTTTTTTTTTTTCAAGGCTTTTAAACAAATCTGTGCTGTTAAAGGAGAAAATGTTCTGCCTTCTCATTTTTTGCTGCATGCCAGGTAATCATTTGAAAAAGAATTCCTTCTTTATCATGTGGAGGTTTTTCTGATGCATTATCCTGATCTAAAGTTCTCTTTTGCTCTTGCTCCAGCTGTTAGTCTGGGTCTTGAGGTCCGTCAGTCTTCTTCTGATGTCATCGCAAATCCTGGTGATACAGTGCAGATTTCCTGCAGCCACAATAAAAGTGACTACTGGATAATGCTCTGGTACCAGCAGTCACCTGGAAACACAGCTATGAAACTCATCGGACATTTGTATTTAAAAGATAAAACAATGGAAGATCCATATAAAGAGGACTTCATCATCTATGGAGATTTGAGCGGGGATACAGTGAAGAATAGTTCTCTTACAAACAAAGCAGCCCAACAAAAGCACAGTGCAGTTTACTACTGTGCTGCACCAGATGCACAATGACACAAATCCCCTCTGAACTCTACAAAAACTGCACACGACTTATCAACTTCAGTGGTTTTGAATTTTAAAAAATGAGAAAAAACTGCTCTGGGACACCTGCTGAAGTGGTTTTATTATAATGGGCTGTGAGGGTATAAATGCTAGATCCTTTAGACAAACAGAATTTCTAATGTAATGAAGTTTGCCAAGAAAAAAAAAGGGAATTAAATCTTAGGTTTCATGTCATTTCCTTCATGGAAATAGTGATTAAACAGAAGTCTCTGAAATCTTTCACTTTTGTTAAATAGATCAGAGGATCATTTACCCGATTTGTTTTTATTATGTATGTTATTTTGAATAGTCACGTGGATAAGGCACTGGCCTCCTAAGCCAGGGATTGTGGGTTCGAGTCCCATCAGAGGTGTGTATCAGAGTGGCGCAGCGGAAGCGTGCTGGGCCCATAACCCAGAGGTCGATGGACCGAAACCATCCTCTGCTATGAATAAATTTTCAAATCAAACTCAACATCTCTCATTAAAAAAACCTGGAAAAGATGATGTGACATTCATAGCATCACAATTGACACTTGACCAACTCTGAAACCCTTTCTACACACTCTTAATTCAAACTAGTTTGGTGTGCTCACGAGTGTTCTCCAAAGTCCACTTTTCTGATATAAGTAAGAAAAAAGAATTATTGTGTTAAAAGACTGAAATCTTTCACTTTTGTTAAATGGATTAGAGGATTGTTTACCCGATTTCTTTAATTTGTGTTTTTTATTTTGAATAGTCACGTGGATAAGGCACTGGCCTCCTAAGCCAGGGATTGTGGGTTTGAGTCCCCTGTTGTGGAAATTTTAGTAAGGCAAAGAGTCAGTTGTTCTTTGAGGAGATGAGATTAAGATTAAGATCCGATTTATTGTGCATACACACAAAATTTGTCCTCTGCTTTTAACCCATCCAGGTTGGCACCTGTTGACACACACGCACAGGGTCACACACTCAGAGACAGATGCCAACCTGGAGCAGTGGGCAGCCATGAAGTGCCCGGTGCCTTGCTCAAGGGCACCTCAGCCATGACAAGGAGGTGGACTGACACCCCTCCAGCTATCAGTTCCACCAATCCCAAGAGTGGGAATTGAACCACCAACTTTCTGGTTATTGGATGACTGACTCTAACCACTGAGCCATGCTTTTAATTATTTCTTGCAATAGAGAACAACACAGAACAGAGTTCAGAGTTGCTCTGAGAATCAGAATCAGAGTTAACACTCAATACAATGTATAAAGGAATTAATTTTTCCCTTACACCCCACCCTTTTGATTATAATAATACCATTATATTAATCAACCCAAAAGAAGCAAGAAAAATAATAACTTTATCAGTAAACATCAGCCTGCATTCACACACAACGTGAGTTTAAAACGAAGGCATCAAGTGATAAAGGGTCCAATGATAAACAATCAAAACATCAACAATTAAACAGAAACATCATCATCTATGTCCAAATCAGAGTCACTAAAAGGACAACCTGAAAGCAAAGGAGTTTGTTGAGTCAGTTGAATCATTTGGTGAGACACAGACTTATCAATGGCGCGCACAATGAGGCCTCGCACACAGGGAATAATACAACAGCCACAAAGAGCCAATAGACACAATCCAATAATTAACCCTGTGAGGAAAGAGAGAATAAGAGTCTTCCATTTGCCAAACATTGAATCAAGCCAACCAGTAAGGGAGGTGTCAACGCCAGAGTTTTCAGCCAGTTCTTCTCTAAGGGAGCGGAGGCCATCCAGAGCTCTGGTTACAGAGCCATCCGGAGCCGTATTATTAGGAATAAAAGTGCAACATGAATCACCCATCAAAGCACACACCCCTCCGCGTTCAGCTAGCAACATATCTAAAGCCATTCTGTTTTGCCAAGCCATAAGAGAAGTGGGGCCTAGCTGTTCAGCTGGTCCTTCAATAGCATCATGAGTGGAATTAATAAAACGCTGTTGGTTATAAAAAAGATAATTGATCCAGTCCACATTTTTGTTAATAGTAGGCCATAAGAAAATGGACTCAAAACCAGCAGCTATCTGATTTCTGGCTTTGTATTCGTCAGGGACACCTCTGGGGACTCCAATTGCATCAACATAGACACGATCATCAAAACTGCCAGGAATAGAGCGTTTGCGTACTGAGCGGGTGGGTTGAGGAGCAAAAGGGTCAACAGCAATACGGACATTATATACCAACATCACATGGGCACACCTACCAGTCCAATTGGCAGGCAAACTGGAATGTAGCTTACTGTGACGGCCACACAGCCAAAACGTGTCAGGGACAGGGCGAGTGGAATGCAAAGTATCATTAAAAATCCATTGAGACATGGAGGGAGAATCAAATAGGCAATAAGTAAAAATACAATGAAAAGCCACTGAATTCTGAGTACTACTCCTTCCCCATGTGACAGGGACGGTAACATTACACATGTCAGGGTCCAAACAACAAACAGTTTCTGCCATTGTTCACACGTGTGATGATCACGTCGCTTCATCGCAGGTCTCGGTGAGGATGTCTCAATCTTCGGTGTCAGAGGTTACTAGCACTTAACACACCGGTGGAGTACAGCTTTTACTGCTGACTCTTTTCTTCGTCCTTCAGGGCGAGTTGGTTAGGCTGATGTATGTCAGGGTGGAAGTCATCTACTGGTTCTGGCACCTTCTTACAGTGACTGGCGTGAATCCAGTTTGCTCTTTCTGCGACTTTAACAGCTGTGTGAGTGACCAGTAGCACCTGGAACGGGCCTTGCCAGCGTTTGGACTTCCAGTGTTTCCTGCGAAATTCCTTCACCACTATCCAATCACCTGGTTGGAGTGGGTGCAGGGTGTGTCTGCTGAGGCTGGAAGTGCTGCTTTCACTGTCTGTGAAACTTGAGAGTGGACAGTGGAAAGGTTTCGACAGTAAGACAACATTGCATCATCACAAACAGTTGTGCAGGGGAGGGGTCTGGTTACAGGTCCCACTCCCAGGTTAGGAGGTCTGCCAAATAAAACTTCAAATGGGCTGAGGTTCATTCGAGCTCTAATTCTCATCCTCATATAGGTGAGCACAATAGGTAATGCTTTTGTCCATGGCAGACCCGTTTCTTCACAGCATTTGGCTAGCTTGGACTTTAAAGTACCATTTTCTCTCTCCACAGCACCTCCGCTCTGTGGATGATAAGCACAATGTGTGCGCAAGCTTATTCCCAGGAACTTACCAACCTCGGTCAATGCTGTGTTTACAAAGTGTCTGCCATTATCACTGCTGATCTTCTCTGGAATGCCCCACCTTGGAATGATTTCTGTTAGCAGTGCTTTAGTTACTGCATGACTGTTTGCATGTTTTGCAGGAAAAACCTCAACCCATTTACTAAACATGTCCACTACTACGAGTGCATATTTCTTTCCTTCAGCTGGTGTGAGTTCAACAAAGTCCATCATTAAATGTTCAAAAGGTCTGTCTGGCGGAGGATGTGCAGCTTGTGAAGTGTGTATTGCTTTTCCTGCATTGTGTGTAGCACAAACCATACATGACTGACAGTATTTTTGTGCATATGAGTTGCACCCGCGGAGGACCAAATGCGTTTTTCATCTGCAGAAGCAAAACTTTGCAAAGCATGGAAATCTGTGGGGGTGTCTTCCGCTTGCAAAAAGAGGGAAGTGAAAACAGGAAAAGAGTTAGCTGCCTGCTTAGCTGCAGCATCAGCTCTGGCATTGCCACGAGCAACAGGATCATCTGAGTTAGTGTGAGCCGCACACTTACAGACCGAAATTGCTGTAGGCAAAAGGATCGCATCGCATCGCATCAATTCAATTCATTTTTATTTATATAGCGCCAAATACAACAAATGTCATCTCAAGGCACTTAGATAATAAAGTCCAATTCAAGCCAATTGGAATTCAATTAATTGTAATCATAATTATTCATAAAATAATCCAATTCATTCATTTAGAGCCAATTCAAAAACCAACAGATTGCACTGAAACTTTTTTTTTTTTTTTTTTCGGTCCAATCTCCCGTCCTGAGCGTGCCTGAGGATCAAGAAGATCAGAAACCTGTGAGGAGTTCAAAATGGCTTTGCCATCTGATTTAAGGAAATGTCTGTGTTTCCACAGCGCACCAAAGTCATGAACAACACCAAAAGCATATCTGGAATCTGTGTAAATGGTGACAGACTTACCAGCTGCCAGCTTACACGCTTCAGTAAGTGCAATGAGTTCAGCAGTTTGGGCAGAGAAGTGTTTGGGGAGGGAGCCAGACAGCAAAGTGTCATGTGAAGAACATACTGCAAACCCAACACAGTTAGTACCTGTGGCTGGATCACGCAGAGCTGATCCATCTACAAAAAGAATCATGTCAGAGTTGGGAAGAGGAGTGTCAGAAAGATCAGGTCTGGGTGTACAAACCTGTTCCAGAACAACTACGCAGTCATGTGGCTCCCCATCATCAGGAGTGGGAAGCAAAGTAGCCGGATTCAGAACAGTACAACGTTTAGCAATGACATTTGGCATATCAAGGAGCACAGAGGTGTATCTGAGCCAGCGAGCAGCTCAAAGATGTGAGGTTTTCTGCTCAAGAAGAATAATGGCAACAGAATGAGGAACCAGAACAGTCAAACTACTGTAGCCTACAATATCTCGGGAGGCCAGGACAGCTTTCTCTGCAGCTGCAACAGCACGAAGACAACCAGGCAGACCTGCAGCCACAGGGTCCAACTTTGCGGAGAAATAAGCCACTGGCCTTTGCCTTCCCCCGTGTTCCTGCATAAGAACAGATGTCATACAGCCATGCTTCTCATCAACTGCCTGTATGAAAGGTTTACGAGGATCTGGGATGCCAAGCGTATAGTGATGTGTCGGTCGCGAATGATCCGGCTCTAAGAGGGTCCGGGTACTAAAGTATAATCCGTTTTTCTGTCAAAACGAAAAAACGAAAAACGGAAGTAGCTGTCCTTTTTCTTTTTTTCGTTTTAAACCAAAAACGAAAAAACGGCGAAAAAACGGATTTTGTTGATTTCATAAAAAAACGAAAAACCAAAAAACCAAAATCAAATAACGGACCAAATTTGGTTTTGGAAATTACTTTTTTCATTTTTCGTTTCTTACATTCGAACATGACGGCAGGCAGACCGGAAGCGGAAGTAACGCCAAAATAAAATTAGCGTGCTAATTTAATATCAAACATATTTTCCGCTTTTTATACACCCATTGTAGGTAGTAGGCTGCATTTATTTTAGTTAAGTGAAAATACAACAGCTGGTTGTTTGGGAGAACGTGATAGCCTATATAAAATTATAATACGCTACAAAAAAGTGAAAAAAAGAAAAGAGCAACAACCGTCTATTTTTTTTTCTTCTTAAACGATGTTTTATATTGTTTTCATATAATTTTCTGATGGCAATTATAGAGTGCGTGTGTTATACTGAAAGCGAGGCTGGGTGTGTCTATGAATATAGACAACAGTTTTTTTTAAATGTGTTTAATTTTTTCAATAAGCAGACATACAAAAGACAAGACTACACAGAATAATAAAACAACGACAACAACAACAAGCTGGGAACAACAACAGAAAAATCAAAAACCCAAATGGAAGGATCAGTTCCAGATAGATGTGACAGGTACATTATACAGTATAAAATGAGCTAGAGATACAAAAGAAGAGAGACACCCCCCCAAAAAATAAAAAAAACAGAACATTTTATGCAAAAGCCCTTGTCAGTATAGCAGAGATGTTTATGATCTAGTCAAGAAATGGTTTCCATATTCTTCAAAAGGTGTTAGTTTTGGAGTGAAAAAGACAGGTAAGAAAGTCCAGAGGTATGTATTCCATTATTGTCCTGTGCCATCCTCTCAATGAGGGGGCTTTATCTGAAATCCAGCGCTGTAGAATATTTTTCCTGGCGCAGAATGACATAACATTATACAGCTTCTTCTGGTACTTATCAGTCACACGCTCACTGGGAAGGCCCAGAAGGAGAGAGACCGAGTCGAGATCGAGGTCCTGTTTCACAATCTTTTGCATTTCAAATAAGACATTACTCCAATAATTTTAAATTTTAACACAGGACCAGAAACAGTCAGTAAGATCACCAATTTCTGTCTTACATTTCAGACAGAGTGGAGAGACATCCTTCCTGTACTTGGAGAGACGGCTTGGACTAACATGTGCTCTATGCAGCATCTTAAATTGCATTGCTCTTGTCCGGTTACAAACAGTTATTTTTCTTGCATTATCCCAGATGTCCTCCCACATCTCCTCATTAATCACAACACCCAGTTCCCTCTGTGAGGGTTTCTTTTAGGTGCTGTACAAGCAAATCATAGCTTCTCTGTACAACGACAAAGACCTTTAGGTAACACTTCACAATACTGTCTGCGTATTAGAGTGTACATCCCGTTCACTTATTTCCTACTTTGCCTGGACTTCCAGTGTAGCCTAACTCCTGGCCAATTCCCACCTTCTCCAGTCTTACAGCATAACTCGCGGCCACTTACCATGTAATACGCTGAACTACCCTAACTTCTGAATCAGTGTATTGAATGAAGCACTGTAGCCTACACTATAAACAAATATGCTTTGCTCTTTGCTCATGGCAGTTGTGTATATACACGTCAGAGCGCAAGCTTCACCCATATTCCAGGGATTTATTATGTTTTGTCTTACAGCCTTGTATGATTCGGAATAAGAATATGTTGAGAAATGGACGAAACAAAGTGTCCCTGACATAAAATAACAGAGTTCCACTGATTTTTCTTATTCACGTTTAAGTTCATGTTGTTCCTTCATTTAGCTAATACTACTACTGCTTTGATTACCCCCTGAAGCCTCTTCCTGTCTGCCTCAGTGCAGCTCCCAGCGGGCTCTCAATACAAGAGTAGTAGAAGGTCTTCAGCAGTTTGGTGTCTAGATTGTTCAATCTGGACAATGTGGTGGCCCTCCTCAATGTTGGGCCCATGTCAGGATTGCTGGAGATTACAGTAAAATACACCCTGACATAGACTACAGTTAAGAGTGAACATGTCAGACCCTGTAATGTGACCTTGCATTTTGCTCCTTTGAAAACAGCCAAAAGGTTGCAGGTGTGCGGACAAAGTGGAGAACCATTTTAATGGTTTGAATGTGTTAAAACAAAACAACTCATGTCTGTGTGGCATGTGTTTAACTAATAGAACTAGCACTTGAACCCAAACGCACAACTCAGGAACCAAAGTAGTACCCAGTAAACAAAATAGTACAAACAACAACACATTTATTCATTACACAATCTCAACATAACTATATAACACACACACACACTGGTAGCAATTCAAACAAAACAACAACATAACAATAAATAACTTAACTAACAAAATAAACACTAAAAGAACCATTAACAATTATGAACCAAAACAATAAATTAATTAATTAATCACTATTAATCCCGTACAACATCTTTAAAGATGGAAACGGTTTCCTCCATCCCGGTTAGTGGGAAGCTCTTGGCCTGAAAGTCCCCATCACGGCACTTCGGGCAGCTGGGCTCATGGGCCACCCACTGCTCAATGCAGACCCGGCAACCAATTAGGCTGCGGCAGCATGAGCTGGCAACCGGGTGCTTCATTGGATCTGCAAGATTCATGAAAATTGATCATCAGTATCTTCATGTCAATATTCACTTAAATCTTGTTAATGCATAACAGAGCTTATTACCTATTAAATATAGAAAATCCACAAATTCATGCAGGGATGGCGCAAAATTTCAGAAATTCACCTATACCCATAATCCCTATAGTTATATGACTATGTACATTACCTTTAATTATCAGTGTCTGTTGTTTTAAAATCTGTGGGGCAGAGACGTGAGCTGCTCAGTGAGTACAACAACAGACACTGATTAGGAAATTAACCTACTCATATGACTATAGAGATTATTGTAATAGAATAATTTGCCAAAATGTTGAACTATCCCTTTTGTGTTTTATCTTACACACCTCTGCAGATGACACACTTGAATGTGGCCTTAACAGATGCCACCTCCCCATCTGTCAAGGCAATAGTGCTAATTTTATTGGCCCTGGCTAATTGTCCGAGGTCCTGGAGGGCTTTGCTGATGGCTGGCAGCTCTTCTGCTGCCAGGACCAGCTCCTCCATATTAGCCACGGTGCGCTCGTCTGTGACACTAGTGGAAGAAGGTGAGATAAAACAAATTAGCTGATGAGACAAGTTACTTGTGATTCTCATATTTCAACTTGCCGACAATGAAGTTAGTCATGAGTAAATAAGCAAGCAGCTACTGTATTTAGATCACTTGCTTGGACTTGCAATTCAATTAAAGGCAGTCTAGTTGTGAGCTCGTTAAAAGGTTAATGTCTTTTACTGTATATGTTTTCCATCCATCCATCCATCATCTTCCGCTGGTCCGGGGATCGGGTCGCGGGGGCAGCAGCTTGAGCAAAGAGACCCAGACGTCCCTGTCCCCGGCCACTTCCTCCAGCTCTTCCGGGGGGACCCCGAGGCGTTCCCAGGCCAGCCGAGAAACATAGTCTCTCCAACGTGTCCTGGGTCTTCCCCGGGGCCTCCTCCCAGTGGGACGGGCCCGGAACACCTCACCGGGGAGGCGTCCAGGAGGCATTCTCACTAGATGCCCGAGCCACCTCATCTGACTCCTCTCGATGCGGAGGAGCAGCGGTTCTACTCCGAGCCCCTCCCGGATGACCGAGCTTCTCACCCTATCTCTAAGGGAGAGCCCAGACACCCTGCGGAGGAAACTCATTTCGGCCGCTTGTATTCGCGATCTCGTTCTTTCGGTCACTACCCACAGCTCGTGACCATAGGTGAGGATAGGAACATAGATTGACCGGTAAATCGAGAGTTTCGCCTTATGGCTCAGCTCCTTCACCACGACGGGCCGGTGCAGAGCCCGCATCACTGCAGACGCCGCACCGATCCGTCTGTCAATCTCCTGCTCCATTCGTCCCTCACTCGTGAACAAGACCCCGAGATACTTGAACTCCTCCACTTGGGGAAGGATCTCATTCCCGACCCGGAGAGAGCATTCCACCCTTTTCCGGCCGAGGACCATGGTCTCGGATTTGGAGGTGCTGATTCTCATCCCAGCCGCTTCACACTCGGCTGCAAACCGCTCCAGTGAGAGCTGAAGGTCACGGCCTGAGGACGCCAGCAGAACCAAATCGTCCGCAAAAAGCAGAGACCCGATTCTGAGGTCGCCAAACCGGACCCCCTCAACGCCCTGGCTGCGCCTAGAAATTCTGTCCATAAAAATTATGAACAGAATCGGTGACAAAGGGCAGCCCTGACGGAGTCCAACCCTCACAGGAAACATGTCCGACTTACTGCCGGCAATGCGGACCAAACTCTGACACCGGTCATACAGGGACCGAACAGCCTGTATCAGGGAGTCCGGCACTCCATACTCCCGGAGCACCCCCCACAAGAGTCCCCGAGGGACACGGTCGAACGCCTTCTCCAAGTCCACAAAACACATGTAGACCGGTTGGGCGAACTCCCATGCACCCTCCAGGATCCTGCGGAGGGTATAGAGCTGCTCCACTGTTCCACGGCCAGGACGAAAACCACACTGCACCTCGTGAATCCGAGATTCGACTATCCGTCGGATCCTCCTCTCCAGTACCCCCGAAAAGACCTTACCAGGGAGGCTGAGGAGTGTGATCCCCCTATAGTTGGAACACACCCTCCGGTCCCCCTTTTTAAAGAGGGGGACCACCACCCCAATCTGCCAGTCCAGAGGCACTGCCCCCGATGTCCACGCGATGCTGCAGAGGCGTGTCAACCAAGACAGCCCCACAACATCCAGAGCCTTGAGGAACTCAGGACGGACCTCATCCACCCCCGGGGCCTTGCCACCGAGGAGTTTTTTGACCACCTCGGCGACCTCAGCCCCAGAGATGGGAGGTCCCACGTCCGAGCCCCCCAACTCTGCATCCTCATCGGAAGGCGTGTCGGTAGGATTGAGGAGGCCCTCGAAGTATTCCCCCCACCGACTCACGACGTCCCTAGTAGAAGTCAGCAGAGCCCCGCCCTCACCATACACGGTGTTGACGGTGCACCGCTTCCCCCCCCTGAGCCGCCGGATGGCGGACCAGAATCTCCTCGAGGCCGTCCGGAAGTCGTTCTCCATGGCCTCCCCGAACTCCTCCCAAGCCCGAGTTTTTGCCTCAGCAACCGCCGAGGCCGCGTTCCGCTTGGCCTGGCGGTACCCATCAACTGCTTCCAGAGTCCCACTGGCCAAAAAGGCCCGATAGGACTCCTTCTTCAGCTTGACGGCTTCCCTCACCACTGGTGTCCACCAGCGGGTTCGGGGATTGCCGCCACGACAGGCACCGACCACCTTACGGCCACAGCTCCGGTCGGCCGCCTCAACAATGGAGGCACGGAACATGGCCCATTCGGGCTCAATGTCCCCCACCTCCCTCGGGACATGGTTGAAGCTCTGCCGGAGGTGGGAGTTGAAACTCCTCCTTACAGGGGATTCCGCCAGCCGTTCCCAACAGACCCTCACAATACGTTTGGGCCTGCCAGGTCTGACCGGCTTCCTCCCCCACCAGCGGAGCCAACTCACCACCAGGTGGTGATCAGTTGACAGCTCCGCCCCTCTCTTCACCCGAGTGTCCAGGACATACGGCCGCAAGTCAGACGATACAACCACAAAGTCGATCATCGAGCTGCGGCCTAGGGTGTCCTGGTGCCAAGTGCACATATGGACACCCTTATGCCTGAACATGATGTTCGTTATGGACAGTCCGTGACGAGCACAGAAGTCCAACAACAAAACACCACTCTGATTCAGATCGGGGGGGCCGTTCCTCCCAATCACGCCCCTCCAGGTCTCACTGTCATTGCCCACGTGAGCATTGAAGTCTCCCAGCAGGACGAGGGAGTCTCCCGGAGGAGCACTCTCCAGTGCCTCCTCCAGGGACTCCAAAAAGGGTGGGTACTCTGAACTGCCGTTCGGTGCATAAGCACAAACAACGGTCAGGACCCGTCCCCCTACCCTAAGGCGGAGGGAGGCTACCCTCTCGTCTACCGGGGTGAACCCCAATGTACAGGCGCACAGCCGGGGGGCAATAAGTATGCCCACACCTGCTCTACGCCTCTCACCGCGGGCAACTCCAGAGTGGAAGAGAGTCCAACCCCTCTCGAGGAGGCTGGTTCCGGAGCCCAAGCCATGTGTCGAGGTGAGTCCGACTATATCTAGCCGGAACCGCTCAGCCTCGCGCACCAGCTCAGGCTCCTTCCCCAGCAGAGAGGTGACGTTCCACGTCCCAAGAGCCAGCTTCAGTAGTCGAGGATCAGACCGCCAAGGTCCCCGCCTTCGGCTGCCGCCCAGCTCACACTGCACCCGACCCCCATGGCCCCTCCCACGGGTGGTGAGCCTGTTGGAAGGGGGATCCGTGTCCTTTCTTCGGGCTGTGCCCGACCGAGCCCCACGGGCACAGACCCGGCCACCAGGCGCTTGCCGGCGAGCCCCACCCCTGGGCCTGGCTCCAGGGGGGGGCCCCGGTGACCCGCGTCCGGGCAAGGGAACACGGTGTCCAAACATAGTGTTCATCATAGGGGTTTTGTGAGCTGTTCTTTGTCTGGTCCCTCATCTAGGATCTGTTTGCCATGGGTGACCCTACCAGGGGCTTAAAGCCCCAGACAACATAGCTCCCAGACTCATTGGGGCACGCAAACCCCCCCACCACGGTAAGGTGACAGCTCACGGGGGGGCTGTATATGTTTTAATAAAGACAAATCTTAAAAATCCAGGAGCAAGCCACCGGACTCACGACCAGAACATGCCAATGTGTCAGAAAACCACGATTCATACAATAAAGACAAATCTAAAAAAAACATTGTAACACTGCCATCCATATGCCATGTGCTCCCCTTTTTTACAATGTGCATGAAAAGTCAAATTTGAAATCAAGCATAGGTGGACACATTACATTTCATTACAACATGGTGAGAACTCCCCACTCAATCAGGCAGATATTTACTGCTGTATCTGGAATACCTGAGGTATTTACTTGTTTTGGATAAAGGAAACACTTCTTACCCACTCTTCCTCTTCTTTCTCCTCTGCAGCTCCTCAAAGTCTGTTTTGGGGATGGCAACAATTTTCCTGGCATTCTGTTTCCAGAATGCCAGTCCTACAGAAAAGATACAAACTTGATTATTTGGTTGAAGGAAGGGAATCAGTACTTTTTTTCTTTACCAGTATAATAAGCTTGTTATATGTTTCAACCTCTTTTTTCGCTAAGAACCTAGACTGTTTTGGTTTATTATGATTAAGACTTTCCAAGTACGATTTTGCATGAGGCTCTTAACTTATGACTTCAATGGGCTGTCTTGTTGCAGTCATAAGTCAGCAAATTAAAAGGAGAGCTTGAACCATGGAGAGCTACACCCCATTTGTTCAATTTATAAGCAAGGAAAACAATTTTAATAACATTCAGGAATAACAGAGCTTTTTGATTATAAAACTGTAAGTAATACAAAATACAGTAGTGTTGTTAGTCTAGGATACCACTTATTGTTTAGTTATTATGAGGGGTATTTTTTTCCCATTCATTTTGGTAGATTTACAGTATTTACATTAAACCTGCTCATCGACTTGTTTTTCTAAAATCTTTGTCATGCCACCTTGACTGCCACATAGCTGCACCCTTATTTTATACAGCATAACAGCAAAATGACAGAAATGTTGATGAGTGTGACTACTATTCCAGCTATTCACAAAGGTCAGTCACTACCAAAAATAATGCAAAGGAGAGCCTAAACCCTTGAAATCTTTAATTATCAACAAGGGACAGTAAGTCAGTCATATCCAGTTGACTGGAGATGTCTCAAGCAATATATATTAATCATAGTGCAAATGTTTTGTTTTGTTTGTAAGAGTTCAGCTGCGTTTCAATGCAGTGTTGCATGTTTGAAGCTGTTTAGGTCATCCACATACTTAATTAAGTTCAATCATGGAATAAGGATAACATATTTGCTATGTCTAAAAGATCCTCATCTTCCAACAGGTGAGGTTACATATAAGGCTAGGGAATCGACTCGAAATATTTACTGTTTTATTCAATTCAATTCAGTTTTATTTATATAGCACCAAATACAACAAATGTCATCTCAAGGCACTTAAATAATCTTGTCCAATCTGGTTGCAGCATTTTGGATCAGCTGAAGGCTTTTCAGAGAATATGTGGGACAGCCCAATAAAGAATTACAGTAGTCCAATCTTGAAGTAACAAATGCATGGACTAGTTTTTCTGCATCACTCTGAGACAGGATGTTCCTAATGTTCCCGAGAAGCCAAGAAAATACCATCTAGAGTAACTATATAGCTAGACAATTTCTCCCTAGAGCGCTCAGGTACAAAGATAACAACTTCAGTTTTGTCTGAATTTAGACAGTTCTGTGTCATCCAGGACTTTATGTCTTTAAGACAGTATTGTAGTCCGACCAACCTATTTGGTTCATCTGGTTTTATAGATAAGTACAGCTGAGTATCATCAACATAGCAATGGAAATTTTGTCCAATGCTGTCTAATAATGTTACCTAATGGAAGCATGTATAAAGTGAAAATAATTTGTCCAACAACAGAACCCTGAGGAACTCCATGACTTACTCTGGTGTGTGCGGAAGATTCTCAATTTACAAGAACAAACTGAAATCTTTCAGGTAAATATGACTTATAACAGCCCAGGTTTCCTGTGCCGAACTGTTTTAGTCGACAAATGTTAATTAAATTACCATCCAACTACCTTGCCTTAAAAAGGGTTAACCTGAATAAAAAATAAATTACATCAAAGGATCTAAGGTACAAGGCATTCTGCCATGGGTAAATCATCAAACAACATACCAGTTGTCCCACTGCACTCCACCAGCTTGTTCCCATGGCAATCGCACAACAGAATGTCATTGTCACTCTTCATCTCCCTCTTCACCTTAAGTGACATCCCTTCAATGGTGGCATCCGCCGGGCTGAACTCAACAATGAGGGAAGCACCATCCACTATGAGGCTGCCTCTCTCCACCCTTCCAAGTAATATGTTCCTTTCAATGCAAAGACAGAGAGGGGAGAGAGACACAAGAATTTATTTATATATTGTTGAATTTTCTTTTTTCTTTATGTTTTTTGTCTATGATGTGTTAAAAACAACAGAAAACTCCACTGACTTTTTCAAACCAAAATGAACAGCCTGGGTAAAAAGAAATAATAGTTGTGCAATTCCAAATTCCGAGTTTCCAGTTGTCCTTGAATTTCAAGCGTTCATCGAATCATATGGTGATACGTTATGCCATCAGACGTCATCGCATCATTCCGGCCACAAACAACAACGACCAAAGCACAAGCTAGCAGCTATATTTTAATTCAGGAGGATGGACATTCGCAAATGGCTGAAAAAGCCAGGAAATACACTATCAGCGGCATCACAGCCACCTGGCAGCAGCAACAGGAGCCCCGGAGAAGCTGAGGAGCACCTGCCGATGCCGCGGGTTCAGCCTTCTAGTGAGGAGATGGAACGGCCTGGTCGGCCGGGGCCGGGGCCGGGGCCGGGACTGGGTTTTTATCAGCATTTCTTTTTCATTTCCTGTATGTAAAAAATAACAAACTTTGGTTTCATACCTGTTGAAAAGTTTGGCAGGACGAGGGGTGGGGGGGCCATGTCCAGTGGATGTGGACGGCCTTGCGCTAAAGGTGAAGGCCGGCTGTCTTGCAGGAGTAGCTGAAAAAAATAATGATTTGTTTTTTATGTGATTACCATCAAACTGTTCTGATGATCAAGCTGGTTTTTACAAATAAAATAAAATTATCTTCTTCTAGCTTCTTAGAGGTGAATATGGTGTATTTGTTACTGTAATACGGTAAATTGGATATATCATGTAGATGTGGACAAAACAAGTGAGAATGTTATGTTGACTTCTAGAGAAACTCTGAGTAAAATGTATCACCATGTTAAGAAATACATAACCAATAAATAATCCATTAAAGATAATAACGGACCGATTAATGAATGACAATAATCATTAGCTTTGACCCTACCAGGAGTCGCTTCAGGCCATTCCTCATCCCCACAGACTTCACATCGATGCAGGTCAAAATCATCGATGTAGCCTGTGGGGCTGGGCAGCAGGACATCACCACTGTCCTTTATCAAATAATTGTTTGACTTTATCAACTGAAGGCAATGATTTTTAAAAGTTTGATACACTGTCATGCAAACACAGAGTCCCACTTCCACATTTTTTTCTTCTCCTTCACTCCTAAAAAAAAAACACGTCACTGTCCCGCCAGATCCTAATGTTATGTTATGTTATGTTGGAGTGAACGATGGCTGGTCTCTTGTAATTGCGAGTGATTGTTTTTTGATTAATTTAAAAGATTCCCTTAGCTTAAATAGGATAGCCTATTATAGCACACTCGGAACATTGTCGTGTGGAACACTGCCATATAATTACAGCAACTGTAATGAGAATAATAATAATAGGCCTAACAATAATAATAATAATAATAATAACAAGAAGAAGAATAATTACCTTAAAAATCCTTGAGATGTTGGCAGTGGTCAGGTCTGTGTGCCGAATATTTACACTTCGGGTCCCACGCCACAGGGTCACTCTTTCGGCATCCATAATTGTAGCTAAGCGAATCTTGATGAGAATAACCGACAGTGCGCGGGAATTCACTTTATTTATTAAGACCTACGTGACGTCAACACCTGTTGCTTACTGACCGCCAAAATACGTACGACGTCGCATTTCCCTGCGGAAATTCAAACTCTCTCCCGCCTACAGATTACAGACGCACAGAAAGATGGCCCTTGATGCGCACTTTGATTTAATTAAAATGATGATTTCTAACGGTAAGAGTTATAGTGAAATTTCTAATGAGTTATTTTCGATGGGTTTGGAGAAAGGAGTGTCTATCCCGATTATAAAAAAATTCTGCGCAAAGTACAACCTTAGGAAAAATGGGCTGGTGTCAAAGTCGCAGTTGGAGAGCGCAGTTGTGGACGCTATTCAAGAGGTAAGATAATATGAAGTAACAAATACATTTTTAAATTGCCAGTCAGATATCAGCCAGATTTGACTCAGGCTATTCCTCATCTATTTCAGTTTGAAATAGGCTACTGCAGAGAGTAACAGTGCTATGATAGACTACTAATGATGTGTTTCTACTAATCAATCTTGTATCTGGATACATTCACTGCAACTAGCTATAGCTTCACTACATTCTAAGAAACTGCTGTACTTTTACAGTAGGCTACAGCAAATTTCTTGCTTACTGTAACTCTGCTGCTACCTCTACTGTAGGTTAGTGTAAATTCAGCTGACCATATGAATTTTTTCAATGACCGTTCTGACGCCGAAAGTTCACGTTATTGGTTGCTGAGAACATAGTGATTGGAGGATTGACTGATATTAGTTTAACCACAGCCAATGTATCTTTATGATACTGTTATGTGTCCAAACCTCAACATTTGTACGCTATTTGTGTGTTTTTAACAACTAATACCTTGTATTCTGACTTTTTTAGACAGGACCGACTTATGGTCGGAGGATGATGAAGGGATACCTCCACAGCAAAGGCATCCATGCCTCAGAAAGTCGAGTTGCAGGTGCACTACAGGCTGTTCAGCCTCCATATCACGAGACCCTTCGCCAAGTAAGTATGCAAACTCCTTGTTTGTCTACCTTGAATTCAAAAGTAACATACTGTGGTGTAGTCCAGCCTGTAATCCAGACCAGACTAAAGCTTTGTTCAACTATGCACTTTGATGTACAACTGTAGTGACCTTTCTTTGCACAAAGCAAGCCATTCACGGTAGCTAATGCATGACTGTAATAAGCTAATGTACAAATGATGTTTCTTACTGAAAACTAAAGATTTAGCCTACTTGGCTATATATAGCTCCCGTTAGTGCCATAACACCAGGTGTCCAGGCTATTTGGCTTCCGTCAGGGAACTAGAACGGTATGATTGATATAAGGACAGAATTTGAAAAGCAAAATTTTTTTTAAAATTTATTGAAGTTAGGTTAGTGATGGATATGGTGGACATTAGCACCTGCAAATTAATAAACTCCATTCGCAGTTGAGTTGTGTGACAGAAATTCCAGAGAGAAAGCAATGACAAATGTCTGAAAGTATCAATCGCTGTCATCAGACAGGATTACCGGGTCTGACCTTCGTCAACTGACCTATCCACAGATTGCTGGTTTGCTTTGATACATTGTGGAATGTTGGAGGCCTAACCCATCATTTCACAATGTGTGACAACAAATCAGCCAGTGGAAAGTCAGTCTTTTCCTTACTCCCGTTTTTTCCAGTTTATGTTAATTAGTTGTCCAAGTTACTTATGTTGAATAAAGCAGAGCAATTTTGGTGAGATCCAAAGATCTATCCAATGACAGCTTGCTTAAAAACAATGTCCGTTTCCCCATTTCTGTCTTGTAAGTCAAGTAGCCCTTTCAATTACAGTACCAAATATGCTTGTGTCTTTTCTCTAGGGCTTAAGGAACCTCAATCCCGTGCCGTATCAAGCGGCATATTTTGGTGAAAAGCTCCACATGGACCAAAACGAGAAGATGGCCATGTATGGGGTTACATACGTTGTGGCCATAGATGGCTATAGCGGCAAGATTGTGGCCAACTCCATCATGCCAGTGAAAAGCAATCTTGTAATTTATGATGAAGTGTACAGGTGAGTAGGTGTGTTAACATTCACAGATGTACAAAGCTGTGTACTTTTTTGAACAACTTTCCTTCAAAATTATCTTGGGAATATGACAGTGGTCTTTCATGGTGATCATACAACAACATTGTAGCATGAAATTAAAGTTAAAGAAAGTAGGATAGTATTTTCGCCTTCTACAGTTGTGTAGGAAAGAATAGGAACCAGGTCTTATAAATGAAAGGATACATACTCTAAAGCAGTACTGTAATAAGCTACAGCCAGTTGATGAATCCATTAAAATATGAAATATGTCTTATTAACTTGTGATAGGATGTGGAATTTGAGACACGGCCTCATGACAGAATGAGCTGGTTAAGTTGTTTTTATCTTGTATTTCCCTTTTCATTGATTAAGCAGGAATGCTGTTGTGACCTATGGCCTTTGGGACCAACTGAGGGTGGACCATGGAGGAGAATTCTATCTCTCTCTATACCTGCAGGAAAAACTGTCAGAGTACAGGTTTCGACAAGACAGGGCACCTTATAAGCAGACACCATCAACAAAGGTACATTTCAAAGTTTTTCTAATAATTATTTCTCTCAACATGATATATTGTGTGTGGGGTATGTATTTTTCAGTACTTGGACAGTGCAGTGTCTGGGTGGTTGTGTATATAGCGTATATAGTGTATATGTGGTTGTGTGTCTATATCTATACATGTTACTAGATTATATTACACAGTGGTAGTGAAATGATTTCCATTTCCTTTCCCACAATTTTTTCTGAGTTATATGGCATGTACAAAAAAAAGATAATCTTGGAATAATATTCTATAATTATGATCAAAATCTTGAATGCTGACCTAAAAATAAGAAAAAACCTGCATTTTTACAGAACCACAGGATCGAACGAGTGTGGCCTGAAGTCAACAACAGAGTCACCTATCCACTGAAGGCTGCCTTGGTTCACCTGGTGGACCAAGAGCAGCTGGACATGGAGGACACCACAGTCAGATACTGTGTGTCAAACCTGACCTGTCAGGTAGCCAGCATCGGAATAAACAGATTTATCGATGCTTGGAATTTGCACACAGTTTCAGGTATTTGATCCATTTTAGCAGTTGAATCCCCAAACACAAAAATAAATTTCACTTAGCAGGATTCTTGCTATGAGGATTACTTTCCCCTTGACAACACCTGGCAGGTTGCCCTTATGCTTTCTCAGGTCCCACTGAGCATTTTCAATTTCAAAATACGTAAAGTAGATTGTGTAAATACAGTACACCTGAGACGTATATAGAGCTTTCAAATGAAAGCATTTTGTTGTGTTGTAGACTTAATTTAAATAAATAGTATGACATTAATATTTTTTCTCATAAATCAAAACAAAATAACCCCTGTCTTCTGAAAATTTAGAAGCATTTAAAGATAGATTAGATTAGATTTGACTTTATTCATCCCACAACAGGGAAAGTCACTTGTTACAGTAGCAGCAGAAAGTGTAATATACACTAGAGAATTGAAATCGAAAGGGCAAAAAAGAGAAAAATACAAAGAACAGACAGAAGTAACCTACAAAATACAAGAAGAAACAAACAAAAGTACAAATGCCGCCCTGTTGAGTTAGTAGTGAGGAGAGACAGAAACTACAACATTATCAGGTGTTGCAGGTGTTGTAGAGTCTGACAGCGGTCGGGATGAAGGACCTGCGGAACCTCTCCTTCTTACACCGTGAGTGTAACAGTCTGCTGCTGAAGGAGCTGTACAGGGACCCCACAGTGTCATGTAGGGGGTGAGAGGTGTTGTCCATGATGGATGTTCGCTTAACTAACATCCTTTTCTCCCCCACTTCCTCTATTGAGTCCAGAGGACAGTCTAAGACAGCGAGAGCTTGCACTCCTAATCAGTCTGTAGAGCTTGCTCCTGACCCTGTTCCTGCTGCCCCCTCTCCAGCAGACCACAGCATAAAAGATGGCTAAGGCCACCACAGAGTCATAAAAGGTCCAGAGGAGAGCCCTGCACACTCCGAAGGACCTCAGTCTCCTCAGCAGGTGGAGGCGACTCTGGCCTGGAGTGAAGTGGGTTGCTTTCCTCTGGAAGTTAACAATCAAAAAACTTAATCATTAGATTTGTAAGAACTGATAATCTAGCTTATTTATTATTTTTTTAGATGCATATCCTTTGCATGTCATGATTTCCTTCTCTATGACACATTCACATGAATCGGATATAAAATAACTTGGGCAGCTGACAACACAGTACAGTGGAATTACAGTTGCCTGATGGCCAACTCAGACGTATACACGAACACAGACGGCTTATGTCAGTGTAGGTAGGCTACACTGGTTAATTACAGTACAATATAATGTGTCTCAATACAGAGAAAATAAACTGATTCAACATTCCCTTTGTCTTTCATAAGGAAGAGGAATTCCAAATGTTCTGGCCGAGTGTGGATGTTAGGTGAAATTGCCAGAAGAACTTCTGCCCGGTTCAGCAGAGGCTGCTGATAGCTACCTGCAAGAGAGGGGGGCAAACCTGACCAGGGAGTCAACATTTGGCACCAATCCTTTTCAGTGTCTGGAGGAGCAGGAAAATGCCGAACGTCAGTTCACAGCATTCCCAGACATTGGGACTCTTTTTGATAATACTGTGAACCAACAGCCTCGCCCCTTCCAGGAAGCAGTGATGGAGCTGATCGCTGTATCGCGGAGACAGCAAGTGTAGATTAGATATTTTGTTAGATAGTGATTAATTAATTAATTTATTGTTTTGGTTCATAATTGTTAATGGTTCTTTTAGTGTTTATTTTGTTAGTTAAGTTATTTATTGTTATGTTGTTGTTTTGTTTGAATTGCTACCAGTGTGTGTGCGTGTTATATAGTTATGTTGAGATTGTGTTATGAATAAATGTGTTGTTGTTTGTACTATTTTGTTTACTGGGTACTCCTTTGGTTCCTGAGTTGAGCGTTTGGGTTCAAGTGCTAGTTCTATTAGTTAAACACATGCCACACAGACATGAGTTGTTTTGTTTTAACACATTCAAACCATTAAAATGGTTCTCCACTTTGTCCGCACACCTGCAACCTTTTGGCTGTTTTCAAATGAGCAAAATGCAAGGTCACATTACAGGGTCTGACATGTTCACTCTTAACTGTAGGCTATGTCAGGGTGTATTTTACTGTAATCTCCAACAATCCTGACATGGGCCCAACATTGAGGAGGGCCACCACATTGTCCAGATTGAACAATCTAGACACCAAACTGCTGAAGACCTTCTACTACTCTTGTATTGAGAGCCCGCTGGGAGCTGCACTGAGGCAGACAGGAAGAGGCTTCAGGGGGTAATCAAAGCAGTAGTAGTATCACAACAACCTTTTCCACTTGACTTGTGACTAAAAAGAGCATTTGTCAACTGAAACTGACTTCCCTGATTTGACTAAGAAAAACGACCTGCTCACAACAAAATATTAAAGCTAAATGAAACAGTTTATAACAGAAGGAACAACATGAACTTGAACGTGAATAAGAAAAATCAGTGGAACTCTGTTATTTTATGTCAGGGACACTTTGTTTCGTCCATTTCTCAACATATTCTTATTCCGAATCATACAAGGCTGTAAGACAAAACATAATAAATCCCTGGAATAAGGGTGAAGCTTGCGCTCTGACGTGTATATACACAACTGCCATGAGCAAAGAGCAAAGCATATTTATTCATAGTGTAGGCTACAGTGCTTCATTCAATACACTGATTCAGAAGTTAGGGTAGTTCAGCGTATTACATGGTAAGTGGCCGCGAGTTATGCTGTAAGACTGGAGAAGGTGGGAATTGGCCAGGAGTTAGGCTACACTGGAAGTCCGGGCAAAGTAGGAAATAAGTGAACGGGATGTACACTCTAATACACAGTCAGTATTGTGAAGTGTTACCTAAAGGTCTTTGTCGTTGTACAGAGAAGTTATGATTTGCTTGTACAGCACCTAAAAGAAACCCTCACAGAGGGAACTGGGTGTTGTGATTAATGAGGAGATGTGGGAGGACATCTGGGATAATGCAAGAAAAATAACTGTAACCGGACAAGAGCAATGCAATTTAAGATGCTGCATAGAGCACAAGTTAGTCCAAGCCGTCTCTCCAAGTACAAGAAGGATGTCTCTCCACTCTGTCTTAAATGTAAGACAGAAATTGGTGATCTTACTGACTGTTTCTGGTCCTGTGTTAAAATTTAAAATTATTGGAGTAATGTCTTATTTGAAATGCAAAAGATTGTGAAAAAGGACCTCGGTCTCGACCCGGTCTCTCTCCTTCTGGGCCTTCCCAGTGAGCGTGTGACTGATAAGTACCAGAAGAAGCTGTATAACGTTATGTCATTCTGCGCCAGGAAAAATATTCTACAGTGTTGAATTTCAGATAAAGCCCCCTCATTGAGAGGATGGCACAGGACATGGGGGGGGGGGGGTGTCTCACTTCTTTTTCAGCTCCCGCTGTATCTCTAGCTCATTTTATACTGTATAATGTACCTGTATAATGAACTGATCCTTCCATTTGAGTTTTTGATTTTTCTGTTGTTGTTCCCAGCTTGTTGTTGTTGTCGTCGTTTTATTATTCTGTGTAGTCTTGTCTTTTGTATGTCTGCTTATTGAAAAATTTAACACATTTAAAAAAATAAAATAAAATAAAAAATCTCACTGTTGTCTATATTCATAGACACACCCAGCCTCGCTTTCAATATAACACACGCACTCGCATTCTATAATTGCCATCAGCAAATTATATGAAAACAATATAAAACATCGTTTAAGAACAGAAAAAAAAAGATGGTTGTTGCTCTCTTTTATTTTGTTTAAGGTTTGTAGATGTGCAATGTTCAGCTGTCAGAAATGAAAGGCTAGCCTAATCTTTTGTCATATTTGGCTGTGATCACTTTTTTGTAGCCTATTATAATTTTATATAGGCTATCACGTTCTCCCAAACAACCAGCTGTTGTATTTTCATTTAACTAAAATAAATGCAGCCTACTACCTACAATGGGTGTATGAAAAACGGAAAATATGTTTGATATTAAATTAGCACGCTAATTTTATTTTGGCGTTACTTCCGCTTCCGGTCTGCCTGCCGTCATGTTCGAATGTAAGAAGCGAAAAATGAAAAAAGTAATTACCAAAAACCAAAATTGGTCCGTTAATTGATTTTGGTTTTTTGTTTTTTTGTTTTTTTATGAAATCAACAAAATCAGTTTTTTCGCCTTTTTTCGTTTTTGGTTTAAAACGAAAAACGGAAAAAGGACAGCTACTTCCGTTTTTCGTTTTTTCGTTTTGACAGAAAAAAGGATTATACTTTAGTACCCAGATCTAAGAGCCGGCTCTTTGAAGTGAACGACAGGAACCGGCTCCACAATGGGAGCCGTTTTTAGGATCCTATTTGGGAGCCGTTTTTTTTTCTTTCAGTATCTCGCTGTCTCTCCGCCTCCCTGTCGTTGCACTTGTGCTCTGCAAGTGCCACAGAGCCGACAGTTTTTTCCCCACGTCGTTTTTTTTGTCCTTCGGTGCCTCGCTGTCTCTCCCCTCTCCCCTCTCCCCTCTCCCTCCCCCTCACTCTACCTCTCCTTGCGCGTTTTGCTCTGCTTCTGCCAGTGCTAGACTTTCCTCGGTCGGTGCCTTAATAGCCGCTTTCGGACTGTAGGAACCTTTGGCAGTTCTAATAACCTTTTAATCCGCGGGGCCGTTTTCTCCCGTGTTCGGACATACAGGAACTCGGGGCTTTCTCCCTTAGTTCTATAACTATTTAGCTCCTTCTCCGAGGTCGGGTCTTTTCATGGTTCTATAGAACGCATCTGACGGAGGTGTGTGGTGGTTGGTAGCTACGCCCCATGTCATGCTATCACGGCTGAAATGTTTCCTCATACACAGACACAACCGGCGGGTGTTTAATAAGTTAAACTTACACTGATCTCATTTGTCTGCAGCGCTCTGCTCTCCTTTCTTCCTTCATGAAATGAAAAAGTATAGTCTCCTGACTCTGTGAGCTTTTCCAGCCTCGATATTAGACGCCTGATGTGATTGTCCATGATTAATATCACCATCATGCAGACCATAAACACAGCGGCCTCCCCGCTCTCCATATTAGCTTCTTGGTGGTGTTTTTTCTACTCTCCTTACTTTTACCGTTTTGTTTTGTGTTTGAATGTAGCGCTAAACGGCTAACGGCTAACATGTCACTGAAGCAGATGGCTGCGCGCGGCACATCAGTCCCTATCAGGTCCCGACTCATGTGCGACTGCAGACTGAAACAGTTCCGCTGGGGAAGGATAGTTATCAGAACGAAATTCGAGGAGGGTAGTTCTGATAACTACTTTCTTAGAACGGTCTGTCCGAAAGCGGCTAATGTCTCCACTGCCCTCATGTCAAGCGTGTGCTCCACACATCTGACCAATCACACGCAGCTTTCAATTAATAAGGTGACGGAGAAACACTGAAAAAAGTTTGTCCACTTTTTTCCTTTCCTCTGCTGTCCTCGTGTCAAGCGTTTTGTATTTATAACTGTTTCATTTATTTTAAGTTATTTTTGTGGGAGTGGTGCTATTTTGTGATAATTTAATTGGTTATAATAAAACTTTTATTTATAAAGCATTGTTATGCAGCATTTTTACTCATCACAAGTGCTTAACAATGTCAATAATGAAACAAAATGTTAGAAAATTAGGTTTAAGCTATCAATTAAAGCTGCGGTCGGCAACTTTTTTTTAGTCATATTAGCTTGAACTGTCATGGGATTCTGGAAGTAGAATATTAAATAGGCTGTTTAGGAAAAATAACGAAATCTGTAGCTCCCTCTGAAGCCTGTAATCATGCTTGCAAAAACCGAGCGCTCCCGGCTGTTTTTAACCAATCAAGTTAGGGTGGAGGAATCCTACCTGTCAATCACAGCTTGTGCACACGCTGCTGAGCGTGAGTCTGCCCCAGCTTGTGTGCGCTCACACTGGTGTGAACTCACGTGCACAACCTCGTCCACAGAGGGGGAGGGGTTTTGGGGGCGATTCGGAGCTTGTTAGAGGTTGGGGGAGGGACCTGAAAGTTGTATCAGTTCGAATTTTCCGACTTTAGACTCGGAATTTTGAAAACCTGCCGACAGCAGCTTTAATTAATAATGTAAAAAATATATATATGGGGAGCCGTTTGGGAGCCGAAAGAGCCGGCTCTCCACAGTAAGAAGAGCCATTAGAGCCGCATCTCGAAAAAGAGCCGAAAATCCCATCACTACAAGCGTAGGAGCTGTTTGAAGAGCCAGCTTAAGCTGCCGGTGGGGACCCACCTCCACCACAGCGGCGCAAGTGGAGGCAGCTGGAGGAGCGCCTTCAGCGGCTGCGCAGACAGTACAGGCGGGGAGGCAGGACGCTGGAGCAGTACTGGAGCGCTGCCCAGCGCTGCATCGTAAATTTGGAATAGTAGGCCTTGTTTTAAAATCGTTGGGTTTTGTGTCCCTGATGTTTGTAGATGTTAATAGATGTTTATATAGGGACAAAAGAAAGCCTACAGTTTAGGCAAAATTAATTATTATTATTGTTTTTTTGTTGCTAATTTTAGTTGTATTTACCTCATTTTGAATGAAAAGTTAATAAAATGCTGTTGTTGATGTGGATCTTGTTGTTGTGTTGTTTGTTTGCATAGTGATTGTACGAGGATTGCACTTTAAGGTGCCCACTGGTTTCTTTAACCGTTGCTCTTTTTCCGAGCAGGGAGGAAGTTCTGTGTGAGTTTATCCATTAAGATCGGGGCTCACCTTCCTTTGTGGAGATGTCGACGGGCAATATTTTTAACAACAGCAGGTTGCGTGTCTTCCGACAGTTGTCACAGCCTTGAATGCGCGATGAAGATTGTAACTCTGCGCACCCCAATTGAAAACTGAAACCAACATTTAAATTTGGTGTTCCTTTTGCAGCCACATGCATTTATCTAACGTGTCCCCTCCACAAGCACAAGGCATGCATGAATTAATTGAAGTCATCTCCGATTCTGTGTGGGCCGCGATCTTGTTAATGACTGAAATAGCCTACGTCATGAAGCTTTTCGTTGAATTACATTTGATTTGTATAGGCCTAATATCGAAAAACTTGCACAAGATTTGATCTTTTTTTGCATCTTAACTCCCACGGTAACATAGGCTAAACATTGCATTTGCTGGTTTTCTGGTGCTGTGCTGTCTTTGCGATGCGCATCTCCGCTTCACTTTGACAGCATTCTCAGTGGTTTAAGGTAAAATAAATTGAGGCAATTGTCACAAAAACAAATAGCATCCGTTTTACACTGCCAAATTAAATATTGGCTACACAACAAGCCCCTCGTCAGCCCTCATCATCAGTAAATTTCTGAGTGGGTGCAATCAATCTTGCTTGACTTGCGTGTTGGAATGTCTCTCTCTCGGGCATGTGCAGCCCTATTATTGCATGGCGAGCTGTCCACGCGTGTGGTGCTGAAATCGCGTGTCGGAATGGTGGTATGTTGAAAAGAAAAAATCATACCGCCATTCCGACAAAAGAAAAAATGAAATTCGGAATGACGGGACGTTTCATTTCTTAAAAAAATGTCACCATTCCGTCAATTGAACGTCAATGTCGGAATGTCGGTATGTCGGAATGGCAGCATGTAACCAGTTATGGTAGTCCAACTTCTATGCTAACCAGTCCAGAGCTAAATACAAAGCAACATGGAGATACTGTAAAATTGGCAGCAAGACAAGTCGTCAAATCGAGAACCCATTACCAAGTCATGAAGTTAGGAATAGTAATAAGAGCAACTACAACAGCCCTGCCATAGATTACCAGGCAGTTACCACAAGCTAAACAGGTTTACACATCGTGAAAAGTGTGGCTTGTATTACTCTTTAGGTTAGCCAGACTAGCCACAGACTAGCTCATGACAGTAGGCTACACACTGATTTAGAAAAGTGAGTGACAATACAGACAGACCCTACGTGAAGGAGATGAGATGAAATATAAAAAATAAATAGTGCCACGGCGGACACAATGATTAGTGGAAATACTTCGGCCCCTACCTTGTCTTGTTCGTAGCGTCTGTGCAACACATCTTGTTAATATCCATATTTGTGCTATCCCATTGTGAACGTATTTCTTGGCGATTGCAGAGACAAATCTGTTCAATTTGTCCCTCTTTTTCTCCACTCCCCCCTTCTGTCGTTTAAAGGGATAGTTCGCCTCTTTTGACATGAAGCTGTATGACATCCCATATTAGCAATATAATTTATGAACATTGACTTACCCCCTGCCGCGTCCTGTGAGCCGAATTCCAGCTGAGTTTTGGGGTCCACGAAGCTAGTCCGGCTAGTTGGCTGGGGTCAATAAAATAAAGCGTTTTGCTTCTCAAAAAAATATCCGTTCCAAAGAGTAATACAATACAAATACAAATACAAAAACCGAAGTGCTGACCGAGCACTCCCCTGCTTCCGAGCAGCAAACACTGTAACAGGTGCAGCTATCGCTAGGTGGCTAGGGAGTGTTCGGTCTGCACAGTTTTACATTGGACGCATTGATATCAAGGGAGGCAAAAATAGCGCCAAGCGAAGTGAGGTCTGACTTTTTCCTGGACAACGATTTTGTGATGCAAATGTATTACTCTTTGGAACGGATATTTTTTTGAGAAGCAAAACGCTTTATTTTATTGACCCCAGCCAACTAGCCGGACTAGCTTCGTGGACCCCAAAACTCAGCTGGAATTCGGCTCACAGGACACGGCAGGGGGTAAGTCAATGTTCATAAATTATATTGCTATTATGGGATGTCATACAGCTTCATGTCAAAAGAGGCGAACTATCCCTTTAATACCTCCTCCTGGTCCTCGATTCATTTTTTAAAATTGTTGTAAGTAATCCCTTCGCGACATCTACCGCCCCCGTTTATCTCTTACTTTGACCAACAAGCTACAGAATGTTGAATCTTCTACGTTTAATTTTTTTTTGGCGGGAGCCGGGAAAATGAAATTCCCACAAGCTTTACTCCAGTTGTCTCAAACACATACAAAATATAGATAGATATACATTTGTTTTATTTTAAACATTTTTACATCGTACGAAGATATATTCAGATAAAATAAAATAATGTAATGTAAATTAACCATAATAAAACACATCATCAAGGTCCCACCGTCAGTGTGTAATGTATAGCGATTTCAGTGGTATAAATAGCGAAAAGGTGCCATTGAAAGGTCAGTAAGAAGGAACTTTTTAGGATGACGAGGGAGCGTGATGACCGACCGTGACTGCGGGGCCGCGATGGGTATTGTCAGGGCCGCTCAGACCGCTCAGTCCGTGCCTGACCCAGACTAACAGCTGGAGCAAGAGCAAAAGAGAACTTTAGATCAGGATAATGCATCAGAAAAACATCCACATGATAAAGAAGGAATTCTTTTTCAAATGATTACCTGCAGGGATGCAAACGGCACGCCTTTTGGCGGATGCCGCCTTTTTCACAGCTGTCTGGGGGACTTGTGTGAATCGTGCAGATCCGATGAGTTTTTTTTTAGGGGGGGGGGGGTTGAAATGTCTGATTATAATTTCATCAAAGTTCAACCCCGAATCTCTCTGGACTGACATAGAGACCAATAAAAGAAGCGGGAGAGTATTTATTTTATGTTTGCATCGGTAAAGTTTAATGTTCCTGTTGCATTTGAATGCACCACACAGTTCGTATGACCCCACGTGGGGAGTGCCTCAACAGCCAATCAGGGGCTACGCAGGCCACGTTCAGCCTCTCAGCTCGGAGGTGAACTGCAGGCGTACGATTTTTCCGTTATTTTCTGACCTTAACCAGAGAAGTAAAGCGCAGCTACTTGTGAAAAAGGACAGAAAAAGGAGAAAAATCCCGAGTTACACTGAAAGAAAGTCAGAGCACATACCGATTGGAAGTCCGGAGACAAGTACGTCGGTAAGACGAGTCAGTTATCAAAATAAAGGCTTGTTAACGCTTACCGTCGTCCACGCTAATGCTAGCTCTGTGTCTAACAGACTAACACTCACCTGTCACCTGTAGAGCCGCTGCAAGCTCCGATATCGGTGTAATTTGAAATACAGAGAGCAACGGTGAGAAACTTGTCTTTTTAGCTGCTCTGAGGCTATTTTTCTGTTGTTTCTCGGTGTGCTAAAGAAAGTTGTGGTGATATAAAAGTCTATGAGAGTGAACTGAGGTTGTTAATGGTGTGATATTTTGGAACTTGTGTGTATTGAGTCATATTCAAAATGTCAGACTTTTTCAAAAAAATTGAAAAAAAGGGGACATGCCAAATGTTTCCAGCGTTGTGTAGTGAATTCTGAGAGAGGCCGCCTCAAAAACCGGTGCAGAAAATGAGTGATGAAGAAAGCTGCTGAAACGGACGTAGTCGAACAAAAGAAATCTTTATTTCTGTCATCAGGTCCGTCTCATTTACAGAAAATGCATATTCTGGGAGAGCCTGTTGTCAAATGGAAAAGCTCTCTGCTCTTGGAGAGAAAGTCCCTACGTTTTAAAGAAGATTCAAGGCCACTGGTCCAGGCGTAAAGCCAAGAGATATGGTCTGACTGTAAGGATGTCTCCCATCAAATCTACCTTATTTGGTCATATTAAGTGTTTATTTTTCAGTGTATCTCAGTGCCTTGCATGGAGACGCGTGGAGGCGCGCACAACAATTATGTACTTGAAACTATCCAGCTGCGAACTCAAATGAACCTGACTGATTTCCTCATGTGCCTTGGGCCCCATTTTGCCTGTGGGTCCATACACTTCATTCCCCCCTTCGGGACTACTTAGAGTCCCGAAACACAAAATGGCCTCTACAATGTGTGTCATGGTAAATGGTCAATCCCCTGAACCGGCATCAACAAAGACCTCACTTGTTCAACATTATTGATTGCCCAATCTCTTAATATATCATAAGCCCTCAATTTCTGAGTGAACTGATTAGTTAAACTCCTATTTACGTGTCCATGCGCACATTATTTTCACTATTTTAGACTAGGTAAGCTAAATCTATCATATAATTAGTCCAAATTCGGCTACAGTAAACCAGCCTACCGGTCTCCCTCCAGTCACACAGCTCACCAGTCTCCTGACATGACTAAACATTCATGTCCTGCTCTCCCATACAATCTGTGTGTCTCTGTGGGGAACCTGCAGGTCAGTTGTCATCCAGTCGATAAAAAACCACCCTTCCTAAAAGGTGGGGAAAAAGATTGGATGACCTAAGGGAATGTCACTCTGGTGCCAATCTAAGCAAGCAATCCCTGTTTCATATTAACAATTACCTTTACCATTAACGTCTAGTTTCAGGACCTTTATGGTCAATTTGGTCCAATTTCGTCCTATTATGTCCACAAAGCGTGGCTCCTACTGTATTACAGAGAATAGGCTATATCAAAAGCATAATGACAACAATATCACAAGTAACATATAAGTGCACACTCCATTATGGCATACAATGCAGATTGAAATGGTTCATAACAGCAACCAAGATTATAACATCAACGATTACATTTTTCATGATTATAACTCAATCCACACAATTCTAGAGTTTTAGCAAACTAGTACTACTGAAAAATATCAATGCATTTGCAGTGGAGTAGCCATGCAGTTTAGTTTCCATTTTTTGTTATCCAACGTCCATTTTTCTTTATCGTATTCTCCTGTCCAGGGTCCCACAGTCCATTTGCATCACCCCGTCTCAAGTCTCTGAGTCCATTCCGTAGGGGTCCCTGGACAGCCAGTGTCTCTCAGTTCGTTTCCCATTTCCCAGAATGTCATCCTGAGGAGAAAGAAAAGAAAACACCCACTAGTATCTTGCCGGAAAATTAACTTATGCTACAGTATATTGCATGATTACATAATTGTCGCACGATGTGTCCAAACTCCGCTTCCAGAGTCCTACTTACTATACCTGTATATGTTGTTTACTAATTCCCCTAATTTCTATATTAGTGTGTATGTGACACGTGTATCTACTTGTGTCCACCCATCTTATCCTCACTGCATGAAAAGAGGGATTTCTGGATGTATGTGGCCCCTTACATGTCCGCATACGTTAAGCCCCTGCATTTGCGGTGGTAAAAGTGAAAACTTGGCCCAAGTTGTCGCAAATTGACCTGGCAACTGCTCCCCCATGCCCCCCTCCCCTCCCCTACTTAGGAGAGCCTTTAATATGTAAATGCCAGTGATCAGGTCAGGAGCTGCCACAGTCATTTTCAAGTGGGGTGGGGTGAGGTGAGGTGGGGGGTGGGCAGGCCTGTTTCTACACGTTCACCATCACCTCCAACTCCAGCCAAGTTTGTTGCTGTGTTGTCTTGAAAAAGAAGAGGTGCCCGCTGTCTGCTGGTGACAGGTGATGCATATCTGTTTTTTTTTCTTCTCCTAAACACCTCTTTTGTAATACCGCTTTTTGTGGGCAAAATTCAAGGATTCAAGGATTCAAAGGTTTATTGTCATATGTGCAGTTAGAAACGTGTTTCCCTGAACAATGAAATTCTTTTCTTTGTTGCCCGCACTGGATGTCCAAATGTATAATAATAAAGATAAGATAAAGATAAATAAGCATGCAACAACAATATTCTAAAAGGTTTCTTAAATAAAATAGAAATATAGAAATAAAAATATAGAAATCTGGCCTGTATACATAATGTGCAGTAGTGCGCTCAGTGTTTTATTGTGTATGGCTTAATTCGGTGTCACAATGGTCACAATATCGCCGAGGTCTTTTCTTTGTCCTTGCAGAGTCCATTTTTGTGTCAAAACAGTGCAAATTGCCAGCTGTGGTCAGACAACATTAAATAGCAAAAGGATGGGAGGTTGTCTCGCGAGTATTCCGTGTAATGACGTATACGCATATGATTGGTGGAGCTTAACGGCTCGCATAAGCTCTCGTTCAATCACGTATGAAAGTTTAAGGAGCAGATCTGGCGGCAGAAAGGGAGACAGAAATCGCTGAGGTCCCGTGCTGTGAAAACTGCCCTGGTTTGCGGAATACAATGGCTGGAAGACGACTTGCTTTCAACTCCCCAGCAACTCTCTGCGGGTCTACAGGTTTGTGTGTTTTTTTCTACTTGCACATGACCATTTGATTGTTTAATTTTAGTCTTGTTGACACTGTACAGCACTTGGGACAGTTCTCGCTGATTTTAAATGTGCTGTATATTAAACTTACTTACTCACTTGCTTACAGGCAGATAAAATGAAAGTCCTGTTGAATGCTATGACCGGGATGTCTCGTATGGTGGCCAGCACTGTGGATACGGTCGTGGAGAGGGTTCTGGAGGGAATCGACCAGAGATTCGCTAGGTTGGAGGCAAGATGGCCGTCGAGAACGGACTGGAGTTACATTCCAGAGAAGTTGAAGAGCGCACCCCCAAGAGAAGGCGGATACAGAATCCGAAAATCACGGTAAGAGTAGGTTATTGACTGTGGCTTTAGGCTAAACTCAACTTAATTGTGTCCATCACGTGAAAACCAGTGTGAGTTGCTTTATTTAAAAAAATGTATTTCGTGTTTTCAATTTATAGGAAGCAGTTCGCCGCCTGCATAACTCACCGTGGCATTATAATCCAGATCAAGGGTAAGAATAAGTGAATGTTCTCCCAATATCTAGTTGAGTTGGACCTGATGTTACGTTACGTCAATGCAGTTTTTTTTTATTAACCATAGGCCTATTGTTTTTACAGGCTACTGTCACCTCACAATGTGGATGTAACGAGTCGCTTGAAGGAGGCGGTGTCAAACAGTCCGAACTTCAGAGAGGTAGACGGGGACACTATCGAGGGTGAGCGGCGCTGACTTTTACCACGGCTGGCACTGATACTTTTAAGCACTGGTCATTTTATTCATTCCTCTTGTTTGTTTTTTTTAGCTGCGTGACGGACCTGTGTGCTGTGCTACAGGCGCGTCTTGAAGCCAACCCGAAATACTCACAGTCTCACCACAGAAGAGTGAAAGAGAGTAAGAACGTATACGCTGTCAATATGACTTTTGTTACTTTATAGACAAGTTGTCAATATGCTGTGCATGGATAGACTATGTTTTGATTATTTATTGGTTATTCCAACAGCTCCCAGAAGCCAGCTTCTGATCCAGGATGAGGACGTCTGACAACTCCCGCAGACCCTGCAGGGACCGGAGTAATGCGAAGAATGCGGATTCCAAACGGCGGCGTTTAGGCTTAATTTGTATATTGTAGGCTACAGCAGTGTGTGTATATAGTTTTCAATTCTTTATTATCAACATGGTTCTTATTACAATGTAAGCTATGTACATTGTGTGGTGTGGCAATAAAAGCGCTTTAAAGAAAAAAAGTTTCCTTTTTCATTTCCTCAATAGATTCACGTCATTCATGCCTGCATTAGCCTAGTCATAGTGCAGCTTATAAGAATGACGTGAATATATGAAGTACACAAACATCCCAGGAATATTAGTAATCATAATCACAATTATTAATCATAATTGCTGAATGATATGCCCATATAAAGTATGTATATATTAACCTAATTGGCCAATGGGCAGTCAGCTTTACAGGAGCTTTTTCATGTAATCACGTGCCTTTTTCGTCCAATACCAGCGAGGCCAGTGAGAGGTCCAGGCACTCTCACAGCGGGGTGCTAATCGCTGGGCCATTAGCACCCCGCTGTGAGAGCCCGCCGCGAGTCGGGTTCGTTTCTGACGATTTTCTCGCTCAACAAACTTAAAGTTTGTCTGCCTGCAAGCGCCCAGGTGCGTCCGAAAATTAGGCAAATTCGCGGATGTTCACTGCCGTCCACAGTGACACAAATCCCTCTTTTCGTGCAGTGCCTGTTAGCCTCAGCATAGTCATTCCCCCCTTACATCTGTCAAAACTCCCTTACAGAGTTGGAACACCTCGGCGTCTGGCCACACCACTGCAATAGCAGATTGTTAAGTAAAACACTGTATCATAAATGTAGACAAGGTTAATAAGACTGCACACTGTCAGAAATAAGTGATAAACCATGTAAAAACGTCACACTCAGTATAAAACTATAAAATATGTTTGTGGTAATAACCGCTAAGCTTTCCATCCCAGGAGTGGCTCCTGCATGGTGCCAGAAACAGAACCTCTTTTCTAGTCTGGTTTCAACCTTTCCTCACTCAACTGGCAACTCTGCAATGAGCACATTTCTTAGGAACACGAGTTGGAGTGGACCCTGGCCAAAATAACAAACAAAACAGGTCCATCTTGAATATGGTTGACTTTCCTGACAAAATTAATGCAAACCAAAAATACAGTCATCTTACCTCCCTAGAGTAATATAAACAGGAGAAAACTGGGTTAACAAAATGGCCGTCCACTCCTACTGCATGATTGTCTTAGTTGTATCTTTAAAGTGGATACATATCCATGATATCATCCTCTGCTTGCACCTCTTCCGTGTCTTCATTCCACCTTCCCCTTTCCAATAATGGCTTTTGTGCTTGGTTCTCCTCTTTTTCCTGTTCGCCAAACTGTCAATGGGGTCAATCTCTTCTGCTGGTGGTTCTTGTTGGATTGTAACGACCCAGTATGGCAGTTTTAGACTAGTCATAAAACAACAACCTCTCCATCCATATGGTAAAAATAGATATACTTTATTTCCACACACCCACCATATGTCTTTAACGGTTCCAATGGTCACATTTACAGGGATTAGTTCATGTTTAACCCACAGGGTCCTACTCTCTCGTTTATCCGGGGCATGGAAAGTTACCCTTGTCTGGCCTTCAATCTTGTTGTTTGCTTCTCTTCTGACTTGCATCTTATAGCTATCGCACTCTGATATTCCTACGAACATCCCTGGCTACCCCACCGTGAGTGTCGTTTGAACAAAAACAGACTTTGGCCTTAACGGCCACTACTTCCCTTGGATCGGGCCGTGCTGCTGCCCCCTTCTCCTGTTGATGTTGTAAATTAAGATATGGCAAATCGCTTAACCATGTACATTCCTTTTTGGGTGTACATAGATGTTTTGACAGAGCCAACCACCTATCCGTTGGTGCTTGTTGATTATATAACAACCAAGATAACGCATACTCCTGACACAAGGGACTAAGTGGCTCAGGTATTTTCTCCAGAATTGACGGCCACGTGTTTGGTGCTGGAACCTTTACAAAGCAGGGGCAGTTATCAAGTGTAGCTCGCCGTACGGAATGAGTCAGTTGTTGGAACCACATGTTCTTATTAGCCCATGGGTCAGTAATTTGCAATACCGAAGAATCAAACCCAAACGCCCTCCATTTATTTTCTCTTTTATAAATTGTCTGTTCATCCTCAGCTGCGTCATTTTCTTACTGTTCAAAATCTAGTGTCTCTTTGTCTAATTTCCTATTGACATGGTAAATGGTGTCCGATGGTACCACCTTTTTCTCCACCACGCTTGTTGGCGGAGCAGATTTTGCTATGGTATTCCCTATCCTGTTATTGTTATTGGAGGTAGTGTTCATTTTCGCTAGAGTCCCCCTAGCAATACTAGTGGTTGCCGGTTCTATTATTTCCCCTTTGGATGTGTGTACGAGTGGAGGGAGTTGTGTTGAGACAGGTGTTGCTTCAGGAATTATCGTCTTTGTTTCCGCCCCTCCATTTCTTAACCTTAACCTCACATATTTGACTTCAGGTTCAGCTCTATTACGCCCTTCTTTCCCCTGGGTTGGGGACCCAAAATATATACACGTATACATTCCTTGATCCCTTTTTTGAACATGTCGCACAAAAAGACTACAGTCTCCTTCTTGTTTCACTCTCCTTGCCTCATTAACCAGTACATACTTTGGTGGCGCGTTGATGGTGGCGTTTGAGTAGGTTATCAGTTTTCCGTAGTTGTCTTTCCACTGTGGTAGATGGGGTCCTCCCACGTCCACCACTTTGCACTCGCATGGAAGCAGGGCCGACTGACCCTCGGCCACTATTACCTTAATCGCCGTATCTCTCGGGTTTGGTCTTTCTGCGGCCGGACTTTGGCCTCCTTGGTACAGGTGACTCTGTGCCACTTCTCGAAGCGTCATTGTTGTTCTCTTTGATCTTTGTTGGATTGCTTTCTGGAGATGGAGCCCCCCGTTGTCTCTGGCACGTGTTGCAAATTGATAACAATAATAATAATAATACCTAAGTTTTATATAGCGCTTTTCCAAATGCTCAAAGACGCTTAATTGATGACCCCAAATCTTTGTAGACCCTTTTACTTGGACCGCTGTCCCTGTGCTGCGCACAACTTCAAATGGTCCTTCCCGGCGTGCGTTAAACCACTTTCTCCTAAAGACCTTCACAAACACTTTGTCCCCTGGCTGCAAAATGTCTCTCTTTTGCTCCGCAAGCTTCTCCTGCTCGTGGTCCTGTTTTTGCCTGTCAATGACATACGTGGATATGTTCCTATGTAACCATATACTTAACGTATGTCTTCATTTCATCCTCCAACAGAGACAAACTTGGACCTTTCCCGTTTGTTCGCAAAAAGGGCGTGGGCATTCGTCTGCCCGTCACCAACTCATGTGGTGTCATTTGCAAATCGCGAAGTGCGCCTGAACGGCATGCCATTAGAGCAAGTGGAAGCGCTGCCACCCAATTCAGTCCCATATGTTGACAGATTTTTACAAGACGGTTTTTCAACACGCCGTTCATTTTCTCACACATGCCTTGGCTCTGTGGATGATAAACCGCTCCAAGACGTTGCTTGATTCCTAGTTTCTGTAGGATCAGTTTTACAGTTCTATCAACAAATTCTCGCCCGTTATCTGATGATATTCTATCTTGAAGCCCCCATCTGGGTATAACTTAGCGACAGATTGAGCGTCTTTTCGCCTATTTGGGCAGGCCTCTGGCCATCGTGAGAACCTGTCCACTACCACCAACATGTACCTTTTGCTGTCCACTGGTTTTATCATGTAAACAAAATCCATGACAAACTCCCGCATAGGGCCTTTTGGAGTCGGAATGTGCCCTGGAGGAATTGTCATACCTCTCCTAACATTATTTTTCAAACAAATGGTACATCTTCCGATGACGTGATCAGCCTGTTCGAGCAAGTACGGTGCCCAAAAACCGTACTCTTGTGTGATCTTCCTCCTGACTTCCCCCCTTGCAACATGGGCTTGCCCGTGTGCTTCCTGAACGCGCAGATCTAACAAATCTGGGGGCGCCACCATCAAACCCTCATGGTTTCTCCAAAGACCCGTAGGGTCTTGACTGGCAACCCTCTTAGCCCAACGCTGCTTGTCCATCGTACACGCTGCTTCCTGCATTAAATTCACATCTTTAAGTGTGATTTTGTCATCTAGGTCTAGCTTTTTCAACGACAAAATCCGTTCCGTGCGCTTTACTATCGTGTAGCCGGCTACCAACTCACTGCCTATCTGATAGCAGGATCCATTTAAAGCCTGCTGACGTGGTCCAGTCTCCTCCATCAGGTCAGATAATGGCACACATTTTGTGGGAGCCAACAGAGAATTAAAAGAAAGCCTGGCCGCCCTCAACCAGAGCAAAATTCAAAGAGCTCTGGTCCAGGATGGCATAAACTGGCATTTTAATACATCTGCAGCTTCACATCAAGGTGGGATCTGGGAGCGCTTGATTCGTTCTGTCAGAAGTGTACTCACTTCAGTTTTAAAACTGTAGATTGTGGATGATGAAACATTGCATTGTTTTCTGTGAGGCTGAAGCCATTTTGAATGACAGACCCATTACAATGGTCTCTGACGATCCAGAAGATTTAGAAGCCCTCACACCAAATCACATCCTGATGCTAAAGAGCAAACCTGTTATGCCACCTGGACTGTTTCAGAAACAAGACCTGTACCTCAAGCGAAGATGGAAACAAGTACAGTATATGGCTGAACTATTTTGGAAATGATGGATCTCTGAGTATTTGCCCTTAATGCAGGAAAGACAAAAGTGGATGAGACAGAGAAGAAACGTCTCTCCTGGAGATATTGTACTGATTGCGGATGCGACTGCACCCAGAGGATGTTGGCAGATGGGGAGAGTCCTGACAGTCAAAGCTGATGCACGAGGCTTGGTTCGTTCAGTGCAACTTCAGACCAAAACCAGTGTGTTGGAGAGGCCAGTGACGAAACTCTGTCTGCTTCTGGAGGCATCTGCAGACTGAAGACATTTCTATTTTTCTATCATCTTCTTAATCTCTCATTTATCTGCAGGTTCATTGTTGAGTTGTAAATGCATGTGATGTAGTTATCCCATAATATACTCTGTTTGTTGTATTGATCAAGAGTTGTAAGAAAAGTGTGCCTTGTTCATTTGTGTTAAGGTCGTAAATTCCTTGTTAGGAATGCGGCCTGAAACGTGATACCCCCTTTCCTCTGTGTTGAGAGTTGTTGTACACACCCACTTGCTGAATAAAATAGAGGAGGCGTGAGGAGATGGTTAGAGTTGATCAGGAAGAAGCTGTGAAGGCTGTCTCCTCATCGGCTCTCCTCATGAGTTAAAAAGTCCTATAACGTCTCTCTCACTTCTTTATAAATTTGTAGGTATTTGAACCTGACATTTAATTGGTCCTTCGAGCCGGATTTCCAAGAGATCTGATGATTCCAGCGGGCGAGGTAGTATCCAGAAAGTCCGTGCACGGCTAAAAGGCTCTAGTGAGTCTTTTAAATCCTTTTCCAGGACTGGAGATTGGCTCGCCAGCTGGAATCTGAGGTTTGACAGAATAATCCGTGAATGAAGGCGAGAGAAAACGTTGTAGGTGAGTATGTTTAAACTTAAAAAGAGAAGCGTGAACGAGGGTTCAGCGCGTAAAGAAACCCTGTAATCCTAGGCGCTGACAGGTTAAAGAGGACGACGGGGTCCGGCGAAAGCCCGAAACGAAACAGGTTAAAGAGGACGACGGGGTCCGGCGAAAAAAGGCGCTTAAAGCCCGAAACAAGTACGGTGTGAATGTGAATGTGTGCAAGGAGAGTGAAAATATCATTCGATATTTTTTCCTCTCATAAAATACAGCAGGACTGTAAGCAGAGAGCCTCTTGTGGATGCAAAGGCAAGAATCTTCCACTCAAATAGAGTTGAAGTGAAGGTTACCAAAAGAGGAGATTCCTCTCTGCCCTGCTGAATAAAAATAACCAGTTATTAGAACACCCTAGGTGTTGAAAAGCTGGACTAAATTTTCAAAATGGGAAACGGGGGAAGTAAACAGTAAAAAAGAAAGTGTGTATAAAGAAGATAAAGAAGCAAAGAAGATAAATTGTGCAGAGAAAAGATATTATGCAGAGATTGATAATTCATAGAAAAGCAGGATCCTGATAAAATAGAATTCCTTCCAAAAAGAGTAAAAATATGGATTTAATGGTAGCTTAAAATATACAAAAATTAGTTGTGCTGCAAGATGAAGTTATAACAAAGAAAAAAAGGTTGCCCAAATGATATAAAAAAAAAAAAAAAAGGCAAGTCAGAGTGGGTTGGTGCATGTTACTGACTGACTAAATTAGTTCAGAAATAATACTGAACTGACTAGAGACTCGACGGAGAAACTTAGAACTGACTTCTCCACTGAATGATATCTGACTGACGTTGACGGCAATGATAACTTTTTAAGACTGGACAGACTCCGACTGACAATTACTTTAAAGAAATTCTGCTTTGGGAAGGAGATTTTGGAGTGTTTTAGTGATTCCTAGAGTATTTACATATAGTAAATATAGTTATATAAACTTTTGTGGAAGCTCTAATATAAATAAATTAAAAGACAGTCCATGCCCATGGTTTTATGAGATTAATTAAATTAAATCAGGAAAGTGAACTATTGATTTAAAATATATATTATCAGGGATATAACGAGGAAGAGAAGGAAGGCATGGAGAATGTAACATTTCTGGTTGATTAAAAAATAAAAAAAAGACCTCTGGCTTTAGTGACTCATTGAAGCAGAGGAGGATACAGAGGAGGAGGGGGTCACAGGGGCAGGGGGTCAAGACAGGAATTGTATAGCATTACTAAATTAAATAGCAAGACTAGAAGGCTCTGAAGTTTCAGTTTAATTACCAAGATTTGTTTCTGAATGGAGACATAAAACCAGAAATTCAGCTGATAGATAATAAAGATTGTGAAAAGGACAGATTGTTGTGAAAAGGACAAAGGAAAAAGGCAGGATCACGTCATTATTTTTAAACATTAGATCTGCTAGACAATGATCCAGCTAATAAAATAACAGCCACAGCCCTATTAACTGAAGGGAATGTAGTTTCCAAATTACAAAATTTATATTAGTGAGGCCTTGCATGTTACTTTTTAGTATAAAAATATTGAAGATTAGAAAAAACAATTAAAAAGAGTAACTCCAGACAAAATAAATAAATTAAAAGAGAGTGGAGACCATTGCATGTCTCAAAGCAAAAAATCAGAAATGAGAGGATCTGGGTACAGGGAGAAATAGCTACAGCCTAAAATAAAATAGAATTAGAAATAAAAAAAAGAAAAAAAAGAAAGACCTCTGACTCAGATGAAGCATTCCTGAGCAGAGGCCCTCATAAATTATGGTCACAAAGACCTACTGATGTTGGACAGATAACAGAAAAAACTCTGCCTGTTCAGATGAGTGCTAAAACAGATATTAGACAGACTCTATTAAAACAGAATGGTGAAAAATGAAAGACTACCAAGAGAAAGTTGTTGAATGGTGAAGAGAACAGAGACACAATGGATAAAGATGGGTTTTGGCACTGAAATTGATTGTCAGGGCAAGATATGTAACATTAGCTGCTCTGGCTGATGTAACATCTTGCTCAAGGATGTTCAAGTGGTTTTGATGGAAAAAGAATGTAGGGGAAGGTAGAAGAAAATGGTTTCTGTATGTGAATACAAGATGTTTTGGTTATTGAGATGGACACAAAAGAGAAAGTGGCAACATTGTTGCCAAGAACTTCATGTAATTAAAAGAAACAAATGATGTCATTCTTAGGACTGACAAATTACTGCAGAGCCTGGATTCCAAATTATGCAGAAATAACAGCACCATTAAATAAACTAATGTATGAAGAAACACTGAAAATGTCCTCTGTCCTCAAATAGACACCAGAAAAAATTTGTGAAATTAAAAAGGAGTTAGTCTCCAGTACAGCATTAGCATTGCCAGACTACAGCAAACCTCTTATTCAAATGGTAGACTGCAAGGGTCATTTTATGACCTCAGTGTTGACATAGCAGCATGGAGCAAAGTTGAAACCAATAGTTTATTTTTCATCTAAACTAGATACTATGGCATGTGCATTATGTGTTCGAGCTGTAATAAGCTGCATTAATAACTGTAGAAACAAGTGCAACGATAGTGCTGTTCCATTCACTTATTTTAAGAGAGCCACATGCAATATCAGTCTTATAACTGCAAACAAATCATGACTTGTCAGGAGCTAGCAGAGAAAAATGCAAAATCAAGAGCAGATCTACAAGATCAGCCATTAGCTGATGGAGAAGTATTGTTTGTAGATGGGTTTTTTAGGAAAAATGTGTTGGGTATAATAATAACAGGATAGGCTGTGGTGAGTTACACCACAATTAAAAAAAAAAATATATATAATACTAATTTTTAAAAAAAGCACAGCAGCTACTATCTAATTATTCAGAGCAAGCAGCAGAATTAGTGGCTCTTGCGGAAGCATGTAAACTAATGACAGATAAAAAGAGTAACTGTGGATACTGATAGCAAGTATGTATATGCTACAGTACATACTTTAAAAAAAGAAAAAATAGAGGAATGGTAACATCTATAGGAAAACCCGTGACACATGTAGAACTATTAACAAATGCTAGAACACAAAAAATTAACAGTATGCAAGTGCGCTGTGCATACATTTCGCATAGATTTTGTCTCAAAAGAAAATGCATTTGTTGATGAAACGGCTAAAGCAGCAGCAGGGCACATTGAAATAATGAATGTAACTCTAGAAGTACCACTTAAAGCAGGAGTTTTGAGAGATATATAACAGCAGAGCCACAGTCAGAAATAGATGGCTGGATAAATAAGGAAGCTACACTGAAAAAGGACGTCTATGTATGACGAGAGAAAAAATAAATAAATAAATGAAATATACAAACAAAAAACCTATCCTAGAGAAAAATTTATACAGATGGGCTGCAATATTGAGCCATGGCGTAACGCATGTCTCAAAAGGAGGGATAGTGGTATAGGTACATCAACATTATATACTACTATGGATTTAATACTTATAATAAAAAAAAAATTTGTAGAGTGTGGTTGACATGCGCTAAGCATACGCCTAATCTAAGGCCAGGCTAAAGGTGCTTTCCAGAAACTACCCTTCCAAGTAATTCATATGGATTTTATTGAATTAAATAGAAGTGAGAGAAAAAGGTTTGTTTAGTCATCATAGATGCATGTTCAAAATGGATAGAATTCTTTTCAATGAAGAATCCTAACTAATAGGAATTCCTGAAAGAATATATAGTGATAATGGAACTTATTTTGTGAACCAAATTGTGAATAGGATTGGACAAATGTTCCACATTAACCTAAAACACCACTGCGCGTACCATCCACAAAGTGCAGGATTATTAGAAAGGATGAATGGAACAATTAAAAACAGACTAAAGAAATGTATGGAGAAAGCAGGAAGACCATTATTAGTGTTTGGACCTAGTGAAAATGCTTATAAACATAACTAGTTCCTCAGGACTGACACCTTGTGAAACTCTGTTTGGCAGGCCATATAGAATTACTAAATTTTTAGAATACATGGGAATTAAATGATGAGAGTAATCTAGCTGATAATATGAGAACAACGCTAGAATTTAAGACAATAAAAAAAACTGATTACTGATTACCGAGGTTTTGCTCACCACCCCCACAGCAGTTAAAATAGCTGAAAGAAACACATGGTTACACTGGTCATTGTAAAAAGGTCATTTTGGTAGATGGTGGGTCTCTGTTTCAACTCAAGACACACAGGGAAAGTCCAGACTTCAAAGGGGATGATATGAATTAGCATATCATCGTCTCAATGTATGGTGAAGATTGTCCAGAGCCCTGTGACAGTTTTTAGGAGTTTAAGCAGAGATTTTCTAATTTACTATAACCTTAGACCTGTGAAAGAATTTTGGGTGGTTTGTAAGCAGACAACTGCCATAAAATTGAGAGAGCTAAGGCCTGTTTTTACAAAGACTCCCTTTTTGGAGAGGAGGAGAGACAGATTGGTCCCTGTCTTATCTGGGACCAATAAATCGAAGTTGACAACTTACCCTCATTCCTCACAGAAGACTGAGATTGAGTGTTATCTAGATTTCAATCACAACCAAATTCTAAGACTATATTCAGTAAGCATGTGGTTAAAGTGGAGTGTATTAATTGTGGGCCTGCTAGGAGCCCAGGTAACAGAAAATCTAGAATATACAGTAAACAAGATTCAGATGTACTTGACAATTCCTTTGGTTTATTTACCTCGAAGTAGGATCTCTGTGATAGCTTTTCAACTCAGCCACTTATAAGTTTCAGAGGTAAAGGTGGAGTGCTTACAAGACTACTGACTATGCTAAACATTATAGATTAATCATAAAAATGCAACAGAAAACTGATGAGATTATCTTAATTGTTAATTTGACTAAGATCACTCTTTTCCCCCAAGTTACACACAGAGGACAGATTGTCCTGTGTGAGCTTGACTGCACCGGTGGGGGCCTCCAGCTCTTCAGGGAAGCACGGATGGGGGCTGGTGTGTCTGCATGGTGCTGGGAGAGGTCTCTGATGAGGGTGGTTCAGAAGTTTTTGGGATAAAATAGTGACTGGTTTTTAATGACTGTGATTGCAGCTAATTAAAACACAAACAGATTGTGTGGTATGTTTGGATCTTAGACCCATTCCTGAAGTTTGTCTCTGGTCTGATTTCACCTGAATGTTTACTAGAAGTAATGAATAAAACTAGGCTTAGCAACACCAGTTGCACTAAATGGGACACAGTTTTTCCATTAGCTTTTCCAGATAAAAAGAAAACTTTGTTTTCTAAAAAGAGAACTCAAGAAAATTTTACCTGTATAAATATAACAGCAGGAAAGAATCAATTAGGTAGAATGTCCACAAATTGGTGTCAAACTAGAATAACTATTAATGTTACATTTAAACCTCTAAATGTCCCATGGCGACATTTGGTGATGGTGTGGTGCTAACAAGTTTTTTTGACAGACTTCCAAATAATGTGATGGTGTGTGTAAATGTTACTTTACTGTTACATGTTTCAATTTATCCTATTTCAGCTGCAGACCTAGTTCTTAGGTGGAAAACTGTCTTACTTGAATTTTGGAGAGCTAAACAAATGCTTGTTTAAGAGCTGACTAATATAGACGCTATAGGGGTTCCTAGAGGAGTCCCATATGAATACAAACTGGTTGATCAGGTGGGAGCAGGTTTTGAGTCATCTCTGTTGGTGGTGTACGATAAATAAAAATGTAAGTAATATGACAACATGGGTTTCAAGCAATTGCTGTACAATTGGCTTTCATAGGATGTATCTTCCCTTGTGGCTTTCAGAAGATCACATGGCTCTGGACATGTTGCTGGCTGAACAGGGATGTTTGTGTGTGATATTTGACGAGCAATGTTGCACATTTATTCCCAATAATACGGCAAAGGATGGCAGCATCACATTGGGGCCTACGAATCTTGAACTGAAGGAGCACTACCATGTGGGACTCATGGATAGATGCATTTGGGAAGAATAGAACATCAATTTCATCTGTGTTGATATCTATTGCTGTTTTTGCAGCAATTCTGACCTTATATGGATGTTGTTGTATTTTCTGTCTTAATAACACTGTATTTCACCCTCGGAGCAGCAGCTGACTCAAATGTGTCTTCTCCTTGATTACCGGACGGATGATGATGAAGAACGAGAAGGGAAATCATTCCTTCTCCTTGATTTGTATTCCAATCCACATGTCTATGAGTAATCACTTTTCTCTCTGTGTGTAAGCAGGTATGCGCTCCTAAACATGCTTCTGTTGCTGGAAATCTCGCAAGAAGAGGTTGCGTTGTTGAAATGACAATTTGAGCATATATGTGATAAAAAGGAGGGAAATGTTGAGTTGTAAATGCATGTGATGTAGTTATCCCATAATATACTCTGTTTGTTGTATTGATCAAGAGTTGTAAGAAAAGTGTGCCTTGTTCATTTGTGTTAAGGTCGTAAATTCCTTGTTAGGAATGCGGCCTGAAACGTGATACCCCCTTTCCTCTGTGTTGAGAGTTGTTGTACACACCCACTTGCTGAATAAAATAGAGGAGGCGTGAGGAGATGGTTAGAGTTGATCAGGAAGAAGCTGTGAAGGCTGTCTCCTCATCGGCTGTCCTCATGAGTTAAAAAGTCCTATAACGTCTCTCTCACTTCTTTATAAATTTGTAGGTATTTGAACCTGACATTCATCGTCAAGAAAGATGAAGAACAAAGAAGAATTATTTAATGTCTTCGCATTTATATTAAATATCATTGAGGTTGTTAGAATAGCTCCTTTAGTTACAGATGTAATTATGATTTAATGCACAATTAGGGGCTGGAGTGTAGGAGCTATTTCTTTATTTCTAGTTAAGCCATAGAATTTAGCTTTATTTTATATTATTTGCTTAGTTTTTGGTTGATAATTAACATTTTTGTTTAATTTGAGTTGTTTAGGATAAATTGGTTTGTAATTAATTTAATTAATTTTTTGTTTGGGAAATGGGCGTTTCACATAAATCCTTTGGTTTTAGGGAGCTCTGGGTGCACTTGGGTGGTCACATGTTTTTTTTTTTACCAGTTAGCAGTTTCAGTTGTCGGTTCGTCAATCAGTGGGTGAACAGGTGAGGCAAGCAAAAGCAAGTACGGGAATCAGAGCAGGAGAGGCAAGAAGGGATCCTGCAAAGCTCGTCATGTTCTGTTTTGCCTGCAAAGTCGGAATAAACCCACGATGAACTACTTTTTCACGTTTTTGGACCTTCTTACTGCGTAAACTAGAAACCCACAGTGCGTCAAGTAACTATTTGAATTATGTTTAATTTTAGTTTGATAACCTTTAAGACAAAAGTTTTTTCTTTTCTTTTATTATTATTTTCATAGACAAATAGTCACTACACTGACTGAAACCTTTTTTTGATTAAACTCTTTTGACAACAGTCTGTGAAAGTCTGGCAGAGGAATATTGTCCCATTCCTCTTCAGATATAGGATTAGTTCAGAGGACGTGGTGCCAAAGATTTTCAAAATTCACTTCAAATTTTGATTCAACTGACCGTAAAGTAGTTTTCTGCTTTGAGTCAATCCATTTTAGAATGAGCTTCTTTCACAGAGACGTCTCCAGATTTTCCAAATCATTGATGATGTTATGTACTGTAGATGGTGGAATGTTAAAAATGGAACAATTCAATGTTGAGTAACATTATTACCGTCGTGTTCTTTGCGGACTGCCAAACCTCTGCTCACCTTTACCTCTGAGAGACGCTGCTTTTCTAATGTTCTTTTTTAATTCCCTGTCGTTTTACAGATCTGTTACCAGTTAACCCAATGAGCTGCAACCTGTTCCTCCAGCTGTTTCTTTTTGCTTGGCTTGCTTTTCCAGCCTTTTACTGCCACCGCCCCAACTCTCTCTTTAAAGAATTTGGCTAAGTGATTATTTCTGATTATTATTTTTTGGCATGTATCAAGGCTCCGTACTCGGACCTATTTTATTCGATTTTTTTTGCAACATTGTAATTCAGACCACATCCCTGCACCAAGTTAGCCACTTACATGGCTTCTGGTATCCCTGCTATGCAGATGATATCCAACTGTCACACTCAATCTTGACCCATAACAACACGATTATAGCACAAACCTCAGCTTGTCTCTCTGACATCACCACATTGATGAAGGAACTCCACCTTCAACTAAAACTGATCTGTTGGTCATAGGCCAGATAATCATTTGTCCAGTGGAACATGTGATAAAAAACTCCAATTCAACTATTTTCCAACAAACATGGTGAGAAACCCTGGAAAAACGAGGCTGTGCTTGATTTAGTGGTACGGCCCATGGTCATCTCTCACCTGGACTGTTGCAGTTCTACTCCAGCAGGTGTCTCAGCATGCACAGGGAAACACCTACACATGGTACAGAACCTGGTCAACATCAAAATAGCAAATGCCACTCCACTACTCACTGAATTCCACTGGCTACCCATGGCAGCCCACATCACATTCAAGTTAGTAATGCTTCCTACAGTGTTCCAAGACTCAATGTTTCCCCAATCGCTTGCTTTTGTAATCTAACTCACAGATTGTCTGATTTTGACTCCTGCCTTGAGCACAAAGAGGTCAAGAGCTCCCCCTACAGATAGATAAAGACAGTGATTTCCTCAGTTTCCCATGTGACCAACAGCTGGGTTTTTGTGCAGCTCTTTGAGTCACCTGCATCACTGTGTTGGCTCACAGCACAGAAATACACTCTCACAACTACCTGTAGTTGTGAACACGATAAGTTTCATAGTTTCTCCAGGCAGCTGTCTGTACCAGTACATCTGGTAATAGCCTCCACCCTTTGTGTGGTTACAGTGTATTGTTGCATTTTCACCCTGCTGCTCCCACAGTATGGGAGTCTGGTAGACATCACTTCCATCAACATGACCTGTGAGTACAACAGAGAATGAGCATTTTACCAGTTAACGGTTTCACCGGTGCAGACACCATCTAACTGCTGAAATGAATCTGCTAATAACATACTACTTTACCTTTGATCCAGTGAGCAAGCACCAATAAGCTGAGGAGCCGATGTCTGATAGAGGTCATGCTGTAAAACTCAGGGTCTCAGTTACAGTATCTCACTGTGTAGTCACAGATATGAAGAGATGCAGGGAGGTGTGTCACTGCAAGGTGTGACCTTCTCTGATCCTGTGAACCAACAGGAGGCCACGTTTGTTATGTGGGATAAGCTTAACTGAAGTGAACACAGCTGTGAAACCAGGAAGATTAGACTGTGTGAAGTATGAATCAGCTGATGGAGAAGTTCCACCATGTGATCCGTTCTGATATTGACGTGCACACTTGTAACACTTTGAAATATTGGAATGAACATTTTTCTGTCCTTAACAAATATTCAAACAAGTTAAACGGAGGCGGGTTTGTGTGTGGTCGGTACAGGAGTTCGTCAGTGTCTTTGGACATGTTGACGGAGCTGATGGTGCTTTAAAGACAGAGGCAGATATACTATCTGATATACTACAGATATAGATATACTATTTGGGGTTTGTCACAGAACTTCTGAGCTTTTTGTCTATTTTGTTCGTTTCACTGTCTGCACATTCACCAGTTTTCTTCACCGTGAAGTTAAGTTTGTGAATGACTCACCGTTGGTGTAGAAGACATCTTAATTCACAATGAAATAATCGCTACCTGTGAGGAAATGATAAATAAGAAATATGATGATCCTGTAGAAGTCTGACATGAGTGCAGTCACTCTGATGTCAGCAATGAAACACAGGAGTGAAATCATGACAGGGTTTCTCCTTTTAACTGAACTGAGAGTGATTTTATGAGCCAACCGATGTGATGTCAAGAGAGGAGTGGCTTCCTGTGGCTGTAAACCAGACTGATGGCTCCCATTGTTGCTGCAGTTATCCATCATTTACCTGCATTCTTAAACTTTTGCTTTTTCAGAAAACATGAAAAAGGCTCATTACAGTTTTTTTAAACCCAAAGTGCTGCCTTGTGTAGTGAGATCTTCCAAACTGGAAGATGAGGAGAGGAAGAAGAAAGACAAGAAGAAAGAAGTCATTTGATTTATGGCAACGTGTCAAAAACGCTTGACATCACATTTCCAAACGGAGCGGCCAACAAACAGTAAATGAACTTCAACAATCAACAGTGCGAGAAATGTGATGTGTGTCTGGTGGGAGCGTTCCAGAGGTGAGGGGCAGCTCATCTGCAGATTCTGGATGCCATAGGGTACCAACAAGGAGACTTCTGTTTAATCACTATTTCCATGAAGGAAATGACATGAAACCTAAGATTTAATTCCCCTTTTTTTTTCTTGGCAAACTTCATTACATTAGAAATTCTGTTTGTCTAAAGGATCTAGCATTTATACCCTCACACCCCATTATAATAAAACCACTTCAGCAGGTGTCCCAGAGCAGTTTTTTCATTTTTTAAAAGTCAAAACCACTGAAGTTGATAAGTCGTGTGCAGTTTTTGTAGAGTTCAGAGGGGATTTGTGTCATTGTGCATCTGGTGCAGCACAGTAGTAAACTGTACTGTGCTTTTGTTGGGCTGCTTTGTTTGTAAGAGAACTATTCTTCACTGTATCCCCGCTCAAATCTCCATAGATGTTGAAGTCCTCTTTATATGGATCTTCCATTGTTTTATCTTTTAAATACAAATGTCCGATGAGTTTCATAGATGTGTTTCCAGGTGACTGCTGGTACCAGAGCATTATCCAGTAGTCACTTTTATTGTGGCTGCAGAAAATCTGCACTGTATCACCAGGATTTGCGATGACATCAGAAGAAGACTGACGGACCTCAAGACCCAGACTAACAGCTGGAGCAAGAGCAAAAGAGAACTTTAGATCAGGATAATGCAGCAGAAAAACTTCCACATGATAATAAAGGAATACTTTTTCAAATGATTACCTGGCATGCAGCAAAAAATGAGAAGGCAGAACATTTTCTCCTTTAACAGCACAGATGATTTGTTTAAAAGCCTTGAAAAAAAAAACTTATAAAACTGTTTCACAGAGTTTTGCAGATGTTGATACAGTCAGAAAAGTCTCAGCATCTATACTTGTGTTAAGGCACAAATCATGGCTCAAATGAGATGAGTGAGGTTTAAAGAGGAATGAAGAGGATGAAGAAACACCATCACTGTAACTGATGAAGTGGAAGGAGGGAGTGGCTTCACATATTCTTGCTGCTGTAGATTGCCTTCCTGGATGTATAAATCGTGCTAAAGTGAGACACCAAGTTAAAGTGTACAGAAACAGTGTTACTGAAGTGTGCTGCGAATGCATCAAACTGAAAGGCAACCACATAGCAGCTGCTTTGGGAGCCCCTCTAAAAAAACACCTGCTGAAAAAAAATGGTGTGCGGTTTTTGTAGAGTTCAGAGGGGATTTCTGTCATTGTGCTTCTGGTGCTGCACAGTAGTAAACTGCACTGTAATTCACTCCTGCATCTGGGATGTGCAGAGATCCATTCTTTGCTGCGTCTCCACCCAAATCTCCAGCGAGATTGAAACCATCTTTATATTTGTCTTCCAATGTGACAGTTTTGTAGTTCAAATATCCAATGAGTTTCATTGCTGTGTCTCCAGGTGACTGCTGGTACCAGAGCATCACTCTGTAGTCAGTTTTATTGTGGCTGCAGAAAATTTGCATTTTGTCACCAGGATTTCTGATGAGATCAGAGGGAGACTGACGGACCTCAAGACCCAGACTAACAGCTGGAAACAGAAAGACAATAGAACATTTTAGATAATGATAAATGGTAAATGTCATGAATTTAGTGATTTCAGACAAATGATTGTAATGTACTTTAACTGGGCCGACAGTTGTCCATTACTGCAGTGATACATTTCTGTGGCTTATCTGTCATCAATGCCCACCCAAAAGAATTTTAAGACCTAAAGAGACAATTTACAGCATCGAGCAGTTGGTTGTACTCACATCATCGTCATCATCACTGAAGGGCATCATCTTCATTCAAAACTGAGAGATGCAATGGATGTCTGCAAGCTGTATATCAACAGTGTTGAAGTTAGTTAAAGGCTTTCACAAACTACTGAAACAGGTGTTACTCTGCACCGGTCTGGTAAGGATCCGAGTGCCACGGGTTCCGTATTCTGTACATTAAGGGGGGTTCTGTGTGATGTCACAGGGGGCTCAGCGAATAAATTAGAACATTCTGGGGTTCTAATTCTGCACTAAGAGAAAGGGTCATGGAGTAAAGAGGTTTTTAAATCAAAACAAACATTTCTGTCCAGGCTTCTCATGTGGGAAGCTGAAAATCTGCTATACTTGTACACACTCGTTCAGGTTCACAGTTCACACCAGTGAGCAGCTAACAACTACGTGAAAACAGCGTTATAAAGTGGCCATCCCTCTCTATATTCTCACCATTATCTGTTGGACTACCCATAATAAAAGTGGTGGTTCTTTGAACTCCAGCTACTTACACCTACTGGGTCGGGGTCGAGTTGAGTCGAGCCGAAAATGTGATATCTACAGACTGCAGGCAACTGATTGGCCAGGGAGTGATGTCACTGAATGAGTCATGAAAGCCACTCCTTAACAAGAACCGGCAACAGCAACAGTTGGATTTTATGTATTCTGTGATCGTCAACAAGGTGGATTGCTAGACGCAAAGACATTGACCAAGCAGCAGGTAAACCTTTGCCTCAATGTCCTAAATTGTTGTGTCATGTTTGTGTCACATAAAACTGATATCACAGGACTTTTGGACCTCCTTGCTATAACGACCCCACCCACATTGAGGTGGTTGTGAGTAAGTACTAGAGGAAAAGAGCTTAATGTTGCAGGAGAACTGCCTCATCGCACATCAGAATTGTGTATGTTAATGGAGGAACTGAAGGCCCGTCTTCAGAGATAAATGCCCTTTTTCACCATGGCCTGACATGGCTTTCTTCATGGTCTTCTAATATGTGTGGGAGAGGAATGTCATGACATTGCCTAATTACATCGTGTGCCTTGTTGACTGGTTCATATGAATATTGTTGATAGTTAGAATGAACTTGTTTATGATTACGCGAAAGCTAGGCGCCTCCAGAGAGGGCCACGTACGCTTGTTATGATCCAAGGCAGTATAAAAGGGTGTCGCAAAATGAGTTCTTTGGAGATCGGTGAACATTCTGTACGCATATTTGCTGTGACGGCTTGTTCAATAAATTCCCCAATGGAAAGCTGACCGACGTGTATTCGTCTCCTTTTCTCCACAACATAATGGTGACCCCGAATTCGTGAGATTTTGCATCTGGATCCCGGCGGAGCGTGTCCTCTGTGCCCCGACAACCGACATCAGCTGTGAGAGCCGGCAGGTGGGATTTTTTTCCTACCATTATACAGCGGATTCCTGTTGGTGGAGCACAGCTGACGGCTTTTTCCGGCAGTTTCACAAATTAAAAGAACACAGGAGAAGGACGAATACATTCGGTAAGCATTTCATTGTTTACTTCTTCGCAGGGGGGCTGTTGAAATTGTTTTGGAAATTTTGGGCCAAGAGGAGCCGAATGTTTGAATTGAGATAAAAATTGGGTAAACAGCAGCTTATGTGAGACGTGTTTTGTAAAGCAGACAGCTGTGAGCAGTTGGTCTGGCTAATGTGTTGTTGTATTTTTGTGGCAATTTGGAAGGGCTAGTCGCTAACGCTCTGGCAGGTAATGAATCGGATGAATTCAAACTGGATTAATGAATAAGCTTTAAAGAAGCGAGCAGGTTGTTGAGCAACTGTTAATGGTGTTTCTTGCGGCCACCAGCCATCCTTCAATGCATTGGGGGGGGGGAATACTGGCGGAAGTACGGGGCACATTATAGTCATTAAATATATGTGGAAATCATTTTCACTAGTCAAGGAGTAGACGAATACTGATAATTGATTGACTTGCGAACATAAAAGTTTGACGGTTGGATTGATAAGACTTTCAAGAAAACTCTGAAATGAAAAATCCAGTTCTATAGGGGCACATTTCAAATATATGTTTATATCATTTTATATCTGCTTAGAACTCTTTGGAGTTATCAGAGACCTCAGTATGAAGACATTTTGAGAAGAAAATTCAAATTTGTTCATGAATTGGCCATAGGAGATTATTATAAGAGGTCATAGGGAAGCTGATAAAGTACACGTCAGCGTCTGTTGCTTTGGTCCTTAGAGACCATATCACAAGGCTTGTAGAGAAAACACATTTTGTATTTCATATATTGCCTACACCAATATCTCCTGAAAAAATAAAAGTCTAAATGAAAGAAATTGTTAATTTAAAACTGTAAGGATTTGAACGGTGACTGACACAAAACTTTGATCGACTGACTTGGTGTGTGTGTGACCGGTCTTTGTCTTTGTCTGTCGATGTGTGTGAAATCCTGCTGCTTAGTGTGAATCTAAAAAAAAAAAAGAAGAAGATTCCAACTCATCTCATCCCTTGACTTTTGAGTATTTTTAGTAATTTTGAGTTAACACATAGAGTTAACACAACGTCTTACATATAATCTTAGGCTAAATAAAAGATTAAGCGAGTGCAGAGACACTCAGATTTGCTTCATTGGTATAATTTGCTTCATTGTTATAGTTGCCGCATTGATAGTTTGTTGAAATAAGGTGCTGTTACAGTGATGAGCTGTGATTTTTAAACGCTGTGTGCTGATTTCTTTAATATTGTGTTGAAATAAGGTGTTGTTATAGTGATGAGCTGTGATTTTTAAACGCTGTGTGTTGATTTCTTTAATATTGTGAATTTTGGTTGAGTGCATCTTATTATTATTGAATTATTGAATACTGCTGTGATTTGTGTTAAGGTTTCTAAAGTTCTATTTTCAACAGGCTTGTTGAAGGTGTTTGGGTTTCTAAAGTTGTCAGGGAGGATAGCGAGGTGCTGCGCGTGCACGCTGCTTGTGCGGAGGCGCGCCGCTTGTCCTTGACATGCTGTTCCACAATGTTCGTGTGTAATCACATTTTCTTTCCTTTTTGTCTTCCAGGGCACTTTATGGTTGAACTGTAATAATTATTAGTTTTCTTTAGGTAATGTGCTAATTGCAGAGTTGTTATCAGTCGAGTAAATGAGGGTTTCGCAATGTTAGGGGAGAGTCTCTGTCCCTAAGCCAGTGTTGGTCACGCCATTCGACGTGATTTTTGACATTCCTGATAAAGACAGTTTTTCGCTTATGCATCGTTGCTGTATCTTCTGGTCTGTATTTCTCCCTGTCCACAGCGTGTTAAATTGTATTTCTTTCTCTTTCTTAACAAACGCCATTTTGAGTTGAAGAATAGTGCAATTGTTATTTCTGTATTGTGTGGTTTGTATTTTTCCTTGTCCACGGCTGGACAACTTGAATTCTTTCTCTTTCTTAAATTGTACAAAAGTGTGACAAACGCCATTTTGAGTTAGGGTGTGGTTCAATTGTTATGTCTTGTTCATAAGATTACAGATTGGGAGGAGTTAATAAGAGCCTGGGAGCCAGGTTTAGAGGTGTGTTCATATTTTATTGGTTAGAAGTTACGTGTCCCCGACGTGTTTCATTGGAGGTAGGTTTAGAGGTGTGTTCAGATTTCATTGGTCAAAAAATTTTCATGTCATTGGTCAGAATTGACGTAGCTGTGACGTGCATTGTATCATCTGGATTGGTGGAGAGACAGTGGCCCTCATTTATCAAGCCATCGTAGAAAGCATCGTAGATATGAGCGGAGAACTCGTCGTACGCAGAGGCTCAAGTGAGATTCACAGAACATGCGTACCACACCAATCCCATCGTAAGACCGAGCGGCTGTTGATAAATCCGGCGGCCGAAATCCATCGTAATTATCCTAATCACGCCTTCTACAAAAGGGGGCTGAGAGGCCGCACCTCTAGAATTTGCGACATGGATAGACGAAAGGCGGCAAAGAAACGCAACTACAACGAGGCCGAACTTGACACTCTCACAGCCCAGGTGGAGAAACACCGCCTGGTGCTGTTTGGAAGTATGAAAGCTGGCATAAAGAGCACCCAAAAAACGCGCACTTGGAAGGAGATCGCCGCGGCTGTCAACAGCGTTGGCGATGTAAATCGCAGACCGGACGAGGTATGTATTTTCCCCTACTGTGATGGTCAATAAAATGTGATAAACTCCAGATTAAATGAAATCTAAAATTGAACGATGTTTTTACTTTTTCTCCAATAAGATTAGGAAGAAGTGGTCCGATATGAAATTGGCCACAAAAAAGAACGTTGCAGCTCTCCGACGCAGCATGTCACAAACAGGGGGGGGGGGGGGAGCTCCGATCCAGGTTTGGATTTGAGTGCCTTGGAGGAGAGGGTGGCTGGCCTGATCGGAGCTACGTCCTCATCGGGCATGCCAGGGGGACTTGACACTGATGCGCCCATGCTAGAGCTCGAGAATGGTAAGAATGACTGCACACCCAAGACGTTTAAATAAAACAGTTGCTTTAATTTTCAACACAAATTGAGGTTCCTAATCAATCTAATATTTTTCATTCACAGATGAATCCGAAGTGGCATCCGGGCAACCTGACCCGCGCGACGAATACGCGGCCCCGTCAACATCCGAAGCCTCTGCCTCTGACCCCCGGTCTGCAGCGTCACACCAGCCAGCCGTGTTGACCACAGAGGTCCTAGAAAGACAAACAGAGATCGTGAAGTGGATGATGGCTTTAACACACACCATGCAATCTATCGACAGTACATTGAAAGACATAAATGAAACACTGAAGTCACAGAATAAATGCTGAAAGAAATCGTTGTTCTCCTTTCTTTTTTCCTTGAATAACAGAATGCTTACCAAAAGTCAGAATCGCTGAATAAGTTCCTCTCTCCTCCTGAGCGCTCTTGGCTGTGCAGGCTGGTTGTAGGGATCTCTGGGTACGGGGTCCTCTGGATGTACATCTGGAAATGGCACTCCCTTTTTTTGGGCAATGTTATGGAGAACGTATATAGAAGGGTTCCCCCCGCAGCCGAGAGACAGATCCACAGATCCACCTGCCCTTTAGGAGCCCTATACACCTCTCCACAGTGGCACACGTGCGCGTATGCGCAGTGTTAAAGCGCCTCTCCTGTTCGGTGTGAGGGTGCGCGGTTGAATAATGAGCCATCACTCTTCCAATTACGGAGTTGTACTTGTTTAATTTTTTTATTTATTTAATTTGCGTTTATGTTTATATTTATGTTGAAGTCAAATAAAACATGGGCCTTCTTTGAAGTGATAAGTCTGTAATTTTAACCTAGGGATTTGTTGCGACTCATGAGGCACGCACTAGTGACGCTGCTGTTTATGTATGCCATTGCAGTCACCGCAAGTCAAAATGGAAAAGTGCATACACGGCCTCAGACCTGTCGTGGCGATTTCATCTTTCCTGCGCTCACGATGGATTTGATAAATGCCAACCGTTGCACAGAAAAGAACGTACACATGACCTACGCATGTTTTTCGTCTTACGCAAGTTTGATAAATGAGGGCCATTGTGTATGGATTGGATCGGAAGCATCCGGATGTGAGCAAAAGTTGGGGCAACGCCTTTAGCCTGAGTCACTTCAAACAGAGTAAGCATTAACTTAGCTTTCGATTAGCAATAAATTAACATTGGGTAGCATTAGTAATACAGCTAGTATTGATTAGCAATAATTAGGATTGATTAGCAATAACTAGCATAATTAGCATTGAGTAGCATAATTAGCATTGATTAGCATTGGTTAACAAGAAAGTTAGTATTGATTAGCAATAACTAGCATTGATTAGCGGTGATTAGCAATAATTAGCATTGAGTAGCATAATTAGCATTGGTTAACAAGGAAGCTAGTATTGATTAGCAATAAGTAGCATTGATTAGCAATAGTTAGCATTGGTTAGCATTTGTTAGCATTTCGTTAGCAATAATTAGCATTGATCAGAAATACAATTAGCATTGATTAGCAATAGCAATAAGGCAAATGTTGGTTTAATTCTTAATTAGCAATAAGTTAGCATTAATTAGCAACTGCTAGGAAGCTAACATCAATTGACATTGGTTAGCAAACATTAACATTAGCAATAATAGTAACCTAACTCCAAACTAGAAATCAAAATAGCAACAAGCTAAATTAGCCTAACATTGAATTAACATTGGTTTAATTTTGAAACCAACCTAGAACATAAGCTTTCAAAGCTAACATAGGCTAACCTTAACATTAGCATTGACAATATCCAATCCAATAATTAGCAGCATCTAAGCTAAATTTAGCCGAGCATTAAATTAGCATTGATTAGAGTTAGTTTAATTTAAATTGACTTTCAAGAGTTTCCAAAAAAAAGGGGGATAATAATAATAATAATAAAATAAAATTAGGGAAAAAATAATAATAAATAAGTAAATAGAAAGTCAAAAGAAAGGAACTAACTAGGTGAAACAATGGATGTAACACCAACAATAACCATCAGCGCCAAGCATCCTGAACATTCCAAAGATATTAAAAAGATATCTAAAAAATGGGAAAAACGAACAAAAAATAATTTCTCACCCTGGCCAAAAGGTGGCACTTTCAGCGTAACTACCTGTAAGATTATGGAAAAAAGGATTAAAGCTTACAAACCAAAGGACAAAAGCAAAAAGAGACAGGAAAAGACAGAGCTTGAATTAAAAGTTTTACATTTCTTTGAAAATGCAGAGCTATATCCAACACTGCCAGGAGCAGTAAACATACAAGGAAATTCTGAAATAAAAAATCACAAAATATCTCATGAACGTCCAGAACCACAAATAGCTACATCAAGCAGTCATGGAGCTCCTGAGCCAGACGCCGTCTGTAATTCAGATCAGGCAAGGGGACAGCTCCCACAATATCAAAAATCACCAGAACTGGCACCTCCAGTTCAAAAGGCATCTTCTGAAGAACATAAGAGTCCAACAGCGTCAGCAGCGAGTTTGATAGAAATGACGCAGGGACAGTATGTGCCGTGGCAGATGCTCGACCTTGCGGGGCTGGTTGCTCGATTGCCGGATGTTCACATAGGTGCAAGCAAATGGATAAGAGCTTTTGAACAAGAGACTGTTCTGTGGGACACATTAAAGGTAGGGTAGGAGATCCTGGATTTTGAGTCCAGCGAAGCTGCATTTTGAAAATACACCGGTAAAAAGTCCCAACCCTTTTCTTCACTTTCCCCCCAAAGGCACGCCTCTAGAGTACATGAACGCGCACGAGCACGAAGGTGCACGAGCGCTGTTCTGACAGCAAGCATCGATCGTTGCCGTATTTAGTATTTAGTATTTAGTTTATGCTAACTATACGTTTAATAATGCTAGGTGCTAGCCAAGCTGCCTCTAGTTTAGCTTCCTGCCAAGCTTCGTTCACGGAGCAGGGTACGCGCACAGGGGGGAAGGAGGGGGAAGGAGGGGGAGGGGGAGGGAGGAGCAGATTGCAGTTTGATAGACGGCATCAGTATCCAATCATTGTGAACGGTCCGTTCACAATGATTGGATACTGTTTTTCCTAGATTGCACGTTCTAGAGGCCACTAAAACTTTTCATATTTGTGTCAAAACTTTTAATTAATTGGTTGCAATGGGGGTGTGAAGAGTATTTCAAGCAATATGTAAAAAAATGCTCCAGAAAAAGATCCCCTACCCCACCTTTAAGGCAGTGTGGGCACTGTGTTTTGGAACTTCTACCATGGAGGGCATTTTGAGACACAGTGAGAATGACTGGATGTTAAGCCACCGAGCTGATGGAACTGATTTTAATGCATATCGAGCTGCACTCTGGAGAGCGTTACGAGCTGAGTTTCCTGTAGGAGTCGACCTCGTAGCATTAAAGGGGGAGCCACTGTCAGAAACGGAGAGTCCAGTTGTGTACATTGCACAACAATTGAAGAAATGGACACAAGAGTCTGAGGAAGAGATTGAAAAGAGCCCTGCTTGGGTGACATTGTTCAGAGTTTCCATCAAAGAGGCTCTGCCTGCCACAGCTCAGGGGAGGCTGGAGGATGTGGTGGGGTTGAATTCAATGTCACACGGGCAATTCCGAGACCACGTGGTGCATGCAGTAAACAAATACAGAAAAGAACTGAAACGGAAGGAGCAGGAGGAGGATATGCAAAGGGAACTTGCACGGTTGCAGTTAGAAGAACTGCAAGTGAAGCAAGAAGTACAAAATGAGGCCATGACAGCGGGGGCCGCTGAACAGCCATTACAGGGGCAAGTCCATCGTCGACCCTGTCAAAGGTCAAGAAGAGGTGCACCTGGAGGACGAAGGTCCTCGGGAGCATGTTGGGCCTGTGGCGAGAGGGGACACTTTGTTTACAGCTGTCCGAGAGCACCGAGAAACCCGAGTGTTCGGCAGGACCGTGGCCAGTCCCTGCGGGGCGGAGCAAGTGGCCCGGCAGGTCCATGGCGTTCCTCTGGCAGAGGAATCCCAGTATTTGTTTGCATTGACATATAGAGGTAAGAAGTACACTTACACCAGACGTACTCAAGGGTTTAAAAACCGCCCTCATGTGTGTCACTATCATTATTACAAAACAAAACAAAGTTTTTTTAATTTAAATGTGTCACTATTACAAAATTTCTAAAATCTAAATGTAAATATGTCACTATTACAAAACAAAACAAAGTTTCTAAATTTAAATTAAAAGGGCCACTATTACAAATTTCTAAAATTTAAACAAAACAAGTTTCTAATTTTAGCATTGTTAGCCTAAATTAGAGTATCTATCTATCCCATAGGGAACTACTGATATATCTCCATCCCACGTGGAGGGGTAAGTAAGCGCCATGTCCAAAACAAATAAATGAATAAATAAATAAAATTAAGAATTAAACAATTATGATCTTTTTTTGGGAGGATTATGCAATAAAATGTGCTTCCTCTGAAAGGAATCATGAAAAATCCAAAGATCAAAGGTTGAAAGCACAACTGGAGAGGACAAATGAGGCTTAGTTAGCCTTTGAAAGTTTGAAACAAAATTAGCAAAAGTCAACCAAAACGGGCAACACTAGACGATGAGAAGCCATTTTTCTTATATGTCTCCAATAGACACCATAAGATTTAAGAACTAATAAATCAGAGTAGGTATGTTGTGACTCGGACAGGATGTTTGCAGGTTGTGCATCTTTTGACACATCCAGATGTGAGAATACAGAAGTGTACTACATCGGATCCTGCAGATGTCATTCCACGTGAGTTTGAAGGAGAACCGCATGAGCGTGTGGCAGAAGCTGTGAGATACATTAAACTGAGACCTGACTTAGAAGCAACTTCACTTGTGCAGGCTGACGTCAGTTATGTTGTGGATGGATCATGTTTGGAGATCATTTGGGTAATCATGCAGGTTTTACAGTCGTGAAACAGGAAGGTGGAGAACTTTGGGACGGTGAAAGCTGAGAAGGGTGAACAGCCATGTTTGGCACTTGGCTGAACTGAAGGCATTAACGGAAGCATGTCTACTGGTGAAAGGTAAGGTTACGAATGTGTACACAGATTCTGCATATGCTCATGATATTTGCTATTTGTTTGAAGCAGTTTGGAAGCAGAGAGGGTTCAGGAGGTCAGACGGAAGTCCAGTGCGATAGGAGGTCCAAATGAAGGAGCTGATTGCAGCCATGATGCTCCTCGCAAAGCTGGCAGTGATAAAGTGTCAGATAATCGTAAAGGTAACGAAATGGTCGGTAAGGTAATAACGCGGCTGATGAAGCAGCGAAAGTAGCATCAAAGTGCCAGCTTGCGGTTTTGGCACCAATGGTGTGACTGGAGCCAGATGTCACGCCACAACATGGATATTGGTCATACATATTGGGTAGATAGTTGTAAAATTTTTGGGTAAGAGAATTGATTCATCTGGTTGTCATTCCATCAGAGCTCAAATAATGGTTAAGTGTTTGTTTAGAAAAGTGCAAGAGGCATTCTGCAGCAGCTGCGAATCAAGGAGCGCTGTGGGGCCGTTTATCATCCACAGAGTCAAGGGATGGGTAAGAGGGTCAATGGAACCTGGAAAGTGAAATTGAATTGAATCTGTGCTTCAACTAAACTAAACTAGATGCTTTGCCGCTTGCACTAATGAGCTATCGTATGCAGACTCATAGAGTCACGCACTAACACCGCATAAAATGCTAACGGGTCGACCCATGCCGGCACCTCAGGTGTAGACAGAGTGGACAGCTTACATGAAGCAATTAACTGCAATCCACAGAACAATCTATCTACAGGAGGAGACCAGAGACTTGAGTCTCGAACAGCTGGTTGAGAGACCAGTGGTGCCAGGCGACCAGGTGCACATCAGAGTGTTCCGGAGGAAGTGGCTTGAGCCAAGATGAAAAGAACCGTACACAATGGTGCGAGCAACGCCAACAGCAGTTCAAATGGAAGGTAGGAACACATGGTACCATTTGAACCATTTGAATCACTGCACTAAGGTTCGGGCTAAAGACACAGACGGAGTTGAGTCCGAGGGAAAGGATGAACAAAAGGAAGCGGTTAAGATTTCTGACACTTATGAGCATCCAGGTGTGGGGGTTGGCCGACAGCATGGGCTCAGGAGAACGAAGCCTGGAAATGTTGGACGGGATCCCGCAAACAGGAGAGGCTGGAAGGGTCCCGGGATGAAGCCACCCCGCAGGGAAGTAGCCAGCCTGGGTCAGATGAGTATAATGCAACAATACACACCCACTCAGACCATGCCGCGCCACGAACTTTGCCAGCAATACACACTAGAGCTAAAGAGGATCGGTTAAGCGTGAAGAAGATAAGTACGTGGGAATAAAGGAAGTGTAAGAAAGGATGGAGGAAGTGTGAGGAAGTATGAGTGAGTGAGAGGAAGTGCGAGGAAGTGTGGATCATGGGTCCGGAGGAGGAGACGACCAAATCACCGCCTCCGGACGCCACAACGAAGGGGCAATCTGGTAAGATCATGTTGTCCTCGGGTCAGAAGAAGTTGTTCACAATGGTTGTAAGGATAGAAAGATTTCTCGTGAAAGTCTAGGGGGACTTCATACCATTAGCACTACAGGACAGAATAATCATGTTAATCCAAGAACAGACGGAGTGTACATGCACAGGTAGAGTCAGGAAAACAGTGTAACTGTGGAAGATGGGTTAAGGCAGCACAGGATTTGTGGTATAGATGGGCATGGTACACTACAAGAGAACTGACAGCGACGGAGTGTCTCATATGCGCAGACGCTCCAGGAGCATTGCCTGTTGTTGTGTCAGAGCCACACACCTTCAGGGACTGTGCGGTGGTCCAGCAACGGGAATGCAGAGAAGGTAGGTTCACATCGGAAGAGGATAAATGGTTATTGTTTCCTAGGTGTGGGATTAAGTGCAGATTGATGTGTGGGCCAAATAAGTTACATAATTGTTTTCAAAAATAAGGGAGAGCCACAAATTGGAGTCTTCTTGTGCTGAATTTAATCATAGTACATCACAGGATAGGCCTCCGACTGATTATAGAGTAGATTACGATGGTGAGTTTGAATGCTTTACGAGTGGTGGATTTACTAATGACAGTGGAACTCACGTAGGTAACACTACCGTTAAATGCAATGTCACATGGGTTTTATCTTGGTTTCCACACGCAAATATGAAACCAATATTTATCAGGACACCTGTGTGGTTTGAAAATCCGGTTCCTTTGGATCAAAAATGTGAAGATATAGAAATGACAATTCCGACTCTCTACCTGTTTGGGGATCAGACACACCCAATAGCTGATAGTTACTGGATGTGTGGAGATGATGTTTTGTTGAATGTGTTACCCAACAGGTGGATAGGTCTGTGTGCACTTGTGAGGATGAAAACATCGGTTGTGTTAGTGTATGACAAGGTAAACGAGTTACTGGGGTTTGGATGTGGAAAAAGGGAGAGTTAAAAGATTTAGTGGTAACTACATCATGGATAAGCACGTTTACTTGGATACAATAGGGCAGCCGAGAGGGGTTCCTTTCGAGTTCAAAGCACGCAGTGAGATTGCGGCTGGATTTGAGTCTATTTTGTCGTGGATCACAATTAACAAAATGGGGAGTGGATTAATTACATATACTACAACCAACAGAGAATTCGTAACTACAAGAGTGAAGGGCTTGTAGCCTTTGGAGAACAACTACATGAGACGAGTATGATGGCTTGGTAGAACAGACAAGTTTTAGAATGAATATTAGAGGGAAAAGTGGTGTTTGCCAGATGGTTGGGGAAAATGTTGTACATTTGTACCCGGGAACATGGGACGTTTACAACGGCCATGAAGAAGATCAGAGAACGGAAAGAGGAGCTGGAGAGTAATGCTGGTGGGGGTGGATGGCGGTGGACTGGTCTGCTTGGGATTTTGGGAGAAGGGGGAGCGATGACAGTTAAAGCGGGAATAGCTATATTGTTGATAGTGATAATGGTCTCCCTATTGGTGTGTTGCATTATACCCATTCTGAGAAGGTGTTTGCTGCAAGTGATGTTCAAACAAACAGTGGAAGGAATCTGGAGGCAGATGACCATGCCAGACCAGGTCTGAGGACCAACGCATGGAAGAGCTGGCCAACGAGTGAAGGTTACCAACGGACGGTTCACAAGATTCTTTCCTCGAGTGTGGAACCAAGTATAGCCTGACAGGGAGAAGAGATGCTGAAGATCTCTTTGATTGGGAGTGACGTACTGGCGACCTCTCCTCCCAGAGTTAGCTTAGCAGTTCCAGACCCAGCCGGACGGATGTTCGGCCAGGAGCAGACGACACCAGAGTACGGGAGATGGGACGGGACTGGAAAAGCCGCATTACATTGCATTTTATTACTATTGTTGTGTGATAATCCATCATTTTATGTATTGTACTTGGTACAAAACAGTGATTAATTAATTTGATGGTGGTGTATTCATTCTATGTGTATTATCAATCAGAACTAATCACTAATATATCCATTGCCAGTTGTGTTAGTCAACTGTTCGGGAGTGCGACCTTTGGTAAAGTGGTCGGTCGCCAAGTGGGGTGGGGCCGTAGGTGAGTTTTCCCAAAATAAGAACATGAGTTACGAAAGTAGCAGCCGGTGGGTTTTTCGCTCCTATGCACTGCGAACAGTGGACAAGTGTGATGGCGATGTTGAAATTTGTGTTATTGTCGAATTCATTTAATCATGTAATGTGATTCGGGTACATATATATATTCCTTTTCATTTATTCAAAATGTTCCCGTTGATTGAGAGTGTAGAATTATTAGAATAATTTAGTGTTGATTATTAATTAATTCTTAATTAACTATGTGGGATGATTTTCTTTCATTTTAGATTATTTCTTTATTAAATCACTGATAAGTGATTTCAGGGGGGACTATGTGGGAGAGGAATGTCATGACAGTCCTCATGACATGGCCTAATTACATCGTTTGCCTTGTTGACTGGTTCATATGAATATTGTTGATAGTTAGAATGAGCTTGTTTATGATTACGGCGAAAGCTAGGCGCCTCCAGAGAGGGCCACGTACGCTTGTAATGATCCAAGGCAGTATAAAAGGGTGTCGCAAAATGAGTTCTTTGGAGATCAGTGAACATTCTGTACGCATATTTGCTGTGACGGCTTGTTCAATAAATTCCCCAATGGAAGGCTGACCGACGCGTATTCGACTCCTTTTCTCCACAACATATGCAAGTAAGATTTAAGCATGAAATTAATGTCAGGAGTGGGATTTGAACCCACGTCTCCTTAATGGAGACCAGAAGTCCCTGTGCTAAGGAAGGAATGAAGCCTTGAGTCTGGCGCCTTAGACTGCTCGGCCATCCTGACACCATTACTTCCCTGACTGTGTAAAATACGACAAACGTGAACCAAAATGCAAAAGGAGGTTTGTGATCATTCAAAGAGGCACCACTGAGGACGCTGTGACGGTGGTAACAGAGCTGAAGTTTGACTTTAAGTGCTGGATCAAACATCTGTTGATTATTAAAACTGTTACGCCCAACATGGGGCTCGAACCCACAACCCTGAGATTAAGAGTCTCATGCTCTACCGACTGAGCTAGCCAGGCTATTCACATGTTATAAAACATGCCTTCCAATAAAAAAGAAGAGATAAAACAAGCCTAAGTAAACTTTCTGAAATTTAGAATGACATCGGAACACATTCCTCCCTTTTCAACCTCTACCTACTCCACTCGACTGGATCCCCCTCAGCTGTTAGGGTTTTCCATGAGGTAATACCTCCTGGCACCAGGTGGTACATTTTTAGCACCTACTCGGTCGGGGTCGAGTTGAGTCGAGCCGAAAATGTGACATCTAGAGACTGCAGGCCACTGATTGGCCAGGGAGTGATGTCACTGGATGAGTCATGAAAGCCACTCCTTAACAAGAACCGGCAACAGCAACAGTTGGATTTTATGTATTCTGTGATCGTCAACGAGGTGGATTGCTAGACGCAAAGACATAGACCAAGCAGCAGGTATACCATTACCTCGATGTCCTAAATTGTTGTGTCATGTTTGTGTCACATAAAACTGACATCACAGGACTTTTGGACCTCCTTGCTATAACGACCCCACCCACATTGAGGTGGTTGTGAGTAAGTACTAGTGGAAAAGAGCTTAATGTTGCAGGAGAACTGCCTCATCGCACATCAGAATTGTGTATGTTAATGGGAGGAACTGAAGGCCCGTCTTCAGAGATAAATGCCCTTTTTCACCATGGCCTGACATGGCTTTCTTCATGGTCTTCTAATATGCAAGTAAGATTTAAGCATGGAATTAATGTCAGGAGTGGGATTTGAACCCTCGTCTCCTTTGGGAGACCAGAAGTCCCTGTGCTAAAGAAGGAATGAAGCCTTGAGTCTGGCACCTTATGCCCTTTTTTAGGGCTGGGCGATAATTTGATCTCGGTTCGGGATCGCGATAAAATTTTGATCAATTTCGATAATATGCTTGGGACATATTATTCGATATGACATTTTAAAAAGTAGGCCTGGGCGCCGCGCAACAACACCAGTATCAGTTTGCCGGCTGCTGTATGCCGGTAGGACACGCCCACGAGCGAGCAGCGTGGCTACCATTGCAAACAGAGTGAGACTAAGACAGAGGGAGAAAGGGAAAGAAGTAAAAAATGAGCGAAAATTAAGTTGAGGACCGTGAAACTATTGGCGAACGTGAAAGCGACACCTTACTCAAAGACATTGTTGATAAAAAAGGTCACACCACGTCAGCTGTGTGGACATGGTTTGGTTATGGCAAAAGCGACCAGGAACAGGCGAAGCCGGTCTGCAAAATATGCCGGTGGGTAGTACCATTCAGGACGGGGAATACGACTAACCTTTTCAATCACCTGAAACGGCACCACCCCACTAACTACACAGAGAGTGTGACACTGCGGGCTCAAGCAGGCACAACCACACACACAGCTAAGCTACACACACACGTCGCCCGGTAGCATCAATAAACAACAATCCATCTAGTCGTGCTTTGCAGCCATTGCCCCGTATGAAAAACAGTCAAAGCAGAGCAAAACTATAACGAGCGCTATCACTTATTGCCTCGCTAAAGATATGATGCCCCTGAACACAGTGGAAAAAGAAGGCTTCTGGAAACTGATCAAAGTGTTAGACCCCAGGTACGTGCTCCCTGGTAGAAAATACTTTTCTCGGACGGCGATGCCACAGGTTTATGATGAATGCCGTCGTAAGGTGGAAATTCATCTGAATGATATTAAATACTTTGCCACCACCACCGATCTATGGTCTAGCCGTACATCGGAGCCATATATGAGTCTCACGATTCATTTCATTGACGAGGAGTGGGCTCTACACAGCAAATGCTTACAGAAAGCATACTTCCCAGAGTTTGGTTTTGTACTGCCTCAACAAATATTTGAGATTATTATTATTTAATAATTGTTTTTTTTTAATTCTGTATGAGCGAAAGCATTTTGTGCTCATTATTGGAAGGCATTTTTTTATGTTATTAAACTTTATTATAAAGTTTCAGTGAATCTCTTGTTTCTTAAGCTTCAGGATGTCCCTCACACTGGCAGCATCTGCAAAAACTACATATCGTGATAAGAATCGAGATCGATCAATATGGAAAAACATATCGTGATAAAAAATTTTTCCATATCGCCCAGCCCTACCCCTTTTCCACCGAACATTTTCGTACTGGTAAGGCTCTACACGGTACAACTCTACCCTGATTGGGAGCTTTTCCATTGCGGGTTGAAGGTGGGACCCGTTACGATTTTTAGTAGCGGCTAGTACCTTCTTCAGAGGTGGGTCTAGTCGGTACTAAAACGTCACGTGATCAGTGCTGTCCACTGATTGGTCAGGTGAAATTACGTCATACACGCAACAAAGCTCGGGGAGCTTTAAATAATCACCCGCCGTATGAAAACACACCTGCGAGAGCAACAGAGAATAAACAGAATTGCGAAGATGGAAGACCAGAAAAGGAAAGCCAACCCATGGACCATGAGCGAGGTGCAGACCTTTCTGTGTGTGGTGGCCGAGGACCGCATACAGAAGGAACTGGACGGAGCAACAAGAAATGAGGTGTTCCAGGATATAGCCAAGCTGATGGCTAGCCATGGCTATCACCGGAATTCTCAGCAGTGCCGAGACAAACTGAAGAAGCTGAAGAGCGATTACCGGCAAGATAAAGGACCACAACAGCCGGAGTGGGTCAAACCAAAAGACATGGAAGTGGTTCGACCAAATGGACGGCATTTACGGGCACCGCCCGGCGAACCGGGGGAAGGAGAGTGGTGTGGATACGGCGACATCTTTGTTGGAGGCGATGGAAAATGGTAAGTGTTGTTCTTATCCCCTTGGTGCAACGCTTATATCTTAACAAATACATGTTCAGTATTTAACTTGTCTAAGTTACACAGGTGTCTCATGTAAGTTGTTCTGAGTGAACTAGCAAACAACGCTGTTTTGGAAGGCTAGCACAGTGTCTCACCTATGCGGTTACGTGTATGCTTTCGTATGTTCACACTTTTTATTTTTTTTCCCTCAAGACTTGGTTTGTGCAACCGATGAGTGTTCGGTTGCTGGGGTCAGCGAAGATCCTCCAATCCCGCAGGCTTCAGAACCGACATTTGAATCGCAATCTGCAGCTGAGGCAACAGCTGCTATTCCACCGGCACCAACACTGGCGTCGACGCCTGTCGCATCTGAGGCAACTCCTGCTACCACTCCACGTTCTGGTAAGAATAAAGAAATGGCACACCATGCAGCTTCTATTTAAAAGTCTTTCTGTACTATATTTTCGCCACTTTGGTCAACTACCTCTCATTTATATTTTCCTTCATTTTGTTTAGGCAAGAGAAAAAGGAGCCTGTTTCAGGAAAACAGCAATGTCCTGCGTGACATGATGGGAGCTGAAGAGAGGAACCAGGAGAGGATGCTGACACAGTGTGAACGCCACTTCCAGTTGCTTCTGAGGACACAAAAGAAGCAAGGAGGCAAGAACGGGAAGCAAGGCAGCAAGAAAGGCAGGAAGAGGCTGCGGCTGCTGCTGCTGCTGCTGACTTCAACCAAGGCTTTCTGGGAGTGCTGGGCCCGCTTGTACAGGCATTCGCGGGCCGGAATGCAGCTCAACCACCAAAGTGATTTTTCGGTTTACTTTTGTACTTTGTACTTTTGTCTTTTTTAATAAAGAGCTTGGTTTAACTAAACAATACACAGTTGCTTTATTCAGAGCTTAAGTGTAAGCTACACTTAGACCATATCAAAATTCCTCTGAGTGCTTACAGGTGTAATTTCTTTGACAATAGGAGAATGTGAATAAGCCAATAACTGACATACAAACTTTTGTGTCCAGATGTAGTGCAGGTGGCCAACATCCTGGGGGCTATTAACCAGGATGGGCCTGTACCTGGTTTACATAATGTAGACCATATCAAAATTCCTCTGAGTGCTTAAGTGTAGTTTCTTTGACAATAGGAGAATGTGAATGTGAATAAGCCATTAACTACTAACCATTAACTGACATACAAACTATTGTGTCCAGATGTAGTGCAGGTGGCCAACGTCCTGGGGGCTATTAACCTGTACCACGTTTACCTAATAGCCAGATGTGCTGTGATGTAAATGGAAGCTTAAAATATACCGGGTCAGAAAGATGCAGAAAAATATATATCACAGGTGCTTTATTCAGAGCTTAAGTGATACAAGGAGAAGGGGATGTCTGCATTGTAATTGTCAACATAAACATTTACTCGTTTGACAACAAGTAACTGTTATAAATGGGCTTTATTCTTAGACTTTATGTATTCATATTCTGCAGTTCAGCTAAATAATCTATGTTCCTAGTTTGTACGTGTACACTCTGCTCATACAAACGCAATGTATGTCCAAGACTTTAAGATGACGTAGCGGGATAAAATAACTGGGTCAGATAAAGCGTCTCTTAGGACAGATAGGTCTGGTGCAGTAGATGCATGCCTGAAACAACACACACACACACATCGCTTATCACATCCAAAGAACATGACGAAGACGGTGGATGGCCTGCTCACATCATGGGTAAATGTTCAATGATGCGTTGTCAAGTGTAGGTACAACCTCTGAGATAAGGGTGAACATAAATATGAAATGTTTCCGGATCTCGGGACTTGGTCGGACGGATTTCATGCGAGAACTCTGTCTGTCGAAGTCCAGCGCTGATACTTGACTTGTGACCACCAATAAATACTTTGTTTAACTTAAGACTGCTCCAGCTTGTTCTTGGGCTTCCAATAAACGAATCAGGCTAACAGCTGGTGCCGTGACACCCGGATTGGCTGACTCCGAGGGAGGACTGCCGGAGCCGATCGAGGGGGACCCTTTGTTCAGACAATTCGAGGCGCCTGAAAAAAAAGGTGAATGCAGCTCAACCACCAAAGTGATTTTTCGGTTTACTTTTGTACTTTGTACTTTTGTCTTTTTTAATAAAGAGCTTGGTTTAACTAAACAATACACAGTTGCTTTATTCAGAGCTTAAGTGTAAGCTACACTTAGACCATATCAAAATTCCTCTGAGTGCTTACAGGTGTAATTTCTTTGACAATAGGAGAATGTGAATAAGCCAATAACTGACATACAAACTATTGTGTCCAGATGTAGTGCAGGTGGCCAACATCCTGGGGGCTATTAACCAGGATGGGCCTGTACCTGGTTTACATAATGTAGACCATATCAAAATTCCTCTGAGTGCTTAAGTGTAGTTTCTTTGACAATAGGAGAATGTGAATGTGAATAAGCCATTAACTACTAACCATTAACTGACATACAAACTATTGTGTCCAGATGTAGTGCAGGTGGCCAACGTCCTGGGGGCTATTAACCTGTACCACGTTTACCTAATAGCCAGATGTGCTGTGATGTAAATGGAAGCTTAAAATATACCGGGTCAGAAAGATGCAGAAAAATATATATCACAGGTGCTTTATTCAGAGCTTAAGTGATACAAGGAGAAGGGGATGTCTGCATTGTAATTGTCAACATAAACATTTACTCGTTTGACAACAAGTAACTGTTATAAATGGGCTTTATTCTTAGACTTTATGTATTCATATTCTGCAGTTCAGCTAAATAATCTATGTTCCTAGTTTGTACGTGTACACTCTGCTCATACAAACGCAATGTATGTCCAAGACTTTAAGATGACGTAGCGGGATAAAATAACTGGGTCAGATAAAGCGTCTCTTAGGACAGATAGGTCTGGTGCAGTAGATGCATGCCTGAAACAACACACACACACACATCGCTTATCACATCCAAAGAACATGACGAAGACGGTGGATGGCCTGCTCACATCATGGGTAAATGTTCAATGATGCGTTGTCAAGTGTAGGTACAACCTCTGAGATAAGGGTGAACATAAATATGAAATGTTTCCGGATCTCGGGACTTGGTCGGACGGATTTCATGCGAGAACTCTGTCTGTCGAAGTCCAGCGCTGATACTTGACTTGTGACCACCAATAAATACTTTGTTTAACTTAAGACTGCTCCAGCTTGTTCTTGGGCTTCCAATAAACGAATCAGGCTAACAGCTGGTGCCGTGACACCCGGATTGGCTGACTCCGAGGGAGGACTGCCGGAGCCGATCGAGGGGGACCCTTTGTTCAGACAATTCGAGGCGCCTGAAAAAAAAGGTGAGCAGAAAAACCTCTTATATATGAATATATGTGAAATTTCTGCACATTGGACAAGCTAAATTAAGTTGTCTGAATTAAGATGTCCCCTGATCAGTAAAAATCAAAGCATAAATTTACTGTTTGTTTGTTTTATTGAATGGTCACAAGTAAAGTATAAAAACACATAGTCTCACATAGGGAAAGAACACGAGTGTCCTACAATAGGTTTAATTCGAACAAATAAAAGAAACCCTGTGAGAGGTTATAATAATAATAATAATAACTTGGACTTATATAGCGCCTTTCAAGGTACCCAAGGTCGCTTTAACAAAAGAAAAGAAGGGGGGAAGGGTAGGGCCGGAGGGGTGGGTTTAAGAAGAGTAGGACATGGAGAAGAGATGTGTTTTTAGATTCTTTTTGAACTGTAGTAGAGAGGGGGCAGAACGGATGTGAAGTGGCAGATTGTTCCATAGGGTAGGGGCAGTTGAACAGAAGGCCCTATCTCCATATGTTTTTAGTCTGGTGCGAGGAACGGAAAGTAGGTCCTTGTCTGAGGAGCGCAGAAGCCGCGACTGGGAGTAGGGGTGGAGGAGATCAGAGATGTACTTAGGTGCAAGTGAGTGGAGAGATTTGTAGGTCAAGAGAAGGATTTTATAGGTGATGCGTGCTTTGACTGGGAGCCAGTGAAGTTGCTTTAGGATGGGGGTGATGTGCTGCCAGGGCTTGGTGTGAGTTAGCACCCTGTCAGCTAGTTTTGGACATACTGCAACCTGTCAAGGGCCTTACTGGGTAGCCCAGACAGGACACCATTGAGGATAACACTTTAGGTTGTCTTCTAAAGTATTATCCTCATGGGAAGAGTCCGTAAAATTGTCCGTGTCGGTGGTTCGACTGTAAATAAATAAAGTGTTTCCTCAAAAGAAGGACACGGCATAAGGACAGGGCCAGCTTCTTTTTTCTTTTCTTTTTTGTTCTCTCTTTTTTTCATGCTTTCATGAAACTGTGGGGTGGGTCGCCATTTGAAGATATTTTACTGTGATAGTACACAGATCTAAAGTGGTTTTGCATATTTGGGGAGGCCATCGCTCAGTGGTCATCCAATAACCGGAAAGATGGCGGTTCGATTCCCACTCTCGCCACTCAAATAAAAAAAAAAAGATTGGTGGACTGATAGCTGGAGGGGTGTCAGTCCACCTCCTTGTCACGGCTGAGTTGCCCTTGAGAAAGGCACTGTACCCCCATGCTCCCCGGGCACTTCATGGCTGCCCACCGCTCCAGGTTGGCATCTGTCTCTGAGTGTGTGAGTCTGTGCATGTGCATGTGCATGTGCATGTGCATGTGCATGTGCATGTGCATGTGCATGTGCATGTGCATGTGCATGTATGTCAACAAGTGCCAACCTGGATGGGTTAAAAGCGGAGGACAAATTTCGTGTGTTTGCATGACCAATAAATTGGATCTTAATCTTAATATTGGGGTTTGGAATAGAAAAAGGGGGATGTAAGATAGGGTGTTTCAGAAATTGGTGAATTAAAACGAGTGTGTGGACTGGGAAGACCCCAACGATCAAGCGCACAGGAGTTGTAGACCCTGTGTAGAAGCTTCTTGAAACGAGTCCTACCATTCGGGCACTGAGCCATTCACCCATTCTGACTAACTAATGTAGAGAAAGGAGTGAATGTGAAGATTGAAGGAGGTGCAAATAAAGGAGAAACCTGCACATTAACAATTGAAGGACTCAGCCTGAACAGCAGTGCAGTTTACTTCTGTGCTGCTAGTTACCACAGTGTAACATATCACTGTTGCTCAATACAAAAACCTCCTGATCCCACATTTCTCTTTGAATGATGACCAACATTTACATTATGTCCTCATTCAGCTGTTTTTAGTTTGCAGCACGTCAGTGTGTTAGTTTCAGGTGATCCAGGAAGTTGATGGAAAAATGTAAGTTTCAGACTGGACAAACACCAGGGTTTGGGCTTCAGTTCAGCTCTTTGTTATTTCAGTAATATTCATACAGTAAGGTGGCAGTATGTCTGTAGTGTATTGTGTTACTTTGAAAGGAGAACAATGCTCGAAGGCCCCGCCCACCTAAAAACACATTTCCTGATGGATAAGAGCCCTGACATGAAAGCTGAATAATCAGCTGAACTGCAAACAAGGCAGCAATAACAAGGATGTCCTTAGATTCAGCCATGAAACACCACATGATCATCACAGGCTTCTGCATAACCTTTCATCTTATGTGGGTCTCAGGTAATGAACCAAATGTGGTTTTATCATTTTTTCAAATGAAACACTTTTAGAACAGTTGTCAGTTTTTGATTTATCCTTCACTGTATATTGTTATATGTTTGCTGTTTGTGCTTTTCCACAGGTTCCTCACTCAGTGACAAAGTCAGCCAGACTCCACCTGATCTGTAGAAAGAAGAGAAGCAAACAGCTAAAATCCACTGCTCATACTCTATTTACAACTATGATATAATCCTCTGGTACAAGCAATCAAACACACACCTGCAGTTCCTTGGATACTTGCTCGCAGTAACTGGAAATGTAGAGAAAGGAATGAATGTGCAGATTAAAGGAGGTGCAAATAAAGGAGAAACCTGCACATTAACAATTGAAGGACTCAGCCTGAACAGCAGTGCAGTTTACTTCTGTGCTGCTAGTTACCACAGTGTAACATATCACTGCTGCTCAATACAAAAACCTCCTGATCCCACATTTCTCTTTTCTCATCTCTCTTATAGCTCTCAGCTCCTTGCACCTGCATTCTAACCAGTGTTGGTCTCCTCTGATTATACTCAGAGATTAAAATGGGAGGTTCTTACTGTAGTGGTTCCCAAACTGGGGGGCGCAAAGCAATTGCCCTGGTGGAATGCATGAATGAATGAATCAATAAATGACACTGCCAGCATAACATGAACAAGTTTTTGATGGGGCTCCCACGTAAACGCAAAGCAGAGGATGAAGCATTGCCAAATGTGCTTCCAAAGCAATTTCCTTCCATGGCAAAGAAAAGAAGATGTGACGACACGTATCTTGCTTTTAGCTTCAGCTGTACCACGGTGGGTGATGAGGAGACACCGCAGTGTGTTGTCTGTCTTAAAGCGCTAAAGACAAACCACAAAGCAGTTGTTGTGTTGTCCGGTGGTTTGAGGTCATCTGTATCCACAGTTGTGTTGTATGTCATTGCTGCTGCTTGTGCTTTTTTTTTGTTTCTTTTGTTTGTTTGTTCGTGTGTTTGTTCTCTGCTTGTCTGCTTCCAGGTGCTCCTGGTGGCTCTAAGGCTGGATTCCCCACAAAGGCCGTGGATTGTCTTCAGTTTTGTTTTTACAGGTGTAGCAGCTGGTTGTCTGGTTTTTCATTGTTTTCTCAGATTATTTCTTCCTATTTCTGTTCCGTTTCTTTTTCTTTGCTCTCCCTCTGTCCCTATCCCCCGGTCCGGTTCGGCACTATCACATGTTAAAGGCCTACAGAAAGCTGACACTACACTCAATACATAATGATAATACATACACAGAGGAACAATAATGATCATTGGATCATTACACCAAAACATTTCATGAACGCATGAAATTTGCGATTTTGAATTTGCCGCTTGGAAATCCTTCGTGGAATTCCAGACTGGGGGCGGGGCTTCCGTGCGACGTCACATGTGCCATGGTTTTTCCTGGCTGCCGCTATTGTAGTATGCTTGTTGAGTGGTGAAGGCAATAAAACGTTGGGTTCAGTGCAGTTTTTATTGCGAGTAGATGTACGAAGTGCTGTGGGTGCGTGTGTTGCCCTCAGCACCAGCAGCTCACACCACCGGGGACAGAGGAAGCAGAGAGACCTGCGGTCGGAACTTGTGTCCCCAGGGGGAATCCACCTGGCGTAGAGAGGGGACACACCGCGGGATGGTTGCCCTGAAATCAAGCGTCAAGAGCCCCTTGATGATCGCTCTGCCGGCTGATTTCCGCTCTCCGCCAGGTGGATTCCCCCTGAGTGTCCGCACCGCAGGGAGCTGAACACGGCGGGATGCGCTCCGGCTGATTTCACCAGAGAGGAGGCAGGCGAACAGGGAGACACAGAGTTCCGACCGCAGGTCTCTCTGCTTCCTCTGTCCCCGGTGGTGTGAGCTCCTGCTGCGGGCAACACACGCAACCACAGCACTTCGTACATCTACTCGCAATAAAAAATCACCATGATCACCATCATCGTCCCCACTCGGACTCCGACCCACTTTCACTGGCAATGGCTGGCTCGAACCTGTATGGTTCTAGCCCCAATCCCTCCTCGGTTTCTTCCTCAGGCTCTTCATTGTCTTCTTCATTGTCATCAACAATATTAGGCTCGAAATTTGCCGTGAAGAAGCTGTCCAGGTTTGGCAAACTGCTGGCTTGCTACTAGAACTACTAGTATCAGACATGGTGATTGTTCCAGCAGTTGGCACGCGTGACGTCACGCACCTGTCGTCGGTTTGCCAAAATTCGAGTCAAATGTGGTGATAGTTTAATGGGCCTAATCAGGACTATCCAGAGGCCTAAACTTATTTTAAAATCATAAAAAAATTCCATGGTATATAAGGAATCGATCTGCTATTTCAGTTTTGTGCAAAAAATCACCTTTCTGTAGGCCTTTAAGTATTGTAACAAAAATAAATGAATAAGCAGTTGATGGGCATCAAGGGCAGCTTTACATTCATAAAGCTTCCCTTGGCATAGCAAATGTGTTTGGCATTAATGGTATTCAGATTACAATTCTGCTGCCATAATGCTGGACAGGACAAGGGGAAAAAAAAAAGAAGACAAACCAGTTGAGTTTTCAGATAAAAACGTGCTCAACAGTAATTTTTTACTCAAGCTGCATCCAGGAGATGCTCAACTCGCCTCATATAAAGTTGCCTACAGAGTGGCCCAGTGTAAAAAGGAATTAATATTTCCCTGTGCTGTGGACATGCTTTCAACCTGAGCCTTATATAAAAGACCACTCTGGTTTCAACTATGCTTGATGACTCTGCAGCCAACACTTTAGATAATTACACTGTAAAATGACATTTTACAATGCCAATTCCAGAAGGTGGGTGTGTTGGTACGGTGTGTGAAATGGGAATAAAAACTAGGGTCAAGGGTCCAAGAATGGCTCTCATCAGTTCCCAGGTGTTTACAGACTGAGGTTAAAAGAAGAGGGGATGCTACACAGTGCGACACGTGGCCCTTTCCCAAACGTTTTTCAGCCGTGCTAACGCCATCAAACTCAAGAGGAGCTAACATTTAAGAGATCAGTATTTAACAACTTTGTTGCACAAAGGCTGGGTGGCCTCTCACGGCCCAGTTTCCCTTTTTAAATAAACATTCCAGTCATACGTATTGAATGTTGACCCCGTGGTTGAACATCAAACAGTTAGATGCAAACCTTGAAGACGTAGAACATTTCAAACTGGATATTTCGGCTGTTGTCTCGAAGCAAGTTCATCAACAGTTTCAAGTTCTCTGCCCGACTGATGTACTTAAAAGGTTTTGGATCAACATCAAATGAATCCCTGGAGTCAAAAGAACCACCACTTTTGTATTGTTCCTGTGTTCTTTGTATATTAACGATTCAGGACCAACAGTCAGGATGTGTAACTAGTCACGTTTATTACTCCTCTTCCTCACGTCTCCTCCATCCACCTTACATACCTCTGGCCACCCTCAGCCCCCTGGTGGTCATATCATACCATTACATCTCCCCCTTTTAGCTGGCAGTTTAACTGTTTCAGGCAAACCATTAACATAACAACATCTTTAAACAGTATGGCTATTTCCTTATTTTCATTTAGCATGTAAACTTAAAAATTCACTTTTACTAATTTCAAACTTCTAAATTAAAACCTTAAAGCTTCAGCATTGAATCACAGAACCTAATGAAGAAATATTATTTTACCATAGCCATCTTGTAACTTAACATTGCTTTTCAAATAGAACAGAACAGAACAAAACATCTTTGTTTTACAGCTCAAGAATATTCTCTATCTTTTCTTATTCCTTGTTTTTTCATTTAGAGCTCAAGTATTGTTATTATATTTCTCTTTTTTTTTCATTTAGAGCTCAGTGTCTTTCTCTTTTTTATTTATTTATTTTTATTTTTATTTTCTCTGTGTCCAATGTTCAAAGGTCCAGTCTTTCAGGAGGCCTAGATGGTCGGCCCGACCTAGTTGTTACGGTCTCACCTGGTTCTGGGGGTACTGGTACTTCCTTGAGGTGTGAGCGGTTGCGTCGCAGCCGTCCTCCCTCTGCTGTCTCCACCTCGTATGAGCGAGGTGTGTGCGCCGGCCCCACGACAGTCCCTCTGGTGTTTGTAGGTCTGACCCACACCTGCTGTCCCGGCTGTAGAGGTGGCAGCGTTTGAGTGCGATATCTCCGGTTATATGTCTGTTGTTGTTGCAGCTTCACCGCGGCATCCTTTGTTCTGAATGTTTTTAGATCTGGCCACTCTGGTTGTAGTTGTGCTGGAGACACTGGAACCGACGTTCTGATCCTTCTGCCCATCAGCAGCTGGGATGGGGAGAATCCATGGGCCAGTGGAGTGGCCCTGTAGGCCAGCAGTGCCTTGTGAAAGTCTCCCTCTTTCTCTAAGAGGGACTTGACTGTTCTCACAGCCCGTTCTGCCTCCCCGTTGCTACGGGGATAACGGGGACTACTTGTCACATGGGTGAAATCATAGTCCTGTGCGAACTGAGAGAATTCCATGCACGAGAACTGGGGACCATTGTCTGTGACTAACACTTCAGGGCAGCCGTGTCTGGCAAACACAGCTTTGATTCTGGCTATAGTCTGTTTTGCTGAAGTGCTGGGCAGCGTGCAGACTTCGATATAGCGGGAGAAGTAGTCAATCAGAACTAAATAGTTCCCATTCTGCCATTGGAAAAGATCTGCTGCGACTCTCTGCCAGGGTCTGCTCGGGAGCTCAGTAGTGAGGAGGGGCTCCACAGGTGTCTGAGCTTCACGTGCACATGTTTCGCATCTTTCCACCATCTGCTTCACAGCGGACGTGATGCCGGGCCACCAGACTGATTCTCTGGCTCGAGCTAGGCATTTGTTGATGCCTTGATGTCCCTGGTGCAGTCTCTGAAGGATGTCTGCTCTCATGTGCTCTGGGATGATCAGTCTCTCACCTTTCATGAGCAGTCCTCCCCCTACATGCAGGCATGACCTGTCTGGCCAGTAGGGTAGCAGCAGTTCATGCACGTCGCGTCTGTGTTCAGGCCAGCCGTTTGCAATGTAACGGCTGAGGCGTTTACAGGCATCATCCGAGTGTTGGGCACTTTTAATCTGGTCCAGTTTGGTAGGTGTGGCTGGCAGGCTTTCCACCACGCTGTTCAGGTAAGCTTGACTTTCTTTTTCCAGGTTGTGCTCCACCTCTGTGCCTGTAGCTGGAAGAGGCGCCCTCGACAGTGCGTCAGCAGTTATTAGGTTTTTACCTGGGACGTGGGTGATGTTGAAGTTGAATCTGAGCAGCCTGAGTCTGAACCTGATAATCCTTGGCGGCAGGTCATCCAATGCTCTGGACTTCAGGAGTGTGAGGAGTGGTTTGTGGTCAGTTCTAATGGTAAAGTCCAGACCACTTAGGTATCCTCGCAGGCGCTCACATGCCCAGGTCAACGCCAATGCCTCTTTTTCAATTTGGGCATATCGTGATTCAGCTTTGGTGAGGCTTCTTGAAATGAAAACAACAGGTCTCCACTCACCGTCTGGCTGTTTTTGTGTCAAGACCCCCCCTAGCCCATATGAGGAGGCATCTGCAGACACTATGGTTTCATGGTTTGGACTGTATTGGGCTAACACTGTCTCTGACCCCAGTTCTTCCTTTGTCTCTCTGAACGCTTTCTGCTGGGGTGGCCCCCATGCCCAGCTGTTCTCCGTCTTCAGCAGGTCACGGATGGGCTTTGTGAGGTCAGGCAGGCGGGGTGAAAATTTGCCAACAAAATTCACCATGCCCATGAAGCGGCGAACATCCGCCACATCTTTAGGTTCAGGCATTTCGAGGATCGCCTTGATTTTTTCTGGGTCTGCTCTGATGCCCTGGGCGTTGATGACGTGACCCAGGAACCGGATCTCAGTCAGACCGAACTGGCATTTTTCGTTGAGGGTGAGGCCAGCCTCTCTGAACTTCTGCAGCACTCTGTGTAGCCTGCTGTCATGTTCTGCCCGGTCCTGTCCTGTGATGAGGACATCGTCTGCGTGACAAAGGACTCCGTCTATGCCATCGATGAGCTGGGAGATCCTTCTTTGAAAATGTTCCGGGGCAGACGATATGCCGAAGGGCAGTCTTTTGAAGTAGTAGCGGCCCTCTGGTGTGATGAACGTTGTTAGCAGCATCGACTCCTTGTGTAGCGGCACCTGCCAGAAGCCTGATGTCGCGTCCAACTTGGTGAAGATTCTGGCCCCTTCGAGTTTGGCCAGCGTTTCATCCACCGCAGGCAGTATGTGTCTCTCTCTGATGACATTTTCATTCAGGTGAGTCAGATCTACACATATGCGAATTTTTCCTGAGGGCTTCGCGACCGGCACCATGCCCGCGCACCACTCTGTGGGTTCTTCCACGCGGGCTATGACCCCCAACTCCTCCATCCTGTCTAGCTCCTCTTTCACCTTGGCGCGGAGAGGAATGGCCACTCTCCGTGGTGCTGAGAGTGTGTAGGGCAGGGCATCTCCTTTAAGTTTGATCTTGTATTCACCCTGGAGCTGGCCTAGCCCTTGGAAGACCTCTGGGTATGTTGAGCGGAGGGATGCCTCAGTGTCGTGTATGCTGTTCAGCTGAGGGATCATGTGCAGTCTCCGGATGGTAGGGAGACCTAGCAGCGATGTGGTGAGATCTTTCACGATGAAGACGTGCTCCTCAATCTTTCTATCTCCCCTCTGGATGACTGCAGTCACTTGCCCCATGACATTCAGAGGCTGGCCTGAAGGCCCCAGGAGAGGCCTGCGTGCTGCTGTGAATGCGCCATGTTTGTGTTCATCATATTCCGTTTCAGGAATGGCAGTCACAGATGCACCAGTGTCCACTTTAAAACATACAGGTGTGTCATTTACAGTAAGTGTCTCAGTCCATGTAGGTGACTGTGAGTGGTTCACAGCCCCTAGGTAAGCTGCTGAATCCAGTGGCGGCTCCTCCATAGGGGCGATTTGTGCGACGCACTACCAAACACGGAGTTTTTTTTTTTTTTTTAATCTAGTTGCTAAGGTGGGACTGATCTGCTGTAGGCAAACTGGTTGTATATGTCATTGTCCAATCAGATTAAGGTCGCGCCTGGGGTTGCTACGCCCATTTTGTGCGATTTCTGTCAGGGTCGAATTTGTACCAGGAAGCTCCCATTGACATGAATGGGACCTCGGTTTTTTTCAAAAATCCTGCTCCCAATGCATTTTCTATGAGGGTTTATGTGCTCGCACAAACGACGCACAACGTGCTTTCGTCATATGTCTGTTGCGCGGGACCATGAACATTCTACTTGTTGTTGTAACATTGTGGTTTTCAATAAAGAAAAAAAAAAAAAACATTCTATGAAGAAGATGGCAAGTGTCGAGTGCAACAATACGTTAGTGTTTCTGACAGAAGTACCCTTTAGTCGTCGTACTAATGCGGAGAAGGAAGTTTGGAAGAATTTTGCAGGATTTTCGGGCTCGCCTTGCGAGGCAAAGATGAAACCCAGGGCTCCACCAACCCTGCTATTTTTCCAGGTAGTATTTGATGTAGCTAAATAACTTAACCTTTTGTGCTCAATCATTGACTTGTAATGATTTAAATCTTTTATATAATGTTGACAATGATAGCAGAATGTATAATGACACATTCATTGTTAATGGTGCAGTATTATATTTAAAAAAGAGAGAAATCTCACATAAGTAAGCTGCACTTAACCATGTTTGACAACTGGTTATATTTTCTAAGTCATATTTTCCAAAACTTCAATAAACACTTGACTTGGATTTATATGCTGTCATTTTAATTAGATTCTGTAGAATGAAAATTGAATGAATCTTATCATTAAGAGCTTATGTGTTTACTTATTTCATAGAATCCTGGAACAATATGAGGAAAATAAATAAATAATGGTTAAGGTGTAATATTAACTGATTGGCAAATTATGCAAAAAATAACAACAAATTATTTAAAATTATTACAATAAATTATGCTACCTAGACAAATATACCTCAGTCCTATGGACTTTTATGGTAGGCTACTTATGGACATAACGGGGGAAATTGCAGTCACTTTGGTTATTTGGCAGACCAAATAACCCCTCGACTCTGCGTTGTGTTTATTTAAGGAAGACAAGGAGTTTCTGGACGATTGGACATTTTATTTCCTGTGTGGGAACATAACAGGTTTGCATCAGTGCAATCGGTTCAGCTTCGCACAGCACACTCTGATGCAGCTTTCACAGACTGGAAATTGCACTACCTAAAAAAAATGTCAGGAGCCGCCACTGGCTGAATCGTCCTCCTCTATGGAATCTAATTTTTGTGCAGTCCTGCACACTGCAGCATAGTGTCCCTTCTTTAAACATTTCCTGCACTCGACATCCTTTGCTGGGCAGTCTTTCCAGGAATGATCCGGGAATTTGCCGCATTTCCCGCACTGTTTCGCCTTAACTGTATGCTGCGGGTGAGAGGGGCTGAATCCCTGCGCAGACTTTTTCCCACTCATCTTTCTCCTGGATATCGCATCCACTTGCTCCGATGCCTCGGTTGACCGTAGAACTGCCTGTTGCTTTTTCACCTCTTCGTGCTGCCTCACTTGCGTTGTTGCAGTCTTTAAATCCAACTTGTCATTTAGCTGCATTTTTTCCGACAATTTTGCATCGCGTATGCCAACAACAATCCTGTCTCGGATCAGTTCCTCACGCAGGACACCGAACTTGCAATGCTCGGCAAGCTTATGCACTGCGGTGATAAAGCTCTCAGCAGATTCACCTACTTCTTGGCATCTCCTATTAAATTTGGCTCGTTCGTAAATGACGTTGTGGGAGCCAACAAAGTGTTCATCAAAAGCCTTTTTAACTTCGTCGTAATTGTCCTCTTTAGCTGCCTCTAACGCAAATGAATTCAAAATGTCCTCGGCTTTCTCGCCCATTGTATAAATCAGAGAATTCACCTGGAAAGCGCTGTCCTTATCTGTCAGTCCAGACGCGATTCTGAAGCGCTCGAAACGTTTGATCCTGGCAGGCCACGAACTTGGCTCGTAGTCAAAAGCCCCGGGTGGTGTGATGGTAAAGATGTGATCCATGCTGGCGTTGTTAGCTGGTCGCTAGCTTCTTTGCTTTCGCTGACTTCGCTCCTTCTTCACCGTCTCACGACTCACAACTCTCACATAATCCACCGCAGACTGTACCGAATAGTAGACTCTTCCTGTCTTGGGTTGTTGAATTCTGACACCATGTATTGTTCCTGTGTTCTTTGTATATTAACGATTCAGGACCAACAGTCAGGATGTGTAACTAGTCACGTTTATTACTCCTCTTCCTCACGTCTCCTCCATCCACCTTACATACCTCTGGCCACCCTCAGCCCCCTGGTGGTCATATCATACCATTACAACTTTTATTATGGGTTGTCCAACAGATAATGGTGAGAATATAGAGGGGGATGGACACTATATAACGCTGTTTTCACGTAGTTGTTAGCTGCTCACTGGTGTGAACTACGAACCTGAACGAGTGTGTACAAGTACAGTGAACCCTCGTTTTTCGCGGGGGTTACGTTCCAAAAAGAACCCGTGATAGGCGAAATCCGTGAAGTAGAAACCTTTTTTTTTTTTACAATTATTATACAATGAAATACTGCATAATGCATTGAAACCAAAGAACAAAACCGTTTTACAGGCCCAAGCATTTGTTTAACAAATAAAAGTACTGTATAAACGTTGTTTTTTTTTTTACAAATAACTACTGTACTGTAAAATAATCATTTTAATCATCAATACGAACTGAAGGCTTCAAATTGCGGAGATCAGCGCCGCCTCACCGCGACCCGAGTCATTGGATTAGAACGGGAGAAAATGAAAAATGATTTTGAAAAAAAATACAAAGTACAGTGGGACAAATAGTGACTCACGTGTATTTCACTGCTCTTCTGACTGAGCTGCTGCATCCTGACTCCGCTCTGTAGCGTTTTTTTCTTCTAAAGCCCGCGGTGCAGGTGTGTTTTTTCGAGAGAAGAACATAGTTATCGGTAGTTGTTGTCGCTCTTTTTTCTTCTGGGCAAAAAGATTTATATATACCGACATGCCACCATCGATTATGTTTGAGAACTGTAATGAACGTGTACGTGTATATTTTAAACCGCAACGTTATTGACACACAGGTAAAGTAGAAGCGGAAAGACTGTTTAGCCAATCAGAATGCAGAACACAATGCACGATGCAAATCCGTGAAGCAGCGAGACCGTGAAAGATGAACCGCATTATAGCGAGGGTTCACTGTATAGCAGATTTTCAGCTTCCCACATGAGAAGCCTGGACAGAAATGTTCGTTTTGATTTAAAAACCTCTTTACTCCATGACCCTTTCTCTTAGTGCAGAATTAGAACCCCAGAATGTTCTAATTTATTCGCTGAGCCCCCTGTGACATCACCCCTTAATGTACAGAATACGGAACCCGAGGCAGTCGGATCCTTACCAGACCGGTGCAGAGTAACACCTGTTTCAGTAGTTTGTGAAAGCCTTTAACTAACTTCAACACTGTTGATATACAGCTTGCAGACATCCATTGCATCTCTCAGTTTTGAATGAAGATGATGCCCTTCAGTGATGATGACGATGATGTGAGTACAACCAACTGCTCGATGCTGTAAATTGTCTCTTTGGGTCTTAAAATTCTTTTGGGTGGGCATTGATGACAGATAAGCCACAGAAATGTATCACTGCAGTAATGGACAACTGTCGGCCCGGTTAAAGTACATTACAATAATTTGTCTGAAATCACTAAATTCATGACATTTACCATTTATCATTATCTAAAATGTTCTATTGTCTTTCTGTTTCCAGCTGTTAGTCTGGGTCTTGAGGTCCGTCAGTCTCCCTCTGTATGCTGCCCTCGGACTGCGTTACTGGTGCAGAACTAGACAGCTAGCGAACAGTTCAAGAGAAGGCAAGCTGAAGTGTGTTTTTGTCCTCTTCTTTTATTTTCTTTCTTTCATTTCCTTACTGATTTTCAGTTGCACTTGCACTTTCACTTCTTTTACACTTCTCTTTATTTTACTGTAAAACTGTAAATAAAATAAGAAATAACATACATGAATTCCTGTACTAAATCATTTACATATAACACGTGTCAACAGCACAATCAGGGTGATCTATTGTCTGCTTACACAAAACGAGACCTAGCATAGCTAAGTAGACCTGACTAGCCAAACATTACAGGCAAGTAAACATTATCTCTTGAGCCAAATAAATCGAAATATACAACCAAATATCAATGTAATTGTACTTACTAACTAAATCCAACACAAAAGGGTTACTTACAGACAAATAATGTCCAAGGCTCAAGTGTGAAAAGATAACGAGGCAGGACAGTTGAAATCCGTGTCATTACGGTAGATGAAACTTATGAACATTAACCGGAAACTACACAGGAAGTAGTTTTGCGCAGAAGGCGCAGTACCACGTAAAAGTCCACGAGATGGCGGTATTCACCATACAATTTACGGGAGTCATACTAAACTAATGCATGACATGAAGTGGAGGGGAGAACACTCCCCGCTTGGCATATAACTAATATGCCACTACAAACTTGTACTTAAACACAAAAAGCACTTAAGAATCAAAAGGATATGGTCTTCTAGCTTTCATCAGAAAGCAGAACGACGATCTCTGAGATGGGTCTCAGAAGGACTTTCACAGTTCTGTCTCTTATAATCTTTACTTCCACCTTCCAGATCCTCTTGTCCCCGCTCGGCAGCGTGTTGACGATCACTCCCACAGGCCATTCGTTCCTGTGGGCTTGGCTGTCCTTGAGCAAGACAACGTCGCCGGTCCTGACGCTTGGCCTTTTCTCGGTCCACTTTCGGCGGCCCTGTAGCGTGGATAAGTAGTCTCTCCTCCATCTCTTCCAGAAGGTGTTTGCGAGGCACTGGACGTGTTTCCACTGCTTCCCATGCAATTCGGCCATCTGGAAGTTTCCAGAGGGCGCGGAGACGGTGCTCATCTTCTGGGTCAAGAGCATTGCCGGGGTAAGGACGGTGGGCTCGTCAGGGTCGGAGGACACAGGCACCAAGGGTCTTGCATTCATTATAGCCATGACTTCGGCCATAAGAGTGCTCAACACCTTGTGTGTCAGGCGAGTGTGTCCGGTCTGGAGCAGCATTGCATCCAGGATGCGTCTGGCGACGCCGATGAGTCTTTCCCAAGCCCCCCCCATATGTGAAGAATGGGGCGGGTTAAAGACCCAGGAGCACCCCCTGCTCTGGAGGTAAGTTGTAACTGGTGAGTCTTCCGTGTCGATGCCCAGCTCTTTACAGGCACCGACAAAGTTGGTCCCTCTGTCGGAGCGGAGAAGCTTGGCCGGGCCCCGGATGGCGAAAAATCTTCTTAGGGCATTGATGAAGCTGTCGGTGGTCATGGACTCGACATATGGACATATGAGCTCGAAGTGGACAGCCCTGGTTGACAGGCATGTGAATATCACTGCCCAGCGCTTGCTGTCCGCACTTCCTCCTCTTGTCCTCCGAGTCATAATGGCCCATGGCCCGAAGACATCGAGGCCTACGTGGGTGAAGGGAGGCTCTGGAGTAAGCCGGTTGGGAGGCAGGTCGGCCATCTTCTGTTCTTGCAGACGCCCGCGTAGCTTGCGGCAGCTCACACACTTGTAGATGACAGAAGACACCAGGCGCTTACCTCCGACGATCCAGTATCCAGCTGCTCTCACGCCACCCTCTGTTATGTGACGCCCCTGGTGTACTACCTGTTCGTGGTAGTACCTCATCAGCAGTGTAGCGATGTGGTGAGTGTGCGGGATAATCAGAGGATGTTTATCTTCTCTTGGCAGGTCCGGGGCGGATGAGATACGACCTCCGACCCGCAGCAGGCCGCTCTCATCGGCCACTGGATTGAGCTTCTTGAGAGGACTCTTTTTGGGAAGTGCTTTTCCCTCTCTGAGGCATTCTAGTTCAGTTTCGTAGGCGTTCGTGCTGGACAGTACGGATGATGACACTCTCTGCGTGGGACAGCTCGCTTGTGGTGGGTGCATCTTTGAAAGAGCCCCACCTGTTGCGCACTGAGCTGGCTGGATTGCCTCTGAAGGATGCGGCAACATGGATTAGCCTGGCTGTGGCTTTGCAGAGTAGCACACTTGCCTTGTACACGTTGACTTCGGCTGGTTTGTGGACAGCCTCCAGGCAGGCCTCGCCCACGATGACCCAGCCTAGGTCGAGCCGTTGCGCATAAGGAGCGTTGTGTGGCCCGTTGATCTGCTCCCGTACCTTGTGGACTCTCAGGATTTCCCTTCCTAAGAGCAGGAGGATGGGTGCGTCAGGGTCCAAAACGAGAATCTTGTGCGCGACTGGCTGGAGGTGAGGGTGGTTGTATGCCACATTTGGTGACGGGATTTCTGATCTGTCATCAGGCACCATGTCACACTCGATCAGCGTGGGGAGCGGGAGTTGCAGTTTTCCATCCATGGACTCGAGCACGAAGTTGTTGGCTCGCCTGCCGGAGGTCTCTGTAGTACCCCGAGCAGGTTTTCAGTGTGTACGGTGCTGGGCTGGCTTTGACACCGAAGAGATTGAAGAACTCTGCTTTTGCGAGAGACTTGTTACTCTGTTCGTCCAGCACTGCGTATATCTTGATTGCTTTCTCTTTTTTCCCTGCAGGAAAGGCTTTGATCGGGCAGATCTTGGCGCATGAGCGTGGGATGTTGGCATTACCGCAGACCTCGGTGCAGTAGTTGGACACGGCTGCCGGTGTGTCCTCGGTTGGCTCCCCGCTTTCCTCCTTGTTTGCTTTGGCATTTTCTGCAGGAGGCGGAGGACCAGGGTGGAGAGCTGCTATGTGTCTTTCACTGTTGCACTCAGTGCATTTGATGGGCGCTTTGCAGTCTTTTGCAATGTGCTGAGTTGACCCACAACACTTGTAGCATATGTGTTTTTCTTTCAGGTATGCCCTACGTTCATCGATAGTCTTTAATCTGAAACCCCTACACCTTTTGAGTGGGTGTGGCTTCTTGTGCAGTGGACACTCACGATCTGGTTCGCTGGTTTTCTTCTCCGTGGAACCGGCATGACTGTCGCTGGACTTGGATGTAGCATCCGTCTTGTGCACGGTGACCGTGGCTTTCTGGCTGGCCTTTATGGCCTTGTCGGGTTTGGACGACGTGGAGGTGGCGAAGGCAAAGCTGGGGTCATTCCGGACTTTAGCCTGTTGGCGGACGAACTCTGAGAAGATCGGGAATGGAAGGAAGGCTACCCAGTGTTGTTCCTTGAACCTGGACCCCTTGGTGATCCATCTCTCTTGAAGGCTATAGGGCAGCTTTTCCACGATGGGGTTTACTCCCCGGGCCGTGTCTAGGAAAGCGAAGCCGGGGAGAAATCCATCTGCCTTCGCGCATTCAAGTTCGAGCAGGATGTCGCCCAGTTCCCGGAGCTTGGCGTTGTCTCTGTTGGTTAGCTTAGGAAATTCTTCCATCTTTTTAAGCAGTGCGTCTTCGATGACCTCTTGTGTGCCGTAACAATCTTCTAGGTGTTGCCACACCATGCTGAGGCCGGCAGCGGGATTGAGGACGTGCACTGAGCGGATCCTCTTTGCATGTTCAGCTGATTCGGCACCAAGCCATTTGACTAACAAGTCCAGCTCCTCTCTAAGGGAGAGGTTTAAATCTTGAGTGGCGGTCACAAAGGATGCTTTCCATGACCAGTAGTGGTCATCGAATTTGAGAAGGCCAGAGCTGACGAGCTCTCGCCGCATGAGATACCTGGCGAGATCTTGCGCTTGTTGTGGCTCGCGTGAGGTCACTCTCTGGGGGCTGGTGGGCGGCTGTAGGTTGTCAGGATGTGCCCTGAGTGGGGGCCTCACGCTGGGTTGTTCCCTTTTGATGTTTGTGACATTCGGTGTCGGGTGTTGGCGAACAGCTGGCCCGGCACTGACATCTTGGTGTCTGAGTGATCTTTGGGGCTCCACTGGCGTATATTTCAGTGGTTGTGGTTGTCTGTGAAACAGCTCTGCATGTTGCTGGACATAATTACCGGCTCGTTCAGCTGCATTGAGGGGCCTTTCTAGAAGATATGGCCCGTGACGCCTCTCCCCGCTTTCAATCTCCTCTTCCTCCTCGTATGCGGCAGCTTCGGAATTGCGTGCAGCAGCGTTCTTTTGGCAGTTGAGGAGGTGGAGACTGGCTTCGAGTTCAGCTTTTTGCCTCATTGCGTTGGCTTCAAGCTCGGCTTTCTGTCTCATCATGCTGGCTTCCTTTTCAGCAAAATCTAGCTCTGTCTGTGCCGCTTTAAGTTTGGCGTGTGCTCTGGCTCTGGCTGTTGACGTTGATCTCCTGCTGGAGCAGTGTGAGGGTTGATGGGATGTTTGTGACCGGTCATCTGGTGTCAGTTGACTGGTGAACATCTGCTGTGGTTGGCTCTAATGCAGCTCAGTGTTGTTTTTGACAACCATCTTAGATTTACTCTTAGTCTTAGTCTTTTGGACTAAAATGCTTATTAGTTTTAGTCACATTTTAGTCAATTCTATATGTGATAGTTTTAGTCCATTTTTAGTCGACGAAAACTCAAAAGGGTTTTAGTCCAGTTTTAGTCAACAAAAAGTCAAAAAGGTTTTAGTCTAGTTTTAGTAAAAAAAAAAAAGAAAAAAAAAGTATAGTCTACCGTGTTAAAGCAGGGCTCAGTAATATGGGGTTTGTTTACCATGCAATACACACCCCAAAGCTGTAGGGGGAGCTCCGTAGAAAATAGGCGACAGTCTAGCCAGACTGTCGTAAACCCACCAGAGGCAATTTACGGTTTATTTTTCAAGACACTGGCAGAGAGTTGGAGAAGTAGAGATGCTTAACTCAAATCTTTTGGGCAATCCGGGCTGATTGGATCATTTCGAGGAGGGGATTCGAGTTATACGGACCACTTGAATCACTTGAGTCACTTATTAAAAAAAAAAAAAAAAAAAAACCCTTTCTGCCGTTTAGTGGCTATGCGCCTCGCCTTTTTTTTTGTCCCATTTATCAATTCATTTTGATAAATCAAAGAGCAGCCTATGGCTACAAGTTCATTCATTTATTTTTGTCAAGTAATAATTCAATGCCATTTTATCTGAAAGCCAGACACAACAGCTAGTGTGTGCATTTACACAGCGACAAATGTGGTAGCATTAGGTGAGGCAATGCTGAGTTTAGACCTACAAGTAAACAACATGGAATGATCTTGCCCTCCCTATATCACTAAATGATTATTTTTCAACGACTGTACAAGATGCATGAAGCCACGGTAACCGAGCCTGTAGCTGCCTGTAGCTGCCGACTGGGCGCTCGCTCGTCAAGTCACGAGACAGAATCGAAACTTAAAAAGCTCTGAGTTGGCATGGATCCGCTACTTGCCCGTCTGACCGCTGAATCGCTGGCTCTGGGTGACTCAGCGGTCAGATGGGCAAGTAGCGGTGGTTCTGCCATCACGATATCTATTACAAACGATATTACAACTCTAGAAGCTAACCGCATTCAATTTAGCCGTCGACAGCTAATGGAGAGGGGGTGTGTCTCAGGCTACCTGGCTCGGCTCAGAGCCCTTTACGACCTGCCGTGAAGCAGTAGTTCTCGGCTCTCGTGTGTCGCGAGACTTCCAGAGCTAAACAAAGCACGTGGCGCCACAGGCAAAGTTGCAAGCGCTGTTTCGGGCTAGGGCCACCAGATGGAGATGGAAATGTCACCGTTTTCATTTGAACGGGTCAGCCAAGCAAACTGATGATTGCCAAGCAATTTTATGACCATGAAAAAGTTGCATAGCATGTCTTTAAGAAAATAGTATGGTCTTAACTATCAAACAAGCAGAACAAAAATACATAGCTTATTAACTGACCCCAGGGCTCTCAAGTTTTCAAGTTTGCTTGGAGTGAGATTCGGGCAGGGCAGGGGCCGGGCCGTGTGCGCGCGGGGGGGGGGGGTTTCTTTCATTTTTTTTTTTTGGGGGGGGGGCTGGTCCCTTGCAGTATTCCATCGCCATAAACTAGCTAAAGAACAATTGTTTTATTTATACCAAAATCACAAATCTTCACTTTTACACTAAATTCTGCTATATTTTAAAATAAATTGTTTTAGGTATGCAAAGTCTTAACAAACAAAATTTTTTTATGAGTGTTGTTGTAAGTGTTTGTGGCAGATTTTGATGCTTGATGACTGATATTGGGGGCTCCCATTTAAAGCACAGCCATTTTCACAGTCATGATGGATGACAGAGTTCCATTCAGAGCCAACGTGTTCCTGGTCTTGGTTTTATTGAGCCCCACCATGGAAAAAACCCTCTCTGCATCAGCGTTTCAGTGCGGCAGAACTAATACCAGTTTGGCAATTGTAGATAGCCTTGGGAATCTGCTCACGCCAGTCACCTTTGAAAATAATTAACCACGGAAGCCTAATTACACTCCTACATATTTTTCATTGTGAGAATGCATTAAGCATTCTCACTATTAAGTTTCTGTTTCTCTTTATTATTATTCCGTATTCCATATTCTTCCGCCGTTTTTCGGCATTCAAATACTTCAGCATACTTTGAGCTATTTCAACAAATTTGGTATCAAAATGTTCAGCTCTTTCAGCTCTCGATGGGAAATATTTTTTGGTGTTTCTAACTTTTCAACTTTTTAAGATATTAAGCTTTTTGTTCAACTTTTTTCCCCATTAAAAGTAATGGTAAATCTTCAAATCCTTTCAAATCCTTTCAAATCCTTCAAATCTTAACTAGTTCAGCATACTTTCAGCTAGAGACACCATTCAAATTTTAAAATGTTCATAAGACATTCAGCTATTACAAAATGTCTCATCTTTTAAAAATATTCGGCCAATTTTGAAATATGACAGTTTAAAAAATATGAAAATTAAGTTCTTCAAATCCTTATCTTGAAATCCTTTCAAATCCTTCAAAACCTTCAAATCTTTTCAAATCGTAACTAGTTCAGCATACTATCAGCTAGAGACACCATTCAAATTTTAAAATGTTCATAAGACATTCAGCTATTACAAAATGTCTCATCTTTTAAAAATATTCAGCCAATTTTGAAATATGACAGTTTAAAAAATATGAAAATTAAGTTCCTTCTTGGATTTTAGAGTGAGACATTCAGCAGTGCGAAAAGTTTCAACTTTTCAAACAAATTACTATAACTTTCATACAGTTTAACTGAGAGAAACAAATTATACCTTAAAATGTAGGTAAACTTGTCCTCTTTCAGCCAATGTAACTCCTACAGAGCTCACATGAACAGATTTTGAACTATGAGCCTTTAAGCTTGAACAAATTCTCAAATTCTGACGAAATCTGCCATTTTTGAATCAGCTTTAAGTGTTTCAAACTGCTTCGATTTAAATATAGTTGACTCCACAGATGTAAAACTACTTTGCTAAGTTCCTCTAAGCCTTCTGCTTCTAATGGTGTTAAAATTATTTTTCTAACTGCTCAACTTTTCTCACAAAATGTATTTGAAGTCAGTGTTCGGCATCATTTCTCTCCCGCGATCGGCGGGCGGCTGTCTCATCTCTCCATATATGTTGTGTGTGTTCAAACTGCTTCGATTTAAATATGGTTGACTCCACAGATGTAAAACTACTTTGCTAAGTTCCTCTAAGCCTTCTGCTTCTAATGGTGTTAAATTTATTTTTCTAGCTGCTCAACTTTTCTCACAAGACGTGTTAGAAGACAGTCTGCGCCTCAGATGTGTCCCGCAGCTGCAGCAGCTAGCTCTGTGTCTTTCTGTGTATTCTTTAAATAGGTTATATGCACTCCCAGTTTAACAGAACGAGATGGCTTAATGGTAACACTAAGGCCCTTATGTGCGGGCATCCTGGGTTCAATCCGCAGCATGTAAGGTCAAAGTTTTTAATTTTTTTTTTTTTATAACTATTTAAGCATACTTTCAGCCATTTCAACTGTTTCTAGCTTAAGTTTATCTTCAAATCCTTTCAAATCTGTTCACATATTTCTTTTTCAACTTCAACAAGTTCTCTTTCTTCAACTTGTTCTCTGTATGTTCTCACTTACATGCCATTTTTAACCCTTCATGCAATTTAATCAATTCTGTAGTTTTATATAGATTTCTCAAAAAAAATAAAGAGAACACTAAAATAACACTTCCTAGATATCAATGAATTAATTATTCCAGTTGAAAATTGTTATTCATTATCATTAAATAGTGGAATGTGTTTAGAACAAAATAACATAGAAATGATCAATGTGAATTAAATTTGTTATCCCATGGAGGTCTGGATTTGGGATCATACTCAAAATAAAAGTTGAAAATCACATTATAGGCTGATTTAATTTCAGTGGAAATTCATCAAGACAAGTCAAAATTAGTCTCAGTAGTGTGGCCTCCACCTGCCTGTATGACCTCCCTACAACGCCTGGGCTCCTGATCAGGCGGCAGATGTTCTCCTGAGGGATCTCCTCCCAGAGCTGGATTAAAGCATCAGTCAACATCATTCTGTGGTGCAACATGGCGTTGGTGGATGGAACCAGACACGATGTCCCAGATGTGCTGGATTGCATTCAGGTCTGGGGAACGGGCCGGTCCACAGCATCAATGCCTTCATCATGCAGGAACTGCTGGCACACTTCAGACACATGAGGCCGAGCATTGTCATGCATCAGAATGAACTCAGGGCCCACTGTACCAGCATATGGGCTCACAATAGGTCTGAGGATCTCATCCCGGTACTAATGGCAGTCAGGGTACCTCTGGCTGGCACATGGAGGGCTGTGTGGGCCTTCAAAGAAATACCTCCCCACAGCATTACTGACCCACCGCCAAACCGGTGCTGCTGGAGGATGCTGCAGGCAGCAGAACGTTCTCCACGGCGTGTGACAGACTGTGACGTCTGTCACATGTGCTCAGTGTGAACCTACTCTCATCCCAGAAAAGCACATGGTGTTGTGCTGTAAGCACAAGCCCCACCTGTGGAGATCAGGCCCTCATACCATCCTCATGGAGTCTTTTTCTGACAGTTTGAGCAGAAACATGCATGTTAGTGGCCTGCTGGAGGTCATTCTGCAGGCAGCGCTCCTCCTGTTCCTCCTTCCACAAAAGAGGAGGCAGCTGTCCTGCTGCTGGGTTGTTGCCGTCCACATCTCCTGGTATTTCTGCTCTGGACACTGTACTGAGAGTCATAGCAAATCTTCTCGCCACAGTTTGTATTGTTGTGCCATCCTGGATGAGCTGCACTACCTGATTATTTATTATTATTGGATTATTATGTATTTTATATATATACAAACTATCATTTTGAAAGAGATGAACTTTGACTGTCACAGGATTAAAAAATGAAAACAAATTAAAAACATTTAAAAAGTGTCTTCGATATGAAAGAAAATATGCCTATGTCTAATTAATTACTGAAGTTGTATTTTATTTTAGACTTCACTGTTTTTTGAACAATTGACTGTTTCTTCTTGTATCTATCTCAACATTTGAAAAATGCTAATACTGTTATAAAGTACCTTCCTAATTGTAATCACTATGTTTTGTCCATGTTTGTTCTTTTAATCTTAATAAATCATACTCCTAAAAGGTTCAAATGAACCAGTAAAGCATCATAGAAAGAGCAAAGAGCAGTTCCACAGTGCATGGGGACATGGTAATACACATGGGTCACATGATTTAATTGAATGAAATATCAAATTGATGTATTTATAAAAACAATTGTACATGATACTTAAAGCTAGTGAAACATCTTCAGTTTAAAGATTTTTACAAACATTTGCGCCACATAGTCATCACTTCTTGGACCTTCCTGAATGCCCTGTGAACGCATCTGATTTTTATTCGCGTTCTCCCTGAAGGTAACACACTCTCCACCCCGTCTGTCGTCAATTTGATAAACTATGAAAGTTTAGCTGTTTACATAAATTACATAAGTTGTATTTAACTGTAACTGAATGAAAATAAAATGTAGTGTTAGTGTAAAAACATTCAATCCACAGAATGTTAGAATAGAGTCAACAAGTCCAATTACTTCAGGTTGTATATGTAACAATGTTTAAACTGATAGGAGTTGTCAGAATATGATTCTTTCTAAATTATTTTTGAAGGTGAACATTGAAATATAAATAACTGTAACATGATTTCATTAAAAGAAACATCTACATTTTGTATTTGGAATACTCGTCATTGGATATAAATGTCTGAGTGCCCCTGAACGTCTCTGAACATTATACGGCTCATTGGATAGCTCATCGGTTCACTCTTCTTCGTTTGCAAAGGTAAGTGTGACGCTGTCTGACTCTGTCTTTCCCAAATGAGGAATTTATGAACTCTAAAACACTTTTGCTGTTTAAATCGGTGACATAAGTGGTTTTTAACAGCAACTGAATGAAAATAAAGCAAAAACAGCTAAATATCTTGTTCTGTGAGCCACATAACATTTTGGCTAGCTACGGTTAGCGCCGTTAGCATTAGCATCAATGCTAACGTTCAACGGTCGCTCGGATAAGTCTGAGAGGTCTTAACAAGCAGTACGATTTGAAACTATGTATATGATCTCGTCTTAGTTTTAATCAACAGTTTCCGGCAATGTTCAGGTTACTAAAGGAATAATGAATAATGTTAGAGCTAATGTCTGTTTCTGAGTGTTAACCGTGTGTGCGTTCACGTAGAATTGAGGTCTGTGTAGTGCTGGGCGGTATACCGGTTCACACCGAATACCGGTTTATAATTTCGTTATGATATAAATTTTTAATATACCGCCATGCCGGTGTATTTGATTACACAACGGGGGGGGGGGGACATTGTTTGAGACGGGACCCTTTTCAGTGTTGCGCTTCTAAACAGCATGTTTACTGTCTATGGGTGCGAGGTGGTAATAAGCACTTGCGTTACTTTAAGGTGAAGGTGGATAGGACAGACATGGAAAGTTCCGAAATCTAAGCTGCAGAACTAGTAGAACATGCTGACAAACTTGTGCCAAAAAAAGGAGCCGTGTCTGTAGTCTGGAAGTTTTTTGGTTTAAAAAAATCCGACGTCGACCAAACAACCATTTTATGCAAGTGTTGTCGGGCTACAGTTGTCGCTGGAGGTGGCAACACGAGCAATTTGCTCCATCACCTTAGCCGTAAGCATGTCTTAGAATATCAAGAATGCATGAAGTTAAGGTCAGCACCCGCCACATCAGCAGGTAACACGGGGAAAGCAAAAGAAAAGTCGAGCCAAATGTCACTTCAAGACGCGTTTGCTAGAGCTAGAACGTGAATCTACCTCATTTATTTGAATGTGAATACCTCATATTGATGCAAAAATATAATTATTGCAAGTTGCACTACTTTTTTGTATTGATTTTCAGAAAAGAGGTTTGAAATTTGCACAGTAAAAGTTCTGTATTTTGACTGCAATTGTGTTTGCATTCCGATCCCTCACTTCATTAGAATCATGAGTAGCACTTCTGAGTAAACAGCATCATTTTGTGGGGCGTTATTCTATGACGGTAAAATAGACCATCCTAAGTTAATCTACTGCAGTAATTCTGTTCTCAATCTGTAGAAAATGCTGTGAACACCTAATTATGCATGAAAAAAAAAATACAGTGATACCGTGAAAAAATACCGTGATATGTATTTTTGGTCATACCGCCCAGCACTAAGTCTGTGTCATTGAAAGTTCATGTGAGAAAATAATAAACACAGACCCAGTAATGCTCACAAAGCAAAAAACTGGTCCTATTAAATAACATGCACCAGATGATGTTAACGTCTCTGTAACTGAGACATGATAGTAAATCTATTTAAAAGCCTGAATGTAAATGATCAGAGAGACAGATAATGAGCAGTATTCTCCCTCTGTGTTCAGTGGTTCAGGTAGATTCAGTGTTTCCACTCGGATAACTAACAGATTGTGTCTTTCCTCAGACTGAGAGAGAACATTGATCCTTGCTTTGGCTGGTAAGTACAGAGTTATTGTAAAGTTAAACAGGCTGTAGATCACAACAGCTGACTGAGTTAATATGTCCTGTATTTAAAGATAATTGAACTCTGATCAGATGAACTTTATTTGGGATACATCAGAGTTTGAGTGAATTTCCTCCTGAACACAGAAATATTCTGTCCACACTTACTGAAGCTTTTAGGAAACATCTTCACTTTGTTGGTAGATTTTCTGACACCACTGTTGTATTCAGATACTGTCACCTGGAAATACTGAATGAATGTGTGGACTGGTGATGATTATACTGTGTGCATTAATGTATGTTTTACTGACAGTTTTAGTCCAAACCTTCCATTCAGACTGAAATATCTCAAGTGTTTCCAGTTAAAGCGAGTCTCCCATGTCAGCAGAAAGTATTTCCTTATTTCTGTAAAATCCCCATTTTACTGTCCTGTTCCTGTGGGCAGTGTCGCTCAGTGGGTCTACATCACAGGTGTCAAAGTGATCGGGTAAAGGGCCGGTGTGGCTGCAGGTTTTTGTTCCAACCCTGCAGCAGCACAGCTGATTTGTTTCATTCAATCAACTGAACTGTCTGCACTGAAGGTCTTAACCAGTTCAGTTGATTGAATGAAAAAAATCAGCTGTGCTGCTGCAGGGTTGGAACAAAAACCTTCAGCCACACCGGCCCTTTACCGGATCACTTTGACACCCCTGGTCTACATGATGAGAGGAACTCCATTACAGCTATAGTTGGGTTCTGCTCCTTATCTGAGCGAGGGTAATTCTCCTTGGATATATGGCGGTGAATGAATGGGATCAGAGGCACAAAGCGTGTCATACCCCGGTATGATAGGTGGCGCTGTACCCATTCCAGCTGTTGCTAATAGAGCCACTTCCTGTTGACCTCTTCACCACCAACAACAACAACAAACTCAGGCGTTGGAGAAAGATGGAGAACGCAGAGCCAGATGAAGCTACGTCCCTCTATATTTGCTCTGTGATGAGCTGCTTGTTGCACAAACTCGATGCCCAACGGAGCATTCTCCATCGCGTTGTTTGTTTCTTTCTGACAACAGGAATATCGTCTCCTTTGACTTCCGGGTCACGACCCCGGGAAAACATCTGGAGCATGCGCAGAACGCAAAGTCTGATTCACCACGTGCTTCAGCGTCTACAAGCAGGTTTAGAGTGACTTTCATCCCAGTTATCTCGGGGTCTGAATCCCATCCGATCCAGTTCTTAGTCAGATTAAGGTGTCTACATGCACTTAATAACTCAGTCTGATTGTAATTTAGCCAATAATCCGATCCTTTCAGTGCCATGTGACCCCACTGAGTGATTGACAGGTAAAGCAGCCAATAGCAGCAGCAGCTCAGCACATGATGTCCACTGCAGGGCAGCTGGCAGAAGATGAGACTCTGTGCTGCTTCTAACTTTGTCTCATCAGTTATTTTCTGTGGAAATAAAGCTGAAATGGCAGCACAGCTGTGCTCTTTACATGGTCTGAGTGTGAAAAGCCCACAACAACAGCAGCTCCATGTCCCAGTGACACACAGTCAAAGTTGCACTGTCATTACCTGGTGTTTTATTTAGCTGCTGTGTCCTCAGCTGGAGGAATTTAACTGACTACTCTCTTTTCCTCCTTTCTTTAGACTAACTGAACTCTGACCCCTGCTCCTGCTCTGACTGGTGAGGACCAACATTTACTCCCTTGATGGTTGTGTTCCTGCTACCTGCTCTGTGTCATATGAAGTGGAGCTTCCTGTCAGTGCCCAGCAGACCTTTTCCCTCTCAAACTGCATGAATGAAGTGAAACATTGATCATTAGTCAGAGAACAGATTTATTGGTCATGCATACACACAAAATTTGTCCTCCGCTTTTAACCCATCCAGGCTGGCACCTGTTGACACACACATGCACATGCACATGCACAGGGTCACACACTCAGAGAGACAGATGCCAACCTGGAGCGGTGGGCAGGCAATCACAGGGCCCACAGCTGATGTGTTACTGCTCTGTTTTCCATCTGATCCCCAAAGCTTTGGATAGTTTCCATGTTTCTGATCATGGACACATTCAGCCTCTCTGAACTGATCATCAACCAACAACATTTAACTACTTCAAGTCCACAAAAGTCTGGACCAAAGCTCATCCTGTAGAGAGGAGAGCAGAAGCAATCAGCTGTGAGATCAGATGGTGTGTGTGTTTAGAGTCTTCTGATCTGATACTAACACAGTGTTTCTCTTCTCAGACCCAGAGACCACCGGACCAGAACTCCTGCTTAGCTGGTGAGCAGATTTCCAGTCAGTGAGCTTCAGTCCATCCCATCACTGAGAGCAGGAGTGTTTCACATGTTCATCACAGAGTTTCTGTGGAGTTCACACATGAATGTAAATGTAGTAAAAACAGACTGACTGAAGTCATGTTAGAGCCCTGTGAGCTGAGCTGTTCTGCCTGTAAAGTGGATCAGAACAGGTCCCAGCAGCAGAAAGCTGACAGTGTTAGTGGAACATCACTAAAGGCAGAAATCAGTGTGTACTGATGTCATTCTGACATCTGAACAAGCTGTGATCAATCTGCTGCAGCTCCATCCTGGTTCATTCATCTATTCAATAAGTCCATCATCACATCAGTGAGCAGCTGCTTCACCGCTCCCTCTCAGACTATCTTCAGGGACTGAAAACATGAATCGGCAGAATAACAACCCAGGACTGGAGCTCTGATATGTCCTGTTGAGTCTTTTTGAGCTGTACTGTCAATCATATTACGCTCTGTGATCAACCAAGAACATTTTTAAAGGTCCAAAGACCTCATTAAACAAAACACACCTATCAGGTGTTTCCTGTGGAGAACATCTGGATTGTTCTGCTGGTCTGTCAGGATCCAGTTGGACTGTAATGTGAGCAGAACATGTTGTGTACTGATCTGCTTCATGTTGAACAAGTCAGTGGCTCTGACATTCTTCTAACCAAGTCCATGTTTCATGCTACCAGCTGTTTCCACACACATCTGGAAACTTCTATAAATGTTTTGGACTAATAAGTTTTAATAAAAAAATAAAGAAAAAGATAATAATCAGGTCATTTGAAGACATGAATCGCAGCACAGTTTAAGTAGCATTTCCACACATTTCACCTGTTTTTATCTTTGCTTCATCAAACTGTGTCTAACTGTTATCTCTTTGTGTCTCCCAGGTGTCCTGCTGTCCACACCATCTCCTTCTCCTCTATCATATTGGCTGCTCTATCTCTCCTGTCCCATCTCCAAGCTCTATCTCATTTGAGAATTCTATCTTGTATCCATCTTTCCCCGCTCTATCTCATTTGAGAATTCTATCTTGTATCCATCTTTCCCCGCTCTATCTCATTTGAGAATTCTATCTTGTATCCATCTTTCCCCGCTCTATCTCATTTGGACGTTCTATCTTGTATCCATCTATCCTCCCTCAATCTGTTTTGAGAACCTTGAGAACTTTGAGAACCTGATTTTGAGAACCTGACTTTGAGAACCTGATTTTGAGAACCTGATTTTGAGAACTGAGGTTGATCGGAACCTTGTCTTGCTGTTTTGTGGATCTGAGACTCTACTCTCACTGCTCTGTCTTTCCTGTCTACCTCTCTCATACATAGTCTGATAAACTTTGAAATTGGAGAAAAATTGACACATTTTCATTGACATTTGGCTAAAGTCTGAAATATTGTCATACAAACTTGATTCTTAAAGATAAATCTTGATCTTGACAGATTTCTAGATAAATCTAAGACCAAACAGTAACTTGTTTTGGAAAAACTATTTTGATACTAATTGATAATTATTGGCAAATTTTAGGGAGATCAATCAAGAGATTATTGATCTTTGAATCTATAAATTCCAATTTGAAAACAGTGCTTCCATAAATTGAACAGTTAAGTTTTGTTATTGATATATAGAAAGACATTTGATAAATTGAAAGAAAAGCACTGCATCTGTTCCTGTGCTGCTGGACTCGCTGCAGGTTAGTTCATAAGTGTTGAAATAAAACACATCTGTAAGGAGGACTGGAGTGTCTGCGTGCCGTCTGCTCTGACCTGACCAGAAGTGGAATCCAGCTACCAGAAGCATCTGTCATCCCGCTGCTGCTGCTGCTGCTGCTGAGCTCCTGATCTGCATCACAACACTTCATATAGAAGAGATTTGAATTCAGCTTGGTCTCATTAAAACTGTCTGTGATTCAGAAGCTAATAATAGTGAGAGTCTGTTGACAGATTGTGGCTGATTGAACTATTGATTATATCTTTAAAATTGTCCATTCTGTAGCGCACATTATTTTGAGGTGCATATACTGAAAACATTTTCATAGTTGATCTTTTCTGCTACATCTAAGTGTTACAACAATAGTTTTTGCTAAATAATAGTTCTAATTTGGAAGAAAATACCAAAGGACCACTGAGCGTAGTTCTAACCTGACATTTTAAAATCCGAAAGAACTGAGACTTTTATTTGGATACTTACTTTTTCTATCAGAAAAGTACCGTAACTGAAGTTTTGGTCTGTTGGAATCTTCAGATATAACTTTAACTTCTCTGTGTCATAATAAACTTCTGTTTTTTCTATTTGACAAGAATTTTTTTGCTGTCAATCTTTTTCTAGATAGATAGCGTGTCAATCTGCTAACTGAAACCAGCATTGATAAATAGCACAGAGCTACATTTGAAATATTACAACCGAGTAGAAGCCCTGTGTGTTGGTGACATCAGTACAGACAAAGTAAGTTTGAGGTTCTGAAGCACAGCAACAATGCCGAGGAAGGGTAAGGGTTCTCAGGCTCAGAAGCTGAGGAGGCAGAGAGAGAAGGAATCTCCGAGTGAACAAGCTGAAGGTATGGGCTCTCAGAGCAGCAACCTGGTGTCACACCAGCTTTCTTATGCTGAGGTTGTACAGAGAGGACGTCCCAGTGATGGTATGTGTGTTGGAGAGTCTTCTGATGGACAGCAGGTAGACAGCAGAGGTCAGGGTGCAGTTTCTGATGGGAACACCGGCATGAATGCTTTCCAGCAGGTAAAGCAGAGTGTACCTCAGGCATCTTATGCTGACATGGTGAAGCGAGGACGTGATGCAGCTGGAGCGTCTCAGCAGCACAGTGTGATTGTGGAACCTCAGCCGTCAGTGACGCATGTCTGTGCCTCACGCAGTCAGGCCTCATTAAAATACGGGAAATACAGGAACAGTCAGTGTGTGGCCAACAGTTTGGTGTTTCTGTCCTTTCTTCATGAACATGAAGGAATTAGCAGAGCAGATCTGGACCTAGTCCTGGATAAAGGTGATGCTGTGTACAGACAGGCCAGAGAAAGGTTTCCTAACAGTGTCCATTTGGCATCAGATGAACTTCCAGATGAAGTTAGTGCACGCAGGTCAAAGTATCAGGTGGACCTGACTCAGCTGTCTGTGTATGGAACATTTGGAGGTGGAGAGAGGCTTCTCAGCCTTGAGCACGGACTGAGCTTTTTGTCATCAGATGTACAGTACGGGCTGCTGATCATGGCAGGGTTATGTGTCGCAGTTTTCAGATGCAGATCTGGTCTGTACGGATACTTTGACCCACACTCCAGGAACAAAAATGGACTGCCAATGTCCTCCAGGCGGTTGAGCTTTGGTACTGCTGTGATGCTGAAATTCCCACATCTGACTGACATGATTGACAGGATCAAGTTGTGCTACACAATGTTTGACATCCAGTCATCTTGTATGTATGAACTCAAGCCTCTGTCATTTCACTGTGTGAACACATCCAACCAGAGAAACGCTGTTTCAGACACAGACTGCAGACACACAGCTGTTGATGCACCTCCCCTGTTACAGGAAGCTGTCAATGAATCTGACCAGTCTCAGAACATTTCACCATCAACTGACACAAATGTTGAAGTGACAACGTTCCCATCACAGAATTTTCCTCATAATGAGCCAAACGTATCTGCCTCAGTGTTGCCCACTGTCCTTAATGATCTCTGTTGCAATGTTTTGCAGGAATTATCCACTGATATCACTTCTCCAGCATCTGTGAGACAAGAACAGAACTCAGTTCCTTGTGCCCAAATTGAACATGAACCATGTGGTGAAATCATTTGCCCTCCAAATGATGCTTCTCACAGTGGATCAAATATCTGTCACACTGATCTTCCAGATCATGTTTTGAAGGAAATCTCATGTAAACTGTCCAAACTTAGTAAACAGGGGAGGAGAAAAATGAAAAGGAGAATGATGGCAAGAAATACACCTCAGCAGAGAAAAGTGAATAAAAAAATGAGAGAAAGGGAAATGTATGCGTCTAATGAAATGCTGAGAGAAAAGAAAAGATCCCGCATCAGAATGTCATATCAAAAGAATGCAGAAATCAGAGAGAAAAAAAAGTTATACATCAGGAGGTCTTACAGAGAAAAAGAAGGCTTCAGAGAGAAACTGAATGCATACATCAGGAGGTCTTACAGAGAAAAAGAAGGATACAGAGAGAAAAAAAAATCACACATCAGGAGATCTTACAGAGAAAAAGAAGGATACAAAGAGAAACAGAAGGCATATATCAGGAGGTCTTATAGAGAAAAAGAAGAATACAGAGAGAAACAGAAGGCATATATCAGGAGGTCTTACAGAGAAAAAGAAGGCTTTTCACAAAGACAAAAGATGTACATAATAAACCGTTACAGACAGAGTGAAACCTTTCGACAGAGGCAGAGAAGTTATGTTACTCAACGTTATGCAAATGACAGAGTATTCAGAATCAGACACAGACAAGTGATGAAAAACCTCATGAGAAACAGATACAGGAACAGTCATTCATTCAGGATGATGCATAACATCAGATGTGCTGCGAGCATAAAGAGAAAATACAGACGAATGAACAGAAACACTCAGAGTGAAACAGAGACCAGAGAAACACAGAGTCTGCAACATGAGACAGTTGAGAACAGATTGATCAATGAAGCCATAGCTGTGTTCAAATCTAATATTAAGGCTGGTCCCACTTATGTCTGCACTGTGTGCCATAAGGCCTCGTTTCCCAACCAGGTACAAACCTGCACAAGGTCAAAGTATGACAAAAATCCTCACGTGGTTTCCCAATGTCTGACAGGAAAGTATGTTCACGTGTGTGATGAGGGCTGCAGAAATGAAGCCTGCACAGTTCCTGATGAGAGAAGGAAAGAGTGGATTTGTCACACCTGCCACGCTCATCTGAAAAAAGGACGCATGCCCAACCTCGCAGCAGCTAATAAACTGGAGTTGTCTGAAATTCCCAGCGAATTGTCAGGTCTGAATATTCTGGAAAGACATTTGATCGCTAAATGTATTCCGTTTGCAAAGATCATTCCTCTTCCAAGAGGCAGACAAAGACTGATCAGGGGAAATGTTGTGTGTGTGCCATCTGAGGTCCAGGAAACAGTCAATGCATTACCCAGGCTGAGGAGTGAGTCTCAGGTGATGAGGGTGAAACTGAAAAGACGTTTGTCTTACAGAGGGCATCAGCTGTTTCAGACAGTAACCTGGTCTAAACTAGTGTCTGCATTAATGAAGCTGAAGCAGGTTCATCCAGAGTATCAGGACGTTACCATCAGAGATGAAGCCGAACTCTGTGACCCAACGCTTCCTGATGATGATGATGATGAGGATGATGTTAGCATGGGGGAGCAGGACTATGATGAAGCAGATCTGATGGAAATTGACATGTGTGAGAGAAATGCACTGTGTGAGGCAGAAAATGATCAGGACGGTGAATGTGAACAACCACAGCAGCAAAGAGATGATGGAGACGAAGGTGATCTGCCAAATGGAGGGTTTGCTTTAGAATCATGCCTTCAGCCTCTTGACATATCAGAAGAGATCCTCTGTTACAGTGATAACACTTACTGTGTGGCTCCTGCACAAAGAAACAGTCCAGTTAGCTTCTTCAGGACTCCACATTTGGAATCAATGTCATTCCCTGTACAATTTCCCACGGGTGAGAACACACTGGACCAAATGAGACTCATTAAAGTCAGTCCAAGTGGATATTTCAAGTCACGGCTTTTTAATGTGGATGACCGTTTTGCCAGAGACCCAAACTACTTGTTCTTTGCACAGTTTGTGATAGAGATACACATCGCTAATAACAGCATGACGATACAGCTGAGAAAAGGGAAAACTAGGACCAGAGATGGACGCAGTATAACCTCAGGCATGTTACGAGACAAACGAGAGGTTGAGAGACTGGTGAGAAATAAAGATGCAGTCAGATTCATGCAGCCACTCAGAGGGACTCCAGTATACTGGGAGAGAACCACTAAAGATCTGTTTGCCATGATCAGACAGTTGGGAACTCCCACGTTCTTCTGCACATTTTCAGCTGCTGAATTCAGATGGCCTGAGGTGATTGAAGCAATAAAGAGACAGCAGGGTGAAGAGGTTGATTTTGAATCTCTGGACTGGACTGTAAAGTGTGAGATTCTGCGCTCCAACCCCGTCACCTGCATGCGTTTGTTTGATAAGCGTGTTGAGGCCCTGTTCAGAGATCTGCTGCTCTCAGATGCTCAGCCACTGGGGAAAGTGATCGACTTTTTCTACAGAGTTGAGTTTCAGCACAGAGGAAGCCCACATATTCATGCAATGCTTTGGGTTGATGGAGCACCTGAACTGGATGTTTGTGATGATCAGACTGTGTGTGATTTTGTAGACAGATACATCTCAGCAGAACTACCTGACCCAGAAACACAACCTGAACTGTTCAAGAAAGTCTCTGAAGTTCAGAAGCACAGTAAGAACCACACGAGGAGTTGCTTCAAGAGTGTGAACTCTGGTTGTCGGTTTGGTTTTCCAAAGCCGCCCTGCACAAACACAATGATCACAAGACCTGCTGAGGATGAGAACACTGGAACTGCAAAGAGCAAACTCAGACCTCTGCTGCAGCTGCTGAATGAACCTGAAGCGGCTTCCTTGAGTCTAGAGCAGGTCCTCTCTCGATGCAACTTGACACTGGCCGAGTATGAAAGGTACCTTCAGAGTCTGAACAGAAAGACCGCAATCTACCTGAAGCGTGATCCCAAAGACTGCTGGATAAACGGGTACAACCCACATCTGCTTGAAGCCTGGGACAGTAACATCGATGTGTCCTTCATTCTGAATGCTTACTCGTGTATACAGTATCTGACTAAATACATCACAAAGAAGGAAAGTGGTCTGTCAGAGTACCTGAAAACTGTCATGGAGAATTCCAACATGGACAGAGTTAACGAGTGTGATGAGATGAGAGCTGTCATGCAGGCTTACTCCAAAAAGAGAGAGATCAGTGCTCAGGAGTGTGTGACTCGTGCATGTGGAATAAAGATGAAGAAGTGCTCACGCAGTGTTGTGTTCATTCCCACTGATGACAATCCAGTGAAAATGAGTCGCCCCATGTCATTCTTGGAGGACACCCCGTCAGAGTCTTGTAATGTCTGGATGACGAGTTTGAGTGACAAATACAAAGCCAGACCCGAGACCCCAGAGTATGAGGAGATGTGCTTGGCTGATTTTGCTGCTACCTGCAGGTTTGTCAGTGCAGACCACTCAAAGCGGGATGGTGTTTCACCACTTCTGAATGAGCTGGGATTTGTCCAAAGGCGGAAAAATAATAAGCCCTCTGTCATCAGATATTATCAATGTTCCAAGGAGAAACATCCCGAGCAGTTTTATGCCAGATTACTCAGACTGTACCTTCCTCACCGATCCGAGTATGAAATACGAAGTGCCGATCTTCCAACCTACGAGTCTTTTTACAACTCTGGCTGGGTCCAGCTGCCAGGCTCACACCGTCCTGAGAGCGTGAAAAGCATTATAAAAACAAACAGAGACAGATATGAGAAAAACACTGAGGAGATTGAGAATGCACTTGTAGAGTTTGAGGAGAGCAGAGACCATGTGATGGATGAATGGTGCAATCTGGCTCCTGAATCTGAAGTTGTGAGGTTGCCCTGTGATGATGATCTGCAGCAAAGAGAGCCAGACGATGAGCAGGAAAATGTGCCCGACTATTGTCCTCAGTCTGCTGCTGTGACAGAAATGAGAGCCATCAGAGAACCCCCCGCTATGGATCCAGCTGTGCTGCGGCAGATGTATCAGAACCTGAACCAGAAGCAGGCCTGTGTGTTCCATGCTATCAGAGACTGGTGCATTAAACTTGTGTGTGGTCTAAATCCAGAGCAGTTTTTCTTTTATGTCAACGGTGGTGCAGGAACAGGAAAGTCCCACCTGATAAAATGCATTTACTCAGAGGCATCTAAGATACTGAGCAAACTACAGCTATATTCAGAGGAGTTTGACATATCAAACCCAACTGTTTTACTGTCTTCTTTCACTGGAACTGCAGCTTTCAACATCTGTGGCACAACACTGCACTCTCTGCTGAAGCTTCCACGCAGTCTGAAACCACCAATCCAAGGACTCGGTAACCAACTGGATGAACTCAGATCTGAACTTTTTAATGCTCAAATCCTCATTATCGATGAGATCTCCATGGTTTCAAAGCCTCTTTTTGCTTATGTGGACGCACGACTGAAACAGATCAAAGGCAATCAGAGAGCGTTTGGTGGAATGTCAGTTTTAGCTGTTGGAGATTTCTATCAGCTGCCGCCTGTGCGCCAGTCTAAACCTCTGTGTGTACACGATCCAGCAGATATTGACCTGTGGCAGGAACATTTTCAGATGATCACTCTGACTGAGATCATGAGACAGAAGGATGATGTTGCCTTTGCAGACGTGCTGAACAGGATTCGGGTGAAACCAAAGGCAGACGAGCTGTCTCAGGCTGACAGAGATTTGTTGTCACAGGCCATCACTGAACCAGCTCTTTGTCCCACTGAGGTTCTGCACATTTTCCCCACCAATAAGTTGGTTGATGAACACAACTCAGCAACACTGGCTTTGTTCCATTCCAACATTATCACGATCGATGCAGATGACTTCCAGAAAGATCCCCGAACAGGCAGAATGGCCCGTAAAGACACGCCATGTAAGGGAGGCCGAAATGAGTTAGCCGACACTCTGAAAGTTGCTGAAGGTGCTCGTGTCATGCTCACCAGAAACTTTGACATTCAGAACGGTCTGGTTAATGGTGCTTTTGCCACACTGATGTGCATAGTGACTTCTGAGGATGATCAACACATCACTAAGCTGGGCCTGAGGATGGATAATCAGACAGGTGTAGCCAGAATCCAGAGTGGAGCTCCAGAATCTGCCAATCTGGTTTACATCGAGAGAGCAGAGGAGAAGCTGAAACAGAACGGAGTGGTACGTAGACAGTTTCCTGTGAGGCTGGCGTTCTCCTGCACTGTCCATAAAACCCAGGGCCTCACAACACATGCAGCTGTGGTGTCCCTGCAGAAAGTCTTTGAAGCAGGTATGGCTTATGTAGCTCTCAGCAGGGTGACGTCTCTCAGTGGGCTGTATTTACTGGATTTGGATGAGAAGAAAATATACGCCAATACTGAAGTGACCGCAGCGCTCCAGACCATGAGACAAGCCAATGTGGATCACATGATGCCTCTTCTTCAGGTGAGAGAAACAGTAAACAGGCCCGACACTCTGACCCTTGTTCACCACAACACAGAGGGACTGCCATCTCACATCGGTGACATCAGGAGACATCATGAGCTGTGCCTGGCAGATGTCCTGTGTCTGACAGAAACTCACCTGCAGGGCTCCTTTGTCGCAGACAGTCTGCATCTGGACGGCTACAACATGTTCAAGCGCAACAGACACACGTCCTACACTCAGTATCCTCAGATGGCCAGCAGAGCAGGTGGCGGGGTTGCTGTCTATGTGAGAAACCACATTCAGGTGCGTGAGAGACAGTATTTGCATAATGTGACTGATCTTGAGTTTGTGGCTTTGAAGGTTGAGGCTCCAGTCTGTGCAGTGATTGCAGCTGTGTACAGACCTCCTGACTACAGTCTGAGACCGTTCCTGGAGAACCTGGGAAGCCTTTTGGATGCACTAGAGGTATTGGACTGTCACCCTGTTATTGTGTGTGGAGACTTCAATGAGAATCAGCTACTCAGGTCAACAAAGCCAATTCTAGATCTGTTTCAGTCTAAGGGATATGTTCAGCTGATCACCTCTGCCACCACAGACAAGAACACACTGCTTGACCTTATTTTCATTTCCCAGCCACAGCGATGTCTCCACTCAGGTGTCATGAGAACCTATTACAGCTATCACAACCCAGTGTTCTGTGTCCTGTCCACCAGGGAACCATGAAGTGGTCGGTGAGTCTTCAAGTTCAAGGTTTGGTTTGTGCCTGTTACACTATTTCTTTATGGTAAGATTTGGTATGGTCACTAACGGTATGTTTAATAATGTCACGGTAAGATGTACTATGGTAGGTTTCAATGTGGTAAGATTTGGTATTGTCACAAACGGTATGTTTAATAATGTCACGGTAAGATGTACTATGGTAGGTTTCAATGTGGTAAGATTTGGTATTGTCACAAACGGTATGTTTAATAATGTCACGGTAAGATGTACTATGGTAGGTTTCAATGTGGTAAGATTTGGTATTGTCACAAACGGTATGTTTAATAATGTCACGGTAAGATGTACTATGGTAGGTTTCAATGTGGTAAGATTTGGTATTGTCACAAACGGTATGTTTAATAATGTCACGGTAAGATGTACTATGGTAGGTTTCAATGTGGTAAGATTTGGTATTGTCACAAACGGTATGTTTAATAATGTCACGGTAAGATGTACTATGGTAGGTTTCAATGTGGTAAGATTTGGTATTGTCACAAACGGTATGTTTAATAATGTCACGGTAAGATGTACTATGGTAGGTTTCAATGTGGTAAGATTTGGTATTGTCACAAACGGTATGTTTAATAATGTCACGGTAAGATGTACTATGGTAGGTTTCAATGTGGTAAGATTTGGTATTGTCACAAACGGTATGTTTAATAATGTCACGGTAAGATGTACTATGGTAGGTTTCAATGTGGTAAGATTTGGTATTGTCACAAACGGTATGTTTAATAATGTCACGGTAAGATGTACTATGGTAGGTTTCAATGTGGTAAGATTTGGTATTGTCACAAACGGTATGTTTAATAATGTCACGGTAAGATGTACTATGGTAGGTTTCAATGTGGTAAGATTTGGTATTGTCACTAACGGTATGTTTAATAATGTCACGGTAAGATGTACTATGGTAGGTTTCAATGTGGTAAGATTTGGTATTGTCACAAACGGTATGGTTAATAATGTCATGGTAAGATGTAATATGGTAGGTTTCAATGTGGTAAGATTTGGTATTATGGGTCATAATTATTTATAAAGACAAGGATTTTCTAGGTATTGAACACGTTGTGGCCTGTGCATTTATCTGGGTGGGTTGGGTCAGGATTGATAAATGCACAGGCCACAACTGAGCAGCTCTATAAAAGCTGCTACATTTACCAGAACATAGATGCAACATCAGAAAGCATGAGCTACACCTAGAACTCGTGCTTTCTGATGTACCAATAACATATACCAGCTGATACCCCACTGGGGTGGGGGGAAAGGTGGGTTGGGGGTGGGGTGGGCGGTTAAAGAATTGTAACTCTACTACACCTAAAACTGTTTAGATGTTTAGATCTGTTTCCTCGAGACAGGAGACATGTTCTCCTGTATCCTGCATGACAACATCCTCCAGCACAACAACACACACTTCTACATCATCCTGATGAACTGTCAGCCTAAACCAGAGCCATCACAGAGAAATGTGCACCCTGCCATCCCAGTCTTTCTGCAAAGCAGAGGAGAAAATGGCCCCTGTTAACCCTCACCTGACCACCTGGCTGACCCTGAGAAAAACCACCCATCATGCTGCCCCAGACCACCAGCAACAGGGAGCTGCTGCCTCATACAGAGACATGTCTTCCTCCTGCCAGTGACCAGGGTTCTTCTCAGCTGACAGAAGGTAGAGTGGAGATCTTCTCTTTGGAAAGACAAACGTTCACTTCATTCCTCTGAGTATGCTGTGTTTATTCACCTGTTGATATCATTCTTATGAATCCATTGTTTCATATTACAGATCCCAGTATCTAATTCACAGTTCCATTGTTTTTCTGTAGGCCTTCCTCTCCTGTGAATCCTTCATAGCTGAGACCCTCACAGCTGAGACCCTCACAGCTGAGACCCTCACAGCTGAGACCCTCACAGCTGAGCAGAAAGTTACCATCAACACCTCTGAAACATCCACATGTTAAAGCTCACTGACAGGAGATGCTTTGTGCTCCGCAGCACTGTTCCAGGTATATACTTATCATGCATCATGTGACCTTTCTACTTGTCATTTTAAAGACTAAAGTTCATGACAATATATTTGTGAACTGTTGTGTCCTCAGGATCAGTTCCACCTTCATGCCTGCATGTCATCACCTTCCTCTCCAGTAGAGACAAACTGCTGTTGACTTTGGTTGTGGTCAGATGTGTGTCCCCCGTCATCACGGGCCTCCTCACCATGAAGGAGAAAATCATGCAAGTATGTTGATTGTGTTGATCACAGTAACACACTGAAACACTAACTTTAATCAAAGCAGTATTAGAAATGTTTTAGTAAATAAAAGCTGTAACAATGACACGTTTTGTGCTAACTACATTAATGAGCGCTTCACTGTGTTATTTAGCTGTGAAGATGGTTTGCATGGACAGAGAGGAGGTCCAACTGTGTCAGCTGAAGCTGCAGCAGGTCCTCAGTGCAGCAGCAGGCCTTCATAATGAGCCTCACAGGTAAAAAATACTCCTGTTTCCTCTGAAAGGACTGCACCCATCTCTCCAGTGTTGCGGCGGACACTGAGCAGGTACATGGAAGCAGCAGCTCAGCAGCCAGTGAAAATGAAAAAGGTCACATGGTGACAACACTTTCCATCTTCACATTGACTCTGTGCTCCTCTGACTCTTTAGTTTGCACCATCAGCCTCAACAAACAGCAACCACATCAAACTGAACTGTGGACAAAATGGAGGACTCTGAGTAACACCGCTCATTTTATCCTGTCCATCTGTGGAAATGTGAATGTTCCTTTCATGTTTCAGAACAATGCATCAGTGTTTTTCTCCATCATGTTTCCTCATGTCTGTCACTGTTCAGCAGAAACTTTGACTACTTCAGATGTAACGTGCAAATGTGCTCATGAGCACCAGAGAACTGATTTAGTCGTACTCATAGCAGGAATAAGACAGGACTCCCACACAGGCTGTGCTGAGTCATTATGGAGAGCATTCCTGATATGTAGGAATGTGTAATACTTGGTCACCTGATTAGATTGTTGATCATGAACTCTCCACCATATTCTAAACACTTAAAACACCTGTCAAATTGAAAATGGATGAAAACATGGACTGTTGGAGTGTGACACGTGACCGTGTGAATCCTGTCTTAGTGTGGGGTATCAGCTGCTATGTTGCTATCAGAAAGGCTTCCCACATCGTGCAGTTACACCAGGCTGATATAAATATATGTATAGATAATATAAATGTAAAGACCTTAGTCATGTGTACAGACTTGAAAACTGAACCTCTTGGTGTTCAGATGTTTTCAGAATGGCCACCAGGTCACACAGGCCACATGTAATGATGTGAGGGTTCCTGTGTTTGACATTTTACACAAAGGTGACAATAACATGATTAATTAACAGCTTGAATATGACTTTTAGTCAACGTGACATGGAGTTGGACACATGAACAAGTGTGAACATTAGCTTTGGACTGAGCACCATGTGAAAAGCCTTTAGAGATACGACTGAACAAAACTGTGGCTCATTGAAATTGTTGTATCTTTACAGTGTTATTTGAATACTGATAAACATAAATTTATCATTTTCCACACATTTACCATGTGAGTTATGGTAAAGACACAGTTTTTACCATAACTCACGTATTATCTGCCTTGTTTTATTCATTAAGGAAGAAAGACTGTGTTATTCAAACTGTGTTATTTGGACACAACAGTTCCCATAAAACCACTAAAAAAGTAATAATGTAAATTACACAGGATGTCTGAACAACAGGTTTGGTGTGTTAGTGACTTACTTTGTTCAGCCCTGCCTTTCAATATGATCACAGAAACCAATAATGGGAATTTAGTTTTTGTATTAATTTATTTGTGTTATTTGTTTTTTCTTATTTAATCTATCCAAAAGTTTAGAGTAGTTTAAAGAAATATTCTAGGATCATTCTCTCATACAACTACTTACAATCCAAAAAATAACTTTTTATTTGATATATTTAAGTTTGTCTTTTTATATTTTCCACATGAAGAAGATCAATCCATTACTTTGATTGTTGGATACCAAACTTTAACAAATGACAGAGCTTATCCCCTCAACCCAAAAACTTCAGTTGTTATTGAAACTTACATGTTGTCTCATTCACCATTTTATTTTCATGGATATTTTCTATTTATAATGTCTGTTAAAGCAGAGCATGCTTAGTTCATGTTTCAGAACAGGGGATTAGTCTTCTTTTGTTCTCCATCATGTTTTCCTGGATTTGATTGTTGAAACAATGAAGTAGTTAAACTAAAAAACTGACTTTTTCAGTTATCACATATAAATGTACACATGAAGTAAGTGAATAGGGTGGATTTAGTAGTAACTATAGCAGGAATAAGACAGGACTCACATTCATATTGTGCTGACTCATGGAGAGCATTCCTGACATTTGGGAATGCTCTCCATGAAGTCCACCTGATCAACTTTCCACCATGTGGAAACCAATAATAGCAGAACAGTTGATAGAAAATTATATTTGGCCATTCTAAAGACCCAAAAAATTGCAAATAGATGAAATGACAAACTTTTGAAATGAACACACAATTGAGTAAATCCTGTCTTAGGGTGGGGTATCAGCTGGTATTTTGGTTTTGGGAAATATTTTTTGTTACAATAGATATTCATATTAGTAGTTTAAGTTTTCTTTTCTGTAAAAATATTAACATAAGATATTTGTCCAACAATATTACTGTTTGAACAAAAAATCACTTTGAATTTTCTTCGGGATTGATAAATTATCTATCTATCTATCTATCTACTGATAATGGACATTATTTGGAATCCATAATACTTAGAAATGACAACATGATTTTGTAATTTAAGTGTTCTTGAGGTTTTGTAATTATGTACATATTAACATATCAATGAACAAATCTGTTGTATTCTATTAAAATTTTTGTTATGCATTGAAAAACAATTACTGTGTCGCCTTCATAAACACTGAACAATCAATAATCTTACTGGACTTGTCCAGTTTAAACTTTCATTTATTCCTTTCCCTCTTATATAAGAGTGCATACCAATGGCCATATTGACTTCTTTAAATGTACATTTGTTTCACAGCTGAACTTCCTTACACTGTACTTCTTTTTAACATGTTCAAGTAGCTGTTTGTTTTTCAAATGCTCTGTATCAACATAATTCTTCTCCTTCTGTTTTTAACAAAGTCTTCAACTTAGCAACTGGAGTTCGATCCTCAGCATGTCAGATCAATTTATTTTATTTTATTTAAAAAAAAAAACTATTTGAGCATACTTTCAGCCATTTCAACTGTTTCTAGCTTGAAATCATTACACTTTCGTCTTTTAAATGTCATTTCAACTTCAAACTCCTGTTTCTTCTCAGCCTTTTTTAGCTTCTTTAGCTAACTTCTAACTCTAACTCTTTAGCTCCTTCAGCTGTTAGCTTCTTCAGCTCCTTTAGCTTTAGCTTCTTCAGCTGTTTTAGCTTATTTTAGCTTCTTCAGCTGTTTTAGCTTATTTTAGCTTCTTTAGCTTCTTTAGCTCCTTTAGCTTTTAGCTTCTTCAGCTCCTTCAGCTTTAGCTTCTTCAGCTCCTTTAGCTTTAGCTTCTTCAGCTCCTTTAGCTTTAGCTTCTTCAGCTGTTTTAGCTTTTTTTTAGCTTCTTAAGATTTTTTAGCATGGTTGTTCAGCTCTTGCATTCTCACAGCTGTTTCGCAGGAACAGCTCTTTCTAGTTTTTCATTAAGTTGCTCATGTCAAAGGGTGTGTGCTGAATATTTAGGTCTACTACTCCAACGAACACTTTAATCGGCAGGTATTGGTCTTTTACAAGGAGTAGGAAAACTATAGTAACTAACAAAAGATTAAAATAAATGAAGATATGACCTGCTGAAGATCCTGACGGTTCTCTTCCACCTCCAGCTCGTCTACAACTTCTGCACGCATTCAGAGCATAAAGGTTATGTCCGCTGTGCATTCATGGGACGCGTGCTTGCAGCTGAAAGCTATTTCACACCCGGCAACAAGAAATTCTGTTTTCTGATTTTCCGATGGGTTGCTAAATCAAGACAGCTGTACCAGAGCTATAGTTCTGAGCTGTACGAGCGCACCTGCCATTGACTCGTTTATAGAATCGGCCATTATAATTTCTGTGCGACGAAGTTGATCATTTCTCAGCGTGAGAAATGGCATGTGTGGCGTGTGAGCGTGTGAACTTGTTGAAATGCGTGTGTCTCACGCTCATTGCGTGAGACTTGAGAGCCCTGACTGACCCTATACTAAAGCTTTCTGATTTTTCATTCTGTACTGTGCGTGTGTCCCAACTTTACTGTAAGCGCACTAAACGCACAGGTCCTGGTTAGGGCTGCACAACGTCACTTGTGGCTTTTAGGCTAAAGCAGGGGTCTTCAACGTTTTTCAGGCCAGGGACCCCCAAACTGATGGAGAGTTGGAGCAGGGACCCCCCTACTTTTTATATGGCATACAATTGTGTTTTCTATTTAACGGGGCCTAGTGCCGTGTATAAACATAGCTACTCTGTTATTGTACATTCAATACTAAGCTATTCAAATAATACACAGGTTAATTAGGGACCGAGCAGTGAAACTGCAAGGACCCTATTGTATCTGTAAGGTTTATTATTAGGGACCGAGCAGTGAAACTGCAAGGACCCTATTGTATCTGTAAGGTTTATTATTATTATTATTCTTTCTTTCTTTCTTTCTTTCTTATTCTTTGCAAAATGTATGCGAAAACTCAGGAAATTTTGCGAGCGCCACATGCCGGTCGACGACATGAAAGAATCTAAACTTTATATTTTTGGGAGTCGCTCATTGGCTCTGTAGCGCCCCCTACGATGCTTAAAAATTGTCCCCGCAATAGGATTAGTTTCGCGTGGGACGACGAAATTCGGTACACTCATTCATCATGCCAAGACGCACAAAAAAGTCTCAGGCCGCCATGGTCCCACGTCCACAGGAAGTCGGCCATTTTGGATGGAAAGTGCGTTTTCGTGCCATTTTTGACCGATTCCACACCTTGTATAAGATCGAACTTGTCCTACAGATTTAATGCTACAGACTTCAAACTTGGCCAGGTTACTCTTAAGACATGGGGGGAAAAATTCATTGGCCAACTTTTTCAAACCTCAAAGGGCGTGGCCGTGGCGACGCCTCAAAGTTTGATGACTCGCCATCACTCGCCACGAAAAATGAACTCCCACATATATTATCCAATCTGTCCCAAACTTCATACGGTGAATGCTAGACCCAGACTGAAAGCTCACATATAAAATAGTGACATCCACCTATAGCGCCACCTGCTGGTGGTTGGAAATGTCTTTTTTTTTCCACACCTCGCATTTGATCGAACTCCTCCTACATATTTAATGCAAAAACCTTCAAACTTGGCCAGGTTGCTCTTAAGACATGGGCCGAAAAAATCATTGGCCAACTTTTTCAAAACTTAAAGGGCGTGGCCGTGGCGACGCCTCAAAGTTTGATGACTCGCCATCACTCGCCACGAAAAATTAAGTCGCTTATAACTTCCACATACATAATCCAATCTTTCCCAAAGTTCAACCGGTGATAGCTGGACCCAGCCTGAACGCGCACCTATAAAATAGTGACATCCACCTATAGCGCCACCTGCTGGTGGTTGGAAATGTCTTTTTTTTTCCACACCTCGTATTTGATCAAACTCCTCCTACATATTTAATGCTAAACGCTTCAAACTTAGCCAGGCTACTCTTAGGACATGGGCCGAAAAATCATTGGCCAACTTTTTCAAAACTTAAAGGGCGTGGCCGTGGCGACGCCTCAAATTTATGACGCGCCATAAAAAATTAAGTCGTTTATAACTCCCACATACATTATCCAATCTGTCCCAAACTTCATACGGTGAATGCTGGACCCAGCCTAAACGCGCACATATAACATAGTAACATCCACCTACAGCGCCACCTGCTGGTCGTCGGAAAAGTCTTTTTTTTCCACACCTCACATTTTGTCAAACTCCTCCCACAGATTTAATGCTACAAGCTTCAAACTTAGCCAGGTTACTCTTAAGACATGGGGGAGGCAACAATTCATGGAGAAACCTTTCCAAACTCTGATTGGTGTGGGCGTGGCCATGCGGTGAAAATCGTGTGATGGCGTTTGTGATTTGAAAGCCTTATCATCATCTCAAGGTCATGAAACTTGGTACACACGTCCACCCTGACGACCTCGTACGTATGTAAAGGGTATCGTGTGTGGGCGGAGCAAAATGGCTCAGTGGCGCCCCCTAGAAATTTTCAAAAACCCCTATGCATTGGGGTTATTGTGTGCTCGTACGTACGCAATGGGAATCGTGCGTGTGGGCAGAGCTGCGCGACTACGGCGTCCAGCGCATGCCCAACGTGCGCACATCCCAACGTACATTCATGTTTTTATTTTAAACATGTGCAAGGTACAAGATGGCCGTGCCACTGCCATTTATAAACAAACATCTTGCATACGACAATGAGCTATTCAAATAATCCACAGATTTTAACTTTAAACCTGCATGTAGATGGGACAATGAATCCTCAAACCATCTGTGGATGCATATGCCAACTATGCGGTCGCTTAGGGCCCCCACGCCACCAGGGGGCCCCGAGAACAATTTTTAATTTAATTTTAATTACAACTTTATTTTTCTGTAAGATAATGTGAATGTCATTTGATTCTATTTTGTATTTGGATTTTGAACATTTTGCACACCATTGCACTTCTGAAAGAAATTAAACTATTTAACGTGTTTACTATAAATGCAGTCTCCAGCCTGCTGATGTTACTTTCAAATAGTTAAATTAATGAGCCATACTTATACATCACTCTTTATGTAGAAGTTAATTAAACCATATTTATGAGTTTGCTGACACCTGTAGGCCTATAATGTTAGATGATTACAAATAATGCTAATGATTGTGGGTCCGTTACACACATAACAGTGTAGCCTATGGAATAATGAGGCATCTGGAGCTAAGGTGATGGTAGGGCAGCCCCAAATGAAATTCTGCTTAAGGCCCCATAAATGCTTGGGCCGGCCCTGTGTGGATGGCACACGTTTGCACACAATTTGTGAGAAAAAACTGTTTAAAAAAATAAAATAAAAATTAAATTTTTTAAAAATATTTTTTTTTTTTTTTTAAATCGTCTAAACAACCAAATATTTCGCGACCCCCCTGCAGTACCTCCGCGGACCCCCTGTTGAAGACCTCTGGGCTAAAGCTCTATGTATAACAGTAACTCGACCTGTTTAACATATCAAGTTACGTGCTGACAGAACGTACACACAAAGAGATAACCACACCGTCACTGAATGTAAACATGCTGCTAAACATGCTGCTAAAGTAACACACACATAATGAATTGACGTTAGCGTAACAAAAGCTAACTTTAGCCTGAAGTTAGCAGCCCATTTGCGCCAGGAGTATGTGGAAAACGTACTATGTATTAGCTTACTATGAAATTTATCGGTTATGTTAACAGCATTTGTAACTTACCTTCGAAAAAATATCCCTGTGGCGAGCCTTAAGGTGCCGCAGCAGATACTTTTTAGGTTTTAATTGACACACACAATAAACAGAAATGTCATGCATTTGAAACGTCTGACAGATCACCCACTAACATTTTCGTCCATTCTCGTCTCGTCAACGAAAACTCACACACGTCTCGTCATGTTTTCGTCATCAGAGAGCTATGTTTATCTCGTCACTGTCTCGTTATCGTCATGAAAAAAAGTGCCGTCAACGAAATGATTTCGTCATCGTCATCGTTGACGAAAACAACACTGATGCAGCTCCACCAAGTGCCTGTTTGTAGGCATTCTGCTCTGGGTTGATGGAGTGTAGACTCATGATTTATATTCCTCCCTATTCTTCTGACTTGGGCCCGCTGCGCTGTTGTCTTTTTACTATGCTGCCCTCGGACTGCGTTACTGGTGCAGAACTAGACAGCTAGCGAACAGTTCAAGAGAAGGCAAGCTGAAGTGTGTTTTTGTCCTCTTCTTTTATTTTCTTTCTTTCATTTCCTTGTACTTACTAACTAAATCCAACACAAAAGGGTTACTTACAGACAAATAATGTCCAAGGCTCAAGTATGAAAAGATAACGAGGCAGGACAGTTGAAATCCGTGTCATTACGGTAGATGAAACTTATGACCATTAACCAGAAACTACACAGGAAGTAGTTTTGCGCAGGAGGCGCAGTACAGCGTAAAAATCCACTAGATGGCGGTATTCACCATACAATTTACGGGAGTCATACTAAACTAATGCATGACATGAAGTGGAGGGCAGAACACTCTGATCTCATCAGAAATCCTGGTGACAAAATGCAGATTTTCTGCAGCCACAATAAAACTGACTACAGAGTGATGCTCTGGTACCAGCAGTCACCTGGAGACACAGCTATGAAACTCATTGGATATTTGAACTTCAAAACTGTCACAATGGAAGACAAATATAAAGATGGTTTCAATCTCGCTGGAGATTTGGGTGGAGACGCAGCAAAGAATGGATCTCTGCACATCCCAGATGCAGGAGTGAATTACAGTGCAGTTTACTACTGTGCAGCACCAGAAGCACAATGACAGAAATCCCCTCTGAACTCTACAAAAACTGCACACCAGTTTTTTTCTGCAGGTGTTTTTTTAGAGGGGCTCCCAAAGCAGCTGCTATGTGGTTGCCTTTCAGTTTGATGCATTCGCAGCACACTTCAGTAACACTGTTTCTGTACACTTTAACTTGGTGTCTCACTTTAGCACGATTTATACATCCAGGAAGGCAATCTACAGCAGCAAGAATATGTGAAGCCACTCCCTCCTTCCACTTCATCAGTTACAGTGATGGTGTTTCTTCATCCTCTTCATTCCTCTTTAAACCTCACTCATCTCATCTGAGCCATGATTTGAGCCTTAACACAAGTATAGATGCTGAGACTTTTCTGACTGTATCAACATCTGCAAAACTGTGAAACATAGTTTTATAAGTTTTTTTTTTTCAAGGCTTTTAAAGAAATCATCTGTGCTGTTAAAGAAGAAAATGTTCTGCCTTCTCATTTTTTGCTGCATGCCAGGTAATCATTTGAAAAAGTATTCTTCTTTATCATGTGGATGTTTTTCTGATGCATTATCCTGATCTAAAGTTCTCTTTTGCTCTTGCTCCAGCTGTTAGTCTGGGTCTTGAGGGCCGTCAGTCTTCTTCTGATGTCATCGTAAATCCTGGTGATACAGTGCAGATTTTCTGCAGCCACAATAAAAGTGACTACTGGATAATGCTCTGGTACCAGCAGTCACCTGGAAACACATCTATGAAACTCATCGGACATTTGTATTTAAAAGATAAAACAATGGAAGATCCATATAAAGAGGACTTCAACATCTATGGAGATTTGAGCGGGGATACAGTGAAGAATAGTTCTCTTACAAACAAAGCAGCCCAACAAAAGCACAGTGCAGTTTACTACTGTGCTGCACCAGATGCACAATGACACAAATCCCCTCTGAACTCTACAAAAACTGAACACGACTTATCAACTTCAGTGGTTTTGAATTTTAAAAAATGAAAAAACCTGCTCTGGGACACCTGCTGAAGTGGTTTTATTATGATGGGGTGTGAGGGTATAAATGCTAGATCCTTTAGACAAACAGAATTTCTAATGTAATGAAGTTTGCCAAGAAAAAAAAAGGGAATTAAATCTTAGGTTTCATGTCATTTCCTTCATGGAAATAGTGATTAAACAGAAGTCTCCTTGTTGGTACCCTATGGCAAACGGATCACATGGTGGAACTTCTCCATCTGTGCTGTGATGTCAGAGCTGCCATCACACACACTGACAGTGACTGTGGTCTCCAAGTTCAGTCTTCTCCCAACACAATAATGATCCCAGCTGCTCTGATCAAACTCTCTGCAGCTCTGCTCTGTATTGCAGGTACTTTATGCACATGATGATGCTGAGGACTGAAAGGAGAAGAAGTTCTCTTCTCTTTTAATTCATAATCATAATTTCATCTTGTTTAGCACGATTTATACCAAATGCGGCTGTTTACGGCAATTTGCAGGCAATGCAGAAAACTGCCGTGAATTGCCGGAAATTGACGTGTGCCTGGCTTGGCAGTCATCCCCCTATGACCCCCCTGCTCCTAATTCTAGGGGGGGCTATACAAATGCAAATCAGGGTTGCAGGGGGAGTTTTATCCCAGGTGAGATTTTTCTAAAAGGTAAAATCTCTGGTACAAATAGATCAGGCTAAGTATAGCCTAATTATAGACTCTTACATTTTAGCTTGAATTGATTTATTTAATGAAAGCATTCTAGATTAACTACTGTGTATGTCATTAGCAATGGCAAATGTAAAAAAGATTTTTTGGCCAGGTTGGCGTAAACAAACAAGGAATTTGACTCTGATTAATCAACACTCCACAATAACATAAAAAAGAATAAAAAATACAGAACAGTAAGAATAGAATTAAGGCTACACATAAGAATAAGACACTATGGGTGGGAATGCAATTGCCTGGAGGGGGAGTGCAGCTGGGAATGTCTGCTTTCTATGTTTATGTGCTAGTCGTGCAAGTAGGCGTGACCATGACCTCTCACGTGATTGGACAAGGAGTAGAAGGCTCGTCGGGCTCCTCCAATCACATGCGAGGTTATTGTTATACGTAAGGACTCGCGAGACAAGCTCGCCCTGGCTCGTGTCTATGATATAAAAAAGGTGTGCCTGTGAAACTCTTGTTTGTCGAAAGATGGAAGTCCCAAGACTGAAGGAAAGACCTCGGCGCCTCTGTGAACATTGCAACAATGAACTCTCTCACAGTACTATGACCACAGAAGGCGCTATTTCAAAAATGGAGTTTGGGAGAGAAAATCCAAAAGGGCAAGGTCAGATAACGTACAGAGTCTGCTGATATCCAGTCATGACCAAACCGTTGTGTACAACCTGGAGTTGGAGAGATTGATGAACGTGAAATGCAGTCTGAGGACCCAGAAATAGAAGTGGTGGAAGAACATGAAGAAATGCACCCAGTGACCGACGGTTCAGACAAAGGTGAGCACCACAATTGTTACTGTCTATTGTCTAGTTAAAATGTGGTTGCTTCTCACTGTTAGGGCTATTGTAATAATAATTACTAATTAAATACGAAAATTGCATTATAATGCATAACTGTATGTTCTGGTTGTTTTCCAGACGAAACAGCAGATGACCAAAGCATTCATCTTTTCCTGGATTCCAGTGATTCAGAGTCAGTGCAACATGACGAAGACATCTCCTGTTTTGTGGTAAGCATGACATTACCTTTGAATATAGCCTACAAGTATAAAGTTCCATACATGTTCATCCAGAACTCAAACGGGAAAACCAAACATGTTTCATCTCCAGTTCCTGTGGTTTTGCTGCCTTGTCTACACGCTAGTTCGGATGTGTGCTACAATGGCTGGACGGCGTCTTGCATTTAGCTCTCCCGCCTCGACTCCTCAGGTTGAACGCGACCAACTTCCAGCCGGTCCGCAGACCGACCACAAGAAACTGTTGGTTGCCATCAGCGGACTGTCTCGTCAGTTGAGTCGGGTTGCTACTGACATGAACTGTAACAAACAGGATTGGAGACTCAAGTGCAGAGATCAAACACAATTTAATAAAGGTCATACACAGGTAGGCAATCCGCGGGGCAAAAGTACAGGCAGGGGTAGGCAGAGGCAGAGTCAAAAAACAGTCCAAGTCAAAAATCCACTGGCAGAGGTAACAAACTGGACAAGGCAAGAGCAGAGTCCAAAAACACTGGAAAAAGGTCAAACACGATAATACATACACTTGGAACGCTAGAGAGCTTGGAACACAGGAACCTAGACAATCTGGCAAGGAAGGTCTGGAAAGCTAGGTGTATAAATGATACTGATAATGATTACTGATGGCCACCAGGTGTGGCTGAGACTGGTGGGAAACTTGACAGGAAGTGAAATCAGGATGACAACGGTTAACAAAATAAAACAGGAAATGAATAGAGTCCAGAAAGTGTCTATAAATCCGTGAGCATGACATGAATGAGCAGTTCCGTGCCGTTAACTCCAGGTTGCTGTCCATTGAGGATCGGTTGGTTGCTCTGGAGTCTAAGGCTACCTTTTCAAGGAAACGATCTGAAACCAAAACGCAAAAGTGGCGTTTCGTTTTCAATTTTAAATCTGAGTTTAGACGAGCGTTTTAGGGTGAAACTGCGTGCATACGGAAACGCAAAAGTGTGTGACGTTTCATTTTCGATGCAGTAAACACGCCAGATGGCTAGGTGGCAACACTACCAAGACCAAGTCTTTCTACTTCTCTTCATGAAGTTATCCCACCACTGAGAAGTCCTCCCAGGTCTCACCCAGAGCTGTCTAGGTCGCCTGCTCTCTCTATGAACTTCAAGAGTTTCGAGAACGTAGTTCATATTTTTGGTCTGACCTTTACTACTCTCACTCATCATTGCTGTTATGTGATGAAATTACTCTTGAACGTCAATTACCGCGCCTAAGGCGAGTTGAAAGTCCGCAGGGACGGACATGTTGATAGCCTACTGATGTGTTTCCCACGGTTTCCTGGCGCTTTATTATGCTTGTCACGTCATTTCTATGTGATGAGAATGTGCAGGTACATTTGAAATGCAGGCTGAAGCCGGCCTCCAACCAGGAATGAAAGTGCTGTTGACCAGACGGACCGGATAACCACACTGTTGCGTCTGCGGTGCCCACAGATCATGCACTGGCACTGCCTAACTCACTCCCGTGGAACCGGGTAGTGAGTGAGGGGAAACGGCGGAAAAACGTGACACTGGATAGCAGAAAACCTTCTACGGACTTAACACACCATAAACCCTTACGCAAGAAACCTGGCATCTTTGGTACCGGGACAACGAGTATACAGGCAGTCCAAACGAAGATGGTGAGTGTTTTTGCAACGAGGTTCGATCCTAGCCTTGAAGCTGATACACTCAGTGACTATCTCAAGAGTAAACTTGGGCGAGCAGTAGAGTGTCGGAATATAGATACATTGCAGGGAAGATTTAGCTCCTTTCAAGTCACTGCGGAATGTAAGGAGGTGGCAGAGATGTATGACCCCGAACTTTGGCCCACGGGCTCGTTTGTTCGGGGCTATTACGAGGCGCGTCAACGCAGAGTGCCTGGCGTTTCGGTGCCAGTGACGCTCCCAGTTGGGTCCAACTGTTCTGAGATCAGAGGTGCAGATATGAAGGAGCGGACCGTAATGGATTATCGTGAAACACATGAATGAGGATTGCTTCATACAACTCCCGTGGACTGCGGACTGGGCATAGCGATGCTGATAAAGCAAGAAATTTCAATGTCAACCGCTTGTTAGATATGTGTGACATTCTCTGTCTTCAAGAGACTTGGCTCCCCAAACAAGACCTGGGCAGACTGAATGCTCTGCACAAAGACTTCCACGGAGCTGGTGAGTCCACCACTGACCTAAGCACAAGGATTGTGCGTGGTAGAATACCGGGGGGCGTTGCAATATTGTGGAACAAAAAGTATGACCCTATAGTGTCTGTTACGAGACTGAATGTGGACTGGGCCATCGGCCTTGATATTAATGTCGATAATAAAAGAATGATCATCATAAACATTTACATGCCCTATGAATCTATCCAGTCAGAGGATGAATTTTTAAACAGACTGGCCTTCTTACAGTCATTTATTGAAGATTGTGATTCTACATGTGTATACATTATTGGTGATTTTAATGCTGACTTATCTGATAGCAAGGCCTTATTTACCAGAGATTTGACTGAGTTTTGTCATGATAATAATTTGTTTTTAACTAGCCGGCTCTTGCTGCCTGACAGTAGTTTTACTTATGTGCGTGATGCTTGGCAAACTACCTCCTGGCTTGATCATTTGGTGTGCACAGCAGATGCTCATTCCTCAGTGGTTAATATGGAGATTAAGTATGACTTGGCCATTTCTGATCATATGCCTATATCTATGACACTGAATGTTGAAAATGTTCCTGCTTTGGTTCCACACAATGATGCAAGTGATGCTAGAAAACTAGACTGGTTAAAGGTATCTGAGGAAGAATTGTACAAATACTTCTCCTCTACTGACAAGCTGTTGGGTCTAATTGATTTACCTAAAAATTCATTGCTGTGCCAGGACATGAATTGTAAGAATGCTGACCATGGGCGTGAATTATGCTCTTTGTATGATGGCATTGTCAGCAGTCTTACTGCAGCTAGAGAGGTAAAATACATAGTAATGCCAAACCTGTATGGAATGAACATGTTAGGGATCTACATACTGTAACCAGAGAGGCTTTTAAACTTTGGTGTGATGCAGGTTGACCACGACAAGGTCCCCTGTTTCAGAGTAAAAAGGCCACAAACGCTAAATTAAAATATACTCTTCGTTTTATCAAGAGGAATGAAAGCACCATGAGAGCTGATGCACTTGCTAATAGGCTACAGAATAATGATTATTATGACTTTTGGAAAGAGGTTAAAGCATTGAACAACTGCAAAACCTCTCTCCCCTCTGATATAGAAGGGGTGTCAGGTACTGACAATATTGTTGAGAAATGGCGTAAGCATTATCAAGAACTGTTTAATTGCATTAGGAATAATCCCTTTGAAGTGAATAGCATTGATTCAACTGAAAACTTTGTAATTAGACCTGAAGAAATTCTTGAAGCAATATCAGCACTAGATAATAATAAGGCGTGTGGCATGGATCAAATCTGTGCTGAGCACCTTAAGTATGGCAGCAAGAAACTCTGTCCTCTTTTAGCAATGTGTTTTACTGGGCTCCTTATCCATGGAGTGCTACCTGAGTCACTTTTGTCTATATTGCTTGTTCCAGTTCTTAAGGACAAAGCAGGGAAACTGAATAGTATAGACAACTACAGACCAATAGCACTGTCTAGTATTCCCTCCAAGGTTCTAGAACGGGTCCTCATTACAAGGCTTGATGTTTTTCTAGTAACAGCAGATAATCAGTTTGGTTTTAAAAAGAAACATGGCACCGATATGTGCGTATTTGCTTTAAAGGAAATGGTTGCCAAATATGTGAACCAGAACTCTACTGTTTTTATGTGTTTTCTTGATGCCTCTAAGGCTTTTGACAGAATCAATCATAATAAGTTATTTATGAAAAAACAGCAGAGAGGGGTGCCTAAGGGCATCATTAGGATCCTAGTGTACTGGTACAGCCACCAGACAATGCGTGTAAAATGGGGGTGTGGAATATCCTCCCCATTCCACGTATCAAATGGTGTCCGCCAAGGTGGGCTTCTATCTCCTGCACTATTTAATGTGTATATGAATGACTTATCAGTCCAGCTGAGTTTGTGTTCTACAGGCTGTCTAATTGGTAGCTCTGTGATTAACCATCTCATGTATGCAGATGACCTGGCCATTGTGAGCCCATGTAGTGCTGGTTTACAACAACTTCTTAAGGTATGCACTCAATATGGTCTTTTGTATGACATTAAATTCAATGCAAAGAAGAGCAATGTCATGATAGTGAGGAGTAAAGAGGATAAGAAGATGACATTCCCTGTTTTCCATCTGTGTGATAGTCCACTTATGGTGTGCAAGGAAGTTAAGTACCTTGGTCATATAATTTCAGATGATCTCTGTGATGATCGTGATATATACCGCCAACGACGTAAATTGTATGCCCAGGCTAATATGCTACTTCGCAAGTTTAGTATGTGTTCTTTTAATGTCAAATGCTCTCTGTTCAGGGTCTTCTGTACACCCATGTATACTGCCCACTTGTGGTGGAAATATAAGAAAAACAGCTACCAGAAGCTCACAGTTGCATATAATGACACTATGAGACTACTGATGCAGTTACCTAGATGGTCCAGTGCCAGCTACCTGTTTGCACACTCCAATGTCCCTGGATGTGATGCAGTCCTGAGAAATGCAATGTATAAATTTATGTGCCGACTGGACTGCTCTCAAAATAGTATAATTGAATCTTTAGTAAATCCAACTAAGAGCTCTGTGAGGTTCTCTTCTAAGCTTAGGCGACACTGGAGAGAGTGCTTATATGCCTGATGGCTGTGTACTTGTCTTGTCTTTTATTTTACAATTTATTTTTTTTTACTATGTATTTATATTGTGATATGGACCATGCACTTGTGTCTGATATAAATAAAGAATTGAATTGAATTAGGCAGTTTTGCGTTTTCATCGTTTACACGGTGGCGCGACAGTGGAGCGTTTTCAAGAATTCCACTCTGGAGAGCGTTTTCACTTTTTTGCGTTTTCATGCCCCCAAAACGCTGTTTCCATCTAAACGATATAGTGCATCCGCAAAAAGGTTTTGCGTTTTTAACCCGTTTTCGTTTCCGTGTAAACGGCCCCTAAAAACTGTGCGGGAAAAGAAGACGGGTGCACAATCCTAATATTGCGGTAAGAATATGTTTGATGACTGCTAGTTAAGCTAAACGTACTATAAAACCACGCCTTTGTTGGTAGCCCAAGCTAAAAGTAGCCTAGTAGCCTTGCAAAAGAACAACAGAAGCAGTGTAAGTTTCTTTATTAAAGTGTATTTTTTGTCTTGTAATTTACAGGAAGCTGTACGCCGACTTCACAACTCGGAGACCAATCCTAGGCGCTACGATCCGGAGCAAGGGTAAGATTTAAATAATCTGCTTTCATTCTACTGTATAAAGAAATGGACACGTTAATAGATACCAGGGCTGTAGTCAAGACCACCTTTGTCGAGTCCAAGACAAGTCCAAGACCAGGACCGGTCGAGTCCAAGACAAGACCGAGTCCAAATAGGTTCAAGTCCAAGACAAGACCGAGTCCAAAAGACTCGAGTCCGAGTCAAGACCGAGTCCAGGACAGAAAAGAACAAGTTGTATGCATGACAGTAGCCACTCTCACTCCCTCAAAAGTCAAATTCTATTAAATGCATGTGGCCTGACATACAGTTTATTACGATCAGATCACACAGTATAACATGTTAACAACAAAGTTATGTTGTATACTCAGTTATATAAATTAACAAGCAACTCAGCAATATATATTAACTTTGCTCCGTTTCAGAGACATGCAGCCAGGGCATGCTTGCGCCTCCTGCTAGTTAGAGTAATGTCAGTAGCTGGCTGTTGCTAAGCCTCTCAATATAAAACTGAGGAAATCATCGCCAATGTCAGATATTATAAACATTACCAAAATGAACCACCTTTCACGCAAATATGACACACAGCTACCACCATACAGTATCAAACTTATAACTTTAGGGCTGACTTAACCTGATGCAACGTTTACTTTACCCTACCGTTTATTTTACCCTAAAGTGAACGTTAACGTAAACGCTCGAGCGTTTGTGTAGCTGCTACCCTTTGTAACACAAGTACAGTATCACACAACCACAAATGTAATTCACGACAACCAATCGCTTATTCCATATTCACAATCGTTTCATTTTTTATATCTCATGAAACCAGTAATACCAGACGGACAGTAAGTGATGATAACTATGTCCAAAAACACATTACCTTGGCTTTTCTTCCGCTATGTTAGCTAATGCATAACACATAGCCTAGCCTATGAGGCTAAGCACTGCCTAGCTCTGCAGTTAACTTACCGAGATGAATGATGCCTCTGCAGGTGTCTCACTAAGTTTGAAGTAGTCCCAGATAGTCGATTTGCAGAATCTGCAATCTGCCCTGTGTTTTTTTTTTCAGTGATGTGCTGAGAAATTCTTTATGATTAGTAAAACCAAATTTCACTATAGCGGATTTGGCCGACATCTTCTCACTGTGTGTGTGAATCAATAAATTAATGATAAGGATAAGAACGTTGGCAAGGCTCAGATGCAGGGCTCGCGAAAATAAACTGGTGTGTGATTGGTTATCAAGTGGTTACTTTTCCCTTGAATATTGTAACAAAATAAAGACGCCTGGACTCGGTCGAGACCAAGAACCATATTTGGCAAGACCAGTGGCCGAGACCGAGACAAGTCCAAGTCAAATACCAGCGAGTCAGAGACAAGTCCGAGACCATAAAAAAACGGTCTCGAGTCCGGACTCGAGTCCAAGACCGGACTCGAGTACTACAGCCCTGATAGATACCGATCTTAACTGTATAATTTGTTTTCACAGGCTAAACTCTCCTCACAACGAGGCCGTCACCTCTTATTTGCTAGGAGCTATGTCCGCAAGTCCAGATTTACACGATGCTGATAATGATGAAATTGTGTGTAACTTATTTTTTTTACTGGTTCTCCTTCCTTGCTTGATGTTACTGTGACTTACGTTTGATTTTAATTAATTCCACTCTCATTTAATTGTTTTCCAGCAAGACGTACTATGAAAGCATACGCCGGAATTTCCAGCCAGGACTTGCAGAGCAGGCGGAAGCTGCGAAGATTTCAGCTCGGAGTAAGTCGAGAAGAAAGAGGGTAAGACTTTTTTGTTGACTATTTTTCAGATGCATTAATAGATGTGTTGTGTCCATACGCAGTGCATAGCACAGTGCTGATTGCCTTTATTGATTTGTTTTTTACAGCTGTTGGAAGCGAGACAGAGTGTGCTAGCAGCGGACGAGGTGGAACTCTGGAAGTCCGCTACAGTAGACCTGATCTCCGACGAGGAAGACTGCACTGTTGGCGGGGTGTCTGGATGGATAGTTCGTTCTCCCTCCTTCCGTAGCCAGGACCTCTCCGAACTCTGTATTACGTTGCAGTCGCGATTGGAGGGGACTCCGAAGTACAGAGCGACCCACCATAAGCGTCTGCAACACGGCCAGCCCTCGCACAGAACGCCGCCAGTCACCTACTGCTCCGAGGCTGCAGAGCGGCAGTTCACGCAGTTGTAGCCAGGATTTTGGGCTCTTTGTCAGCTACCCATACATGTTGTGTGGGCAGATCTCCTTTGTGCTTCTGTATGTGTGTGTGTGTTTTTTAAAAAAATAATAAAGCTCTTTCTTTGCATAAACGTGTTTCTGGTAAATAATATATATAATATAATAAATATATATATTATAATAAATATATACATATATTAAATATATATATTATAATAAATATAATATATTTTATTATTGGGGTTTACATCTATTATGAGCCTGCCTACTGGTAGATCTGCCAACCAATCACGAGTGATTTTACTTGTTTGAAAAGTAGTGGTTTCATCCAATCCTGAGTAAGGACATTCAAGCCTGGCCAGGCCAGGCGCGCGGTTTCGCTGCATTCATATGCTAATTAGAGCCGCGAGCTCGTGCGTCATGGTACGTTTCCGACAATTTGTAGCAACGACAAACGCCACGTTCGCAGGTTGTAAATTGTCGTTAACTGCCGAAAATTAGGGAGATTTTCGGGCGTTTACGGGGACGAAAATCCCACTTTCCAATTTGGCTAAGTGATTATTTCTGATCACATTTTTTGGCATGTATCAAGGCTCCATACTCAGACCTATTTTTTTGCAACATTGTAATTCAGACCACATCCCTGCAAGTTAGCCACTTACATGGCTTCTGGTATCCCTGCTATGCAGATGATATCCAACTATCACACTCAGTCTTGACCCATAACAACACGATTACAGCACAAACCTCAGCTTGTCTCTCTGACATCACCACATTGATGAAGGAACTCCATCTTCAACTAAAACTCTCTGACACTGATCTGTTGGTCATAGGTCAGCTAATCATTTGTCCAGTGGAACATCTGATAAAAAACTCCAATTCAACTATTTTCCAACAAACATGGTGAGAAACCCTGGAAAAACGAGGCTGTGCTTGATTTAGTGGTACGGCCCATGGTCATCTCTCACCTCGACTGTTGCAGTTCTACTCCAGCAGGTATCTCAGCATGCACAGGGAAACACCTACACATGGTACAGAACCTGGTCAACATCAAAATAGAAAATGCCACTCCACTGCTCACTGAATTCCACTGGCTACCCATGGCAGCCCACATCACATTCAAGTTATAATGCTTCCTACAGTGTTCCAAGACTCAATGTTTCCCCAATCCCTTGCTTTTGTAATCTAACTCACAGATTGTCTGATTTTGACTCCTGCCTTGAGCACAAAGAGGTCTAGAGCTCCCCCTACAGATAGATAAAGACAGTGATTTCCTCAGTTTGCCATGTGACCAACAGCAGGGTTTTTGTGCAGCTCTTTCAGTCACCTGCATCACTGTGTTGGCTCACAGCACAGAAATACACTCCGCTGTCCTGAGGCTGCAGCTTCTTTACTGTCAGAGATCCAGTCTGAGCATCCTTCTTCTCTGCTGGAAATTTGTCCTCAATGAAGCCACTTTCATATCCATGTGGAGGAGATGGAGTGGTGAAAACTATCTGCCTCATTCCCTCCCCTGGCAGCTGTTGGTACCAGTACATCTGGAAGTAAGCAGCACCCTTAGTGTGGCTGCAGTTCATCGTGGCAAACTGACCCTCGTTCTTCCACAGCAGAAGAGTCTGGGTCACATCACTCCCGTCAGTTAGACCTGCAGGAGTCAAAGTCACATTGTGTTACAGAAGCTCCAACAACTCTTCTGTGTGCAAATGAAAAAGAACAAGATGAAATTATGATTATGAACTAAAAGAGAAGAGAACTTCTTCACATTTCAGTCCTCAGCATCATCATGTGCATAAAGTACCTGCAATACAGAGCAGAGCTGCAGAGAGTTTGATCAGAGCAGCTGGGATCATTATTGTGTTGGGAGAAGACTGAACTTGGAGACCACAGTCACTGTCAGTGTGTGTGATGGCAGCTCTGACATCACAGCACAGATATGAAGACTTGCATATGGGAGTGTCACATGACTGTGAGACATTGTCAGCTTGTACTTGAGCTCCCCCTACAGGAGAGCAGATAAATACAGATGGGAACAGGGTGCAGAGGTTTTGGTTCAGTGTTCACATGTGTTTGGATCACTGTGTTGACTCACAGCACAGAAATACCAGCCTTTATCTTCTGGCTGCAGATTCTTTACTGTGAATGTTCCTCTCCCAGCTTCAGTCTTGGTGGCTGAGAATTTGTCTTTGCTGAATTCTCCAAAGTCGTGATCTATTTTAGCTGTAGTTGTGAACACGATAAGTTTCATAGTTTCTCCAGGCAGCTGTCTGTACCAGTACATCTGGTAATAGCCTCCACCCTTTGTGTGGTTACAGTGTATTGTTGCATTTTCACCCTGCTGCTCCCACAGTATGGGAGTCTGGTAGACATCACTTCCATCAACATGACCTGTGAGTACAACAGAGAAAGTTACCACAAATGAGCATTTTACCAGTTAACGGTTTCACCGGTGCAGACACCATCTAACTGCTAAATTGAATCTACTAATAACATACTACTTTACCTTTGATCCAGTGAACAAGCACCAATAAGCTGAGGAGCCGATGTCTGATAGAGGTCATGCTGTAAAACTCAGGGTCTCGGTTACAGTATCTCACTGTGTAGTCACAGATATGAAGAGATGCAGGGAGGTGTGTCACTGCAAGGTGTGACCTTCTCTGATCCTGTGAACCAACAGGAGGCCACGTTTGTTATGTGGGAGAAGCTTAAAGACCTCATGACACGTGGAAAATACTGTAATATACATAAACACATACAAGTACACATACAAAATAGTCACTTGAAGCTGGTTTTAATCATTATGATAGAGAAATTGAGTTTGTACGGCCTTTTAAAAGTGCGATTTTTGCGATCTGCTGGCGAGCTTCCTATTAGTCCGTCACGTGACCTATGACGCACTCCGGAACGATACTGACACCTGTCATAGCTACAACAGGGATTCTGACAACTCCTCCGAATCATCCTCGGATCCTGACACATTTTTCGAAGTGGCAGAGTCCGACCCAATGCTGTAGGACAATGTGAGGGGCGTTATGCCTTAATTTACTAGCCATACCTGGATGAGTTGGAGCCACATGGTTCCACGGAAAGTTCGGATGGCGAGGCGGAAGGCGCTGTTGCTCATATGCTATAGCCTAGCTCCTGACCAGTGGACAAGTTCTGTGACAATTGTAAGATTATTTCAAGCCCCTTGCCTTTATCTGTTATATTTTAGGTCAGGGGTGGCCAACCCGCCCACACTTTTTCTATGTGCGTGTTCGCTTCGTTTGAGTTCAATACGGCAGGGGTCTCCAACCTTTTTTGCTCCATGGATCGGTTTAATGTCAGACAATATTTTCACGGACCGGCCTTTCAGGCGTGGCGGATAAATACTACAAAAATAAAATGATACAACCAACTAACCAACCAACCAAACTCTGTGGTATTTAGTAAATATAATAATAAACTTGAATCCACTGTGTACTTGTATGCAAGGTTATAATAGTTTTGGATTTTTCATTTTAGTTTAGTTTTATTTCGTTTTGACTTTTTTCCCTCCAATTCAGTTAGTTTTAATTAGTTTTTAGTGTGGTTTTGCTAGTTTTTATTAGTTTTTATATTTTCAAAAATGCTTAGTTTTAGTTTAATTTTTATTAGTTTTAGTTTAAGTTTTTTCATACTTTGGGTTATTTGTCAGGTGCAGAATTTAAAAAGGTGAGAGTGAGTATTGTATAATAAAATTCAACAAAAGATTTAAGAAGTTTAAAAAATGAGGGTACTGTAAGTTAACAATGACTGACTTTTTATTTTAAGGTGAACTACTCCCTTAATGAATACATATAAAGCACATTACAGATGGACATTGTGTGTCGCTGTGAGACACATATTGTAACCACACAGTCAAACCAACAAAGATGTTCAGTCTGAACAGTCAAACAAGGTGTGAACGATCTGAATCAAAAGCATGAATGAAAAAATGTGAAAATGAGACAGAGTGTGTGTGTGTGTGTGTGTGTGTGTGTGTGTGTGAGTGAGTGAGTGGGTGAGTGTACTTCAGTCAAGCAACAATTTTTTGTTGATTTTGAGGAAAACACGTTGCTCCAGAGATGTGGTTGCTCTGTTTCTCAGTCCAGATGACAAGAGTCCACACAGAGAGAAGATGCGCTCCATAAAGGCTTGTGAGGCAGGGGCACTAACAAGATCCAGTGCAACGGGGGCAAGTTTTGGATAAACAGTCTCTCTTGATCTCCAGAATTGCAATGGTGTCTCATTGCACACACCCTGTTTAACATTGTCCACATACCTCGTCATTTCAGTCAACAGACTGTTTGTCGCATGATCAGGCTGATTTGTCAATGGCGCATTGACCTCCATACGAGATGCAAGAAGGCGATATTTCTGCAGGACAGTAGTAGGAGATTCTACTGCAGTTTGAGTGGCAATGACAGTATCTTGAAAAGTAGTGGCTGGGTTATACTGAGCAGCCAGGTTCTCCACTAAAGACTGCGCTGCCCTCCTTAGTGGCACCATGTCTGGTGTTTGAAGAATCAGTGAAACACTTGGATCCAACAGGCAGGCTGCTGCTGGTGTGGCATCAAACTGTGGGGAATCAGGGCTAAGAATGGCTGTGAAACGATCTCGCAAGGATTTCAGCAGGACGTGAGCTAACTGTTTCCCAGGAGCAGGAGTCATCTGCAGATGTGCCTCCAGGTTGAGCATGGCATGGCACTACTTGTGAGAGTGACTGGCTGTCACTCTGAAGCTGGTCTGTGTGAATGGCTAAGGGCTCAAGTAGCTTGACCAGGTTCTCCAGCTTAGCCCAATCACTTGTGAGAAGTGTGTCCATGCCCAACTCCTCAAGTACCTGGTTTACTTCAGTTCTGATCTCCAGCAGTCTTCTCAGCATATCAAAAATGCTGTTCCAGCGTGTGCTACAATCTCGGACCAGAGTTTTGCCACACTTTTTGACCATTGCTTCATTTGCCACTGATGATTTCCTCACAGTGTTTACCAGCTTTCTTGCTCTCGATATAAGAGAATCAGCATTTGGGTGCTTCATGGCATCTTTCAGGGTGAGCTGAAGGGTGTGGGCTAGGCATGGCATTCTCTGGAATTTGTTCTCCACATCATCTGGCAGGTCAAGTTCTTAGCAAAGCAAACAGAGAGAACAGACAAACAATTAATGTATTATCATCAAATGTAAAACACACAAAAGAAAAGTACAGTTTAATAATTAATTATTTATGAATAAGGACTTTTCTGTGGTAACCCTTGGTTTTAGAGCAGGGATGATAATTGTGGGATATATATCACTATCGTGATATGAAATTATCCATATTGACCATAGCGCCCAGCCTTTGCTTACAATACTGGTTACATCATTGTGACATCTTATTAAGACATACTTAGCACTATAACCACACTTACCAATGTCTCCAGTCTCTCCAATCTCCTCGTCTGTCTCCTCTGATTCAGATTCAATACACAGTTCATCCAGGCCGTCTCTGGCATCTCCTGGCTGACCGGGTGAAGCATCTTGGACTCCTCTCTTTGTTCTCGGCTTCTCTCTCTAAGCAGCCGCACAGCTTTCAAAATGTTGGAGCCGTTATCGGTCACCACGAGCAGCACCTTGTTGTCGCATATATCCCATGCATTTAATGTCTCATCAATGCAGCGAGCAATTGCCTCTCCAGTGTGTGGGTGCTCTATTTGGTGTAGGTTTAACAGAGCATGGTAAATTTGGCCTCCAGGTGGATGATAAAAACATGCTGAGACACCTATGAAAGATGCTGTTAATCCCCTCTTACTCCAACCATCCAAACAGAGGGTCAGCTTCCTCACGTCCGTTAAGATCTCTTTTAATTTCTGCTTTGCCTTTTCCATCTTAGCTCCAAAAAGGTTATTCACTCTTGCAGCACCGGGGGATTTGAATTTTGGTTCGAGTAACGTGCAGAACCCTTTGAAAGCACTGGAGTCACACAGTCGTGTCGATATCCCAGTCTCAATAAACATGTTAACCAATGCATCTTCTCGCTTGTGGTGTTCTTGTGTATTTACTAGTGATGTTACCTCCAACACCGAAGCTCCGAAGCACGCTTCAAACTCGACAGGGTAGTTATAGTGAAGCAGTGGGCCGGAGCTTGCTTCATGTGACGTCACTGATGACGTTTGAACCACTTCACTGCTTCATTCAGACCGAGTCAGCTGACTGCTTCGAGTTGATGTGCGGAGCTTTGAACATTTGCCGCGATTCAGTGTATTCAAGATGGCTGAAGCCCCGGTTCATCTCCCCGTTCTACACGTATTATACGTTACGAACAGCTCTCGTTTTTTGATATTCGGAGTTTTGGATTTTTCTCTCATGGAGAATAATCGAGGAAGCGTTCTAAAGTGTGGGAATATTTCGACCCAAACAGTTCCTTCAGTACACCAGCCTCCTCTGTTCCCTGTGACAGAGTATTTTCCAAAGCTGGAGAAATTGACTAAAAAAAAAAAGAAACCGTCTGAGCCCTTCTACTGTGCAAAAACTACTTTTCTTGAATTAAAACACCTGAAGTAACACAAGCACCTTCTTTATTACACCAAGCACACTCCCAAAGAAAATATGAATGACAAACCAAAAATTTCACATTGTTTTTAAATTATTATTCCATCCATCCATCCATCCATCATCTTCCACTTCTCCGGGGGTCGGGTCGCGGGGGCAGCAGCTTAAGCAGAGAAACCCAGGCGTCCCTGTCCCCGGCCACTTCCTCCAGCTCTTCTGGGGGGGACCCCGAGGCGTTCCCCTGCCAGAGATCCAACGTGTCCGGGGTCTTCCCCGGGGTCTCCTCCCAGTGGGACGTGTCTCACCAGGCGTCCAGGAGGCATCCTAACCAGATGCCCGAGCCACCTGATCTGACTCCTCTTGATGCGGAGGAGCAGCGGTTCTACTCCGAACACCTCCCGGATGACCGAGCTTCTCACCCTATCCACCTACTGTCCTGGCGGTGAATCGCCACGCAGCACACGCAACCGCCGGCAAAGCAAAATGAAGCATAAACGTCTCAAGCCATTAACACAAGCGCAAGACGCAAGCGCAAGGGCAGTTAAAAGAGGTATAACTCAGCCTTAAGGGAGAGCCCAGACACCCTGCGGAGGAAACTCATTTCGGCCGCTTGTATTGGCGATCTCGTTCTTTCGGTCACTACCCACAGCTCGTGACCATAGGTGAGGGTAGGAACATAGATTGACCGGTAAATCGAGAGCTTCTCCTTCTGGCTCAGCTGATGGCGCACCGATCCGCCTGTCAACCTCCCGCTGCATTCGTCCCTCACTCTGAACAAGACCCCGAGATACTTAAACTCCTCCACTTGGGGAAGGGTCTCATTCCCGACCCGGAGAGGGCAAATTATTATTTCATGGGTAAATTAATCAATCTTTAATGAGGTACTACAAACCCATATGTACAATACAAATACATACGTGTTATTATAGTGTTATTATTTGCATCACATTCGCAGGGCTTCTTGTGGTGCAATAATCGCTACGCCAGTAGATGTCACCCAAGGGAATTGAATGAAGCTTCGAGTAGTGAACAACTTTATGACACAATGGTTTAAAATGACTCAATGCTTCAGAAAGCCTCGTTTTGCCATCACTAGTATTTACTAACCAGCAGCTATTTGGTCGTCGGTGAAAACAGTCCATTAAAGTGGTCTCCTTCCCCATGTTACCTGGTCTGAATGTTTCTCTTTCGCGGGGTGGCGGTGGGCTACTCACAGATGCTGGCTTGTCAAGGTACTCCAGATTAGTCGCTTTATGCGAGCTTCTTAAATAGACTTTTAGATTTGTGGGATTTTTCCCCTTGAGAAGTAAGCCACATATTTTGTCTGTTTCCAGTACAAGGCACTTGCTTTTATCTCTCTCTTCGTCATATTCAAAAAAATCCCATATGGGACTTTGACGTTTTCTCCCAACTTTTGCTGCAGCCGTGATGAGTTGCGCTGTGGGTGACGTCATGGACCGTGAGGCTCACTAAGGTGCTGCTGCTGCCAGCTGGAGTTAAACTGCCAGAAAAAAATACATCATACCAAGAAGCTTATATTTAATTGACAGAGACGAAAACGAAGGAAATTCTATCTATAATTTAAGTTAGTTTTCGAAACACGCAATATAGTTTCAGTTAGTTATTGTTTTTGTCTTTGAATTTTCGTTTTTATTTATTTCAGTTAACGAAATAGTTTTTTTAATTTTAGTTTTCGTTATTTCGTTCGTTTTCGTTAACGATAATAACCTTGCTTGTATGTAACTTTATTAGCAGCGTCCTGATATAACGACTCTGCCTCCTAACGCTCTCTGGTCGCTATGGTAACGCTGAAACATGTCTTCAAAATGCAGCTTTCTTTTTCATAGGGGTCACAGCCTCTTCTTCCGTCTCCTCACTGGGAAGAAGCTTTCCAAACACGTCTGTTTTTGACTCATTTTTGCTCGGTTCATGGGTTTAATATCAGCGCTGATGTGACCGAGACGAGAGCGAGTCAAGAACAGACGGATGGAACGGAGAGAATTTGGTCATTTTTCAAAATAATGTGGCTCTTTGTGGTAACACAGTAAAAAATGCGGCTCTGTTGGCCACCCCTGCTTTAGTGGGGTTCTTGTGGGAGGTGTGAGCCAATGCCAGTGGTAGATGAGTCGGTGTGCTGCCGTGAACAGTCTAAAGTGTGCGAGAGGAGAGAGGAGGGAGCAGACGTTCCGGAGCATACGTCATTTTTATGTTGGAACGTTGGAGGGACACTGGCCTGTGGATTGGCGTAAGTTCAAATTTCGAAAATAACAGAGAACCGGGCATATTTATCACAAAAATGTATTTCAACTCGAAAATAATAGTTATTTCAGACTAAACAAAAAAAAGTCGTCTCCAGGTGTCATGAGGTCTTTAACTGAAGTGAACACAGCTGTGAAACCAGGAAGATTAGACTGTGTGAAGTATGAATCAGCTGATGGAGAAGTTACACCATGTGATCCGTTCTGATATTGACGTGCACACTTGTAACACTTTGAAATATTGGAATGAACATTTTTCTGTCCTTAACAAATATTCAAACAAGTTAAACGGAGGCGGGTTTGTGTGTGGTCGGTACAGGAGTTCGTCAGTGTCTTTGGACATGTTGACGGAGCTGATGGTGCTTTAAAGACAGAGGCAGATATACTATCTGATATACTACAGATATAGATATACTATTTGGGGTTTGTCACAGAACTTCTGAGCTTTTTGTCTATTTTGTTCGTTTCACTGTCTGCACATTCACCAGTTTTCTTCACCGTGAAGTTAAGTTTGTGAATGACTCACCGTTGGTGTAGAAGACATCTTAATTCACAATGAAACAATCGCTACCTGTGAGGAAATGATAAATAAGAAATATGATGATCCTGTAGAAGTCTGACATGAGTGCAGTCACTCTGACGTCAGCAATGAAACACGGGAGTGAAATCATGACAGGGTTTCTCCTTTTAACTGAACTGAGAGTGATTTTATGAGCCAACCGATGTGATGTCAAGAGAGGAGTGGCTTCCTGTGGCTGTAAACCAGACTGATGGCTCCCATTGTTGCTGCAGTTATCCATCATTTACCTGCATTCTTAAACTTTTGCTTTTTCAGAAAACATGAAAAAGGCTCATTACAGTTTTTTTTAAAACCCAAAGTGCTGCCTTGTGTAGTGAGATCTTCCAAACTGGAACATGAGGAGAGGAAGAAGAAAAAAGTCATTTGATTTATGGCAACGTGTCAAAAACACGTGACATCACATTTCCAAACGGAGCGGCCAACAAACAGTAAATCAACTTCAACAATCAACAGTGCGAGACATGTGATGTGTGTCTGGTGGGAGCGTTCCAGAGGTGAGGGGCAGCTCATCTGCAGATTCTGGATGCCATAGGGTACCAACAAGGAGACTTCTGTTTAATCACTATTTCCATGAAGGAAATGACATGAAACCTAAGATTTAATTCCCTTTTTTTTTTCTTGGCAAACTTCATTACATTAGAAATTCTGTTTGTCTAAATGATCTAGCATTTATACCCTCACACCCCATTATAATAAAACCACTTCAGCAGGTGTCCCAGAGCAGTTTTTTTCATTTTTTAAAATTCAAAACCACTGAAAATGATAAGTCAGAGTTCAGAGGGGATTTGTGTCATTGTGCATCTGGTGCAGCACAGTAGTAAACTGCACTGTGCTTTTGTTGGGCTGCTTTGTTTGTAAGAGAACTATTCTTCACTGTATCCCCGCTCAAATCTCCATAGATGTTGAATTCCTCTTTATATGGATCTTCCATTGTTTTATCTTTTAAATACAAATGTCCAATGAGTTTCGTAGCTGTGTTTCCAGGTGACTGCTGGTACCAGAGCATTATCCAGTAGTCACTTTTATTGTGGCTGCAGAAAATCTGCACTGTATCACCAGGATTTGTGATGACATCAGAAGAAGACTGACGGACCTCAAGACCCAGACTAACAGCTGGAGCAAGAGCAAAAGAGAACTTTAGATCAGGATAATGCATCAGAAAAACATCCACATGATAAAGAAGAATACTTTTTCAAATGATTACCTGGCATGCAGCAAAAAATGAGAAGGCAGAACATTTTCTCCTTTAACAGCACAGATGATTTGTTTAAAAGCCTTGAAAAAAAAACTTATAAAACTATGTTTCACAGAGTTTTGCAGATGTTGATACAGTCAGAAAAGTCTCAGCATCTATACTTGTGTTAAGGCTCAAATCATGGCTCAAATGAGATGAGTGAGGTTTAAAGAGGAATGAAGAGGCTGAAGAAACACCATCACTGTAACTGATGAAGTGGAAGGAGGGAGTGGCTTCACATATTCTTGCTGCTGTAGATTGCCTTCCTGGATGTATAAATCGTGCTAAAGTGAGACACCAAGTTAAAGTGTACAGAAACAGTGTTACTGAAGTGTGCTGCGAATGCATCAAACTGAAAGGCAACCACATAGCAGCTGCTTTGGGAGCCCCTCTAAAAAATACACCTGCAGAAAAAAAATGGTGTGCAGTTTTTGTAGAGTTCAGAGGGGATTTCTGTCATTGTGCTTCTCGTGCTGCACAGTAGTAAACTGCACTGTAATTCACTCCTGCATCTGGGATGTGCAGAGATCCATTCTTTGCTGCGTCTCCACCCAAATCTCCAGCGAGATTGAAACCATCTTTATATTTGTCTTCCATTGTGACAGCTTTGTAGTTCAAATATCCAATGAGTTTCATTGCTGTGTCTCCAGGTGACTGCTGGTACCAGAGCATCACTCTGTAGTCAGTTTTATTGTGGCTGCAGAAAATCTGCATTTTGTCACCAGGATTTCTGATGAGATCAGAGGGAGACTGACGGACCTCAAGACCCAGACTAACAGCTGGAAACAGAAAGACAATAGAACATTTTAGATAATGATAAATGGTAAATGTCATGAATTTAGTGATTTCAGACAAATTATTGTAATGTACTTTAACTGGGCCGACAGTTGTCCATTACTGCAGTGATACATTTCTGTGGCTTATCTGTCATCAATGCCCACCCAAAAGAATTTTAAGACCCAAAGAGACAATTTACAGCATCGAGCAGTTGGTTGTACTCACATCATCGTCATCATCACTGAAGGGCATCATCTTCATTCAAAACTGAGAGATACAATGGATGTCTGCAAGCTGTATATCAGCAGTGTTGAAGTTAGTTAAAGGCTTTCACAAACTACTGAAACAGGTGTTACTATGCACCGGTCTGGTAAGGATCCGACTGCCACGGGTTCCGTATTCTGTACATTAAGGGGGGTTCTGTGTGATGTCACAGGGGGCTCAGCGAATAAATTAGAACATTCTGGGGTTCTAATTCTGCACTTAGAGAAAGGGTCATGGAGTAAAGAGGTTTTTAAATCAAAACAAACATTTCTGTCCAGGCTTCTCATGTGGGAAGCTGAAAATCTGCTTTACTTGCACACACTCGTTCAGGTTCACAGTTCACACCAGTGAGCAGCTAACAACTACGTGAAAACAGCGTTATATAGTGTCCATCCCCCTCTATATTCTCACCATTATCTGTTGGACTACCCATAATAAAAGTGGTGGTTCTTTGAATTCCAGCTACTTACACCTACTGGGTCGGGGTCGAGTTGAGTCGTGCCGAAAATGTGACATCTACAGACTGCAGGCCACTGATTGGCCAGGGAGTGATGTCACTGGATGAGTCATGAAAGCCACTCCTTAACAAGAACAGGCAACAGCAACAGTTGGATTTTATGTATTCTGTGATCGTCAACGAGGTGGATTGCTAGACGCAAAGACATAGACCAAGCAGCAGGTAAACCTTTGCCTCGATGTCCTAAATTGTTGTGTCATGTTTGTGTCACATAAGACTGACATCACAGGACTTTTGGACCTCCTTGCTATAACGACCCCACCCACATTGAGGTGGTTGTGAGTAAGTACTAGTGGAAAAGAGCTTAATGTTGCAGGAGAACTGCCTCATCGCACATCAGAATTGTGTATGTTAATGGAGGAACTGAAGGCCCGCCTTCAGAGATAAATGCCCTTTTTCACCATGGCCTGACATGGCTTTCTTCATGGTCTTCTAATATGTGTGGGAGAGGAATGTCATGACATGGCCTAATTACATCTTGTGCCTTGTTGACTGGTTCATATGAATATTGTTGATAGTTAGAATGAGCTTGTTTATGATTACGGCGAAAGCTAGGCGCCTCCAGAGAGGGCCACGTACGCTTGTTATGATCCAAGGCAGTATAAAAGGGTGTCGCAAAATGAGTTCTTTGGAGATCAGTGAACATTCTGTACGCATATTTGCTGTGACGGCTTGTTCAATAAATTCCCCAATGGAAGGCTGACCGACGCGTATTCGACTCCTTTTCTCCACAACATAATGGTGACCCCGAATTTGTGAGATTTTGCATCTGGATCCCGGCGGAGCGTGTCCTCTGTGCCCCGACAACCGACATCAGCTGTGAGAGCCGGCAGGTGGGATTTTTTTCCTACCATTATACAGCGGATTCCTGTTGGTGGAGCACAGCTGACGGCTTTTTCCGGCAGTTTCACAAATTAAAAGAACACAGGAGAAGGACGAATACATTCGGTAAGCATTTCATTGTTTACCTCTTCGCAGGGGGGCTGTTGAAATTGTTTTGGAAATTTTGGGCCAAGAGGAGCCGAATGTTTGAATTGAGATAAAAATTGGGTAAACAGCAGCTTATGTGAGACGTGTTTTGTAAAGCAGACAGCTGTGAGCAGTTGGTCTGGCTAATGTGTTGTTGTATTTTTGTGGTAATTTAAAAGGGCTAGTCGCTAACGCTCTGGCAGGTAATGAATCGGATGAATTCAAACTGGATTAATAAATAAGCTTTAACACTAGAACTACCAGGATTTTTCTGCCTACCTAGAAGTACCAGAGAGGGGTCATTTGACCCGGCGGCTTTTACCGAATACACTAATCACTCATTTTGTTATGGTAATGAGGCTGTTAGGGGCCGTGTGTGGGGTGAGGGGTGAGGGGGTCACACCTTACAGTGGTAACAGCCAAGACAAACAGGGACAGACAGCTTCTTCCCAAAGGCTGTCAGCCTCCAAAATCACCACAGGTAAATAGCAACTTGCATGAAGATATCAGCAGCAAACAGTGGCGTAACTCCTGAGGTGTATGGACCCACAGGCAAAATGGGGCCTAAAGGCACATGAGGAAATCTGAACTGAGTTCATTGAGTCCACAGACAAAATTGACGAACCAGAGTTTAATGAGTCCACAGCTGGTTAATTTCAAGACGCCTCCGCACGTCTCCGTGCAAGACACTGAGATACACTGAAAAACAAACTCTTAAATAGTTTTACCCAAATAAGGTAGATTTGATATGGGACCGTACATTCAGACCATATCTTTTGGCTTTACGCCTGGACCAGTGGCCTTGAATCTTCTTTAAAAGTAAGGGACTTTCTCTCCCCAGGCAGAGAGTTTTTCGATTTGACCACAGGCTCTCCCGGGAAATGCATTTTCTGTAACTGAGACGGACCTGATGACAGAAATAAAGATTTCTTTTGTTCGACTACGTCCGTTTCAGCAGCTTTCTTCATCACTCATTTTTTACACCGGTTTTTGAAGACGACCTCTCTCAGAATTTACTACATTTGGCGTCACGAACACAGAAGTCTTTGCTCCAGCATCTGGGTTCCGCCTGTCCTCAGTGGGGCTGCTGTCGTCGTGAGGCCGGCTAAGAAATAATAGGTGAGTTTGTCATCTTCTCATGGGGGCCGCTTAGCTGCACTGTGGACTGGGGGAAAACTGTTTTGCAGAAAGGGCATGCTTTTAGAGCCTGTCCGGGGTGGAGAGGTCGCCTACGGTTATCAGTGAGTGGGGAAGAATCTGTCTAAATTGTTGAGGTTGTTATAAGTACTGCAGTTGATGAAGTGAATTTTAACAGGCCGGAGAGAGGCTGTTATTGAAAAGAGTGTGTATAATGACAATGGATTTTGAGCCGACTAACATAGGCCCGCCCCGCGTCGCCGCCATGGGATAAGCCGGTTGTCGTCCGGCGGGAAATGTGGCTCGATGTTCGTTGTATTCGGCCAGTGGAGTTTGTTTATTAATTAAACTGCTTCGGTAAACGAGTTTTAAGTGATACAGAGTCCAGGGGGTCACTGTGGTGGGGAATCGCGGACGCGCGCTCTCCACTGCAGGCCTTCTGAGTCACAGTGCTTTTGTTGGTTTCGTCAATAATGCATCATAACATGTGCAGTGTCAAAACGTCAGTCAGGATGTACATTTGCTGAGAGGAAACCGCAGACGCTCTTTTTGGTCTTGGAGCCAATATATGGTTTCGGTAAATTGATTAATGCGCGTTATCGCTGGGCGCGCTGAGTTGTGAAACGGGTGTCGTTGAAAGACACGTCAAGCGCTAAGAAGAAGTTGTTGTTATTTACAGGTCGGGTGACCTGACTGTGGCATTAAGTGATCTGGAACTTTTGTCAGTAAAATGAGTTCGGGCGTGGCCCAGTGCACGCTACAATTATTAAAAATTTAAACAGCTGTCAACGTAGGGTGCGCGCACAGAGGAAAGGGGAGAGAAGAGTTGCCTTAAGGTTTTGTGTGTTGTCTGACAATGGAGTCTACATGTGTTGCGTGTGTGTCCTGTTTACATGTTATATGTTCGGCAGTGTGAGACGCTTAACTGTTGTTTGTCTGGGAAAGGGGGGTTACCCGCTAACTTGCACATAAAGTGCTGGACGGCGGTGTTTGCATTCATGACAGATGAACATACACATGATTCCTGAAAATAACATGGGTGTATGAGTGATGGAGACAGGACAATAACTGTCAAGTTATGAGTTTTTGTGGCGAATTTCGGCCGGCGCCTGGTTCGCTTTGAGATGCGCCACAAGAAACAGTGTGTCTGATAAGATCTGTCCATCTACTGAGACGATCAGTGTGTACGGATTCAGATGTGTTTGATGAACCCATGCATGTTCCAAGCATAATACATACATTTTCTCATAAGCACATTTATGTTAAAAGAATGAGCAGCGTGTAAGGAAAAGAAAAAGAAAGTGTGGGGGAACGGTGAATGTGTGTGAGCTTGGGGCGGCCTGTGGAGGCGCGTGCACGGCAAGGCAAGAGAGGAGGAAAAAAGGAGGGGGTTTTTGAGGAAGTCGGTTACGCGCAGAGTGGAGTTTAGCAAAAAAAAAAAAGGCGCTGGGGAATAGATCCCAAAATATATTGACAGACATTCATTTTTAGTTAATCAACTGTTTAATCAATACCAACGGAGAAAATTAAGAGATGCACAACCTTAAAATTCGAGTTAAGCATGTAATCTGATCTAGGATCGGCTGAGTCTCATACCAGATCAGCAAGTGCTTCGGAGGAAAACTTAAAAAAAAAAAAAAAAAAAAGAGTTAGATTCTTAGAATACACAGAATGGATAAGAATGGGATGTTTCTGTGATTCCTCGAGTGTGTGGGAGGGTCCAAGCAGACAGAGAAGCTGCGCCCGAGCCATATAAGGCCAGTTTGATTTATCCACAGAGTCTTTAAATATCAACATACATACACACACGAGCACTTACACTCCTATGCCCACATACATGCACACACACATGTCTGTGCTTGTTGCTGTGTGTTTGTTTTAACAGACTGAGTCTCATTGAAAGAACAACTTTCTTAACAACTAGGTCCTACTAAACAGATCTCGGCGCTCTTTCCGCCCCCCAGGGTCGGTGCTGAAACCGTGCACGGGGGAGTGAAAAACTCCTAATGAAAGACCTACGGCTGAATTGCTGTCAAAGGCCAGCTTCCACTGGAGGGGGGAAAAGTGAAGAGATCATATTTTTAAAATCAGTGGCCTGAATACGGCTGCTGTGTGTTCAAGTAGTAGCATCTATGGCATCAGAAACTATAAGGTTACTTCACGCATTAATGACTAAGGTACCTCAGAAAGTGACTGTGAAATTGTTACTCAACAAAACATTTTATTTGTCTCCTTCCAGACATCTCTCCTGCATAACTGTTGTTCTTTCACAGCCACACCTCGTGGTAGAGAGATGGACTTCACTTGTTCCATCCTCACAGCTGCCTGCCCAACGAGATGGAGAGCATCAGGATTGCATATCAGAAATGACTATAAGTGTCTTACCCAGGCCAGACTTGAATGCCATACATTATGAAAATGCAGGAATAAATATGCTTGTCGACAGGTCAAATAGGAAGAACCCTGATGACACAAATATTACAAAAGTTGCTGTCGTAACAGAAGCTGAAGTTCTCTTAAAACGACCACAACCAAACAATTGTTCTAATCAAATAGCTGAATTGGTAGTTGTAACTAAAGTTAGTAAGTTAGAGAACAAACAGGTGATTAACATTTACATTAACAATCAATATGCTCCCTCAAAAATATGCGGGTTAACACAGCAAGGGAAAAATAGATGTATGATGACATCCACAGGTGAATCTATACGTCACAAAGAATTGATTTTAGCATTATTAGATGCTATTCAGCGGTTAGCTAAAGTAGCAATTTATAGATGTGCTGGACACATAAAACGCTTGTTTAAATCATGGTGCAGTATTGAGTCATGGACTAGGTCATGTCTCAAAAGGGGGGATAGTAATAATAACAAACAAAGGTTTTTACAACATATGGGTTTACTAAGTACTTAATAAGTAATAAATAAGTAAATAAATTTGTGTCTAACAGGTTAAATATATTCAAAACAGAAGCCACAGGGCACTCAAGTGACAATATGAGGATAATTCCTTAAAGCTAGAGAACACTTTTCATCACGTTTGTATGAGTTCCATTGAATTAACTAAATGGGAAGAGAAACAATTCTGCCAAGTGATAATAAATGTTTTTACCAAATGGGTTGAAGTATTTCCATGCGCAGAAGCAGATTCACTCTCAGTAGCAAAGGCACAGGGAAAATAAATATTTCCTAGATTGGGAGTTATGGGAAAGAACCTACAGTGATAATGGAGCATACTTAGTAAACAATGTCGTCTCCCTGATGCTAAAGAACTTAAAAATATACCTTAGAAACCACTAGACATATCACCATATCAGTCAGCAGGATGACTGGAAAAACACAAGAGAATAGTTATGTCAAGACTGAAGAACAATCATAGAAGAAACAGGAAAATGGTTTCACTGTTTACCACTAGTAGTCCTAAATGTCAGATAGGGCAGATCCGAGGAAGCATGCGGGTACAGAATTCTTTTAAAAACTAAACTTGGTTTATTATCAAAAAGGTTTCGAGGAAAAAACGCAGCTGGGCCGGATATCAAAAACCAAACAGTAACAAAAACAAAACATAACTAAGGTTAAACAAAACAGGACTATGACTATGACTGAACACAAGAGGGGTACTTAATTTCAGTGACCAGTGACTAGTGAGGATTTGGCAGTGAACATGAATAAACCGGGAGACTAAATACTGTGGAGGGTGATTAGTGATTGAGTGCAGTTGATGGCAGGACAGGAGAAGGACTAAGGAAAGGTGGCATGACATGACAAAACTAAATACGAAACTTGAACATAAACCTTAAAAAAAAAACTAAGAACTAAACAGAAAACTAAAAGCGTGTCAAAACACCACAGACACGACACTAAACATGCATATCATTTCAATTATCACAAGATTAATGCCATTTGAGATAATGCATGACCATTTGTAACCATTCACCAAACACGAGGAAGAGAGAGAAGAAACCGTTGCAGAATACATGGTTAAAATGTTAACAAGGAGAGAGATCTCTTCTGTCAATTCTGTTCCAGGTGAACCTGTGGAGGAATCTCTGAAGACAGTAAAACCCGGAGACTGGATCCTCATCAACCCGATAAAAGAAAAAGGGACAAAGACCTGGCCCAGTCCAAAGGGGGAAAGGTCCATATCAGGTACTATGTACAACACCCACAGCAGCTGAAAAAGTAGAAAGGACTTCCTGGATTCACTTATCACACTGTAAACTAGTAAGACCACGACCTTCAGAAAAAGGGAAAGATTAGTTACCCACCACCGTTCTCTGAAGCATAAGTCTGACTACAAAGGGGAGCTTTCTCAACAGGAGAGGTTCATCTCAACCTCAGTGAAGAAAACAACGGCTAAAACGAGAACATAGGGTGCGGCTAAAATAAGACAGGAAAATGGACAGACATCGGCCGTGGCATCCATTCAGATTACCAGGATTTTGTGGCTTAAGAGGAACTACCTGTGTATTGTTTATCATTACCTTTATTGTAGTATTTCCCATTTTATGGTATGAAGCATGGATTAACAAAAATGAAGATGATGCGCAACAGAGTACCACCACTGCTCCCGTGACACCACGGGTGCCACATAGAAATTGGGTTTAGGCCTCACACACACAGAACAACACCAAGAAATATAAGAAAGATATTCATACATAGACATAGATGTTCACATATAGACTACTGAGGGCAGCAAAGACCTGCTCACCCAGTAAAGTTCAATATTAATTTGTACTATTTAACTGAGATCTGCAAAAACGTGAGTTAAAATGTTAAGGAGTCCATAGTCAGTGTGAGAAAACTACAGAGATAAATGACTGTATGAACGTTAAAACAGAGATGAGAAATTCAGAAAAATAATAGTTTGTTCATTTGTTTGTATGTATGTATGTATGTACAGGAAGGTGATCTGTGCATAAACCGGTTTGAGTTGTAATTATCCAGTAGTGTCTCAGTGAAACAACAGACTGGGGGAAACATAACGAAGCCAGCAAAAAACAGTGTTTCTCTGATCTGATTAGTTGCTCAAGTGTGCTTCATTCAAACTGGTTGGCTATTAAAGGGACATGAAATGGGGAAGGATTGTTTAGAAGAAAATAGGAATAGAGATGTGAATGTCAAATAAATGTTTTAACGGGACACTGATAATATTAAATAGGCCACTCAGACGAGATGGGACAAGAAGTTTGGTTTTTAAGGAAATCTCAGTGCGGAGGGAGACACAAAATTGTTGAAAACAATTGAAGAATGCCTTTCTGAAGTATGGTTTACCACAGATAAATAGCTTTGTGACCAAGCACAGGGTAGATCACTGTACGGCCCAGTTATATAATTAAATCAAATCAAATCAAATTTATTTATATAGCACATTTTATGTACAAACAATTCAAGGTGCTTTGCACAGAATAGAGGCATTGCAGCAGGGAGTGGAAGAAGCATTTAAAATACATAAAAGAATATAAAGAGAAACAAATAAAATCATTTAAATTAATTTAGAAACAAGCAACAGTCCAGATAAGTTCAAAGATAGCGTGCAGATTTCATGCATAAACACATGAGAAAATAAATGTTTCTAACCTGGATTTAAAATATCTCCATTTGACGAAAGTTTAATCTCCACTAGCAGTTTGTTCCACTTGTGACAGCGTAACAGCTAAATGCTGCTGCTCCATGTTTAGTCTGGACTCTGGACTGGACCAGCTGACCTGAGTCCTTGGATCTAAGAACTCTGATAGGTTATGTTCTCTGAACATATCACGGATGTATTTTGACCCTAAACCGTTCTGGGATTTGTAAACCATCAGGAGGCTTTAAATGGATCCTGCTATTAGATAGGCAGTGAGTTGGTAGCCGGTTACGCGAGAGTAAAGCGCACGGAACGGATTTTGTCTTTGAAAAGCTAGACCTAGATGACAAAATCGAACTTAAAAATGTGAATTTAATGCAGGAAGCAGCTTGTGCGCTTGACAAGCAGCGTTGGGCTGAGAGGGGTGCCAGTCAAGACCCTACGGGTCTTTGGAGAAACCATGAGGGTTTGATGGTGGCGCCCCCAGACTTGTTAGGTTGGTACATTCAGGAAGCACACGGGCAAGCCCATGTTGCAAGGGGGGAAGTTAAGAGAAAGATCACACAAGAGTACGGGGTTTTTGGGCACCGTACTTGCTCGAACAGGCGGATCACGTCATCGGAAGATGTCATTTGTTTGAAAAATAATGTTAGGAGAGGTATGACAATTCCTCGAGGGCTCATTCCGATTTGCAAATGACACCACACGAGTTGGTGACGGGCAGACGAATGCCCACGCCCTTTTTGCGAACAAACGGGAAAGATCCAAGTTTGTCTCTGTTGGAAGATGAAATGAAGACATACGTTAAGTATATGGTTACTTTACATAGGAACATATCCACGTATGTCATTGACAGGCAAAAACAGGACCACGAGCAGGAGAAGCTGGCAGAGCAAAAGAGAGACATTTTGCAGCCAGGGGACAAAGTGTTCGTGAAGGTCTTTAGGAGAAAGTGGTTTAACGCACGCCGGGAAGGACCATTTGAAGTTGTGCGCAGCACAGGGACAGCGGTCCAAGTAAAAGGGTCTCCCACGTGGTACCACCTGTCACACTGTGTCAAGGCAGCAAAAGAAGAAGAGACTCAAACTAAAGGTACGCAGGACAAAAAGTCCAACGGAGGGAGCACGGACAGATTCAAAACACCCGAGAATGCTCAAGATCAAGGTCCAAGAGAAGAGACTGATAATGTTGCAAACAGCTATGATCCTGCTGTACCTGTTCATGATGACACCAACCGGGGCCCACCAATACAAAAATTTGGGGTCATCGATTTGCAACACGTGCCAGAGACAACGGGGGCCTCTTCTCCAGACAGCAATCCAACAAAGATCAAAGAGAACAACAATGACGCTTCGAGAAGTGGCACAGAGTCAGCCGTACCAAGGAGGCCAAAATCCGGCCGCAGAACGACCAAACCCGAGAGATACGGCGATTAAGGTAATAGTGACCGAGGGTCAGTCGGCCCTGCTTCCATGCGAGTGCAAAGTGGTGGACGTGGGAGGACCCCATCTACCACAGTGGAAAGACAACTACGGAAAACTGATAACCTACTCAAACGCCACCATCAACGCACCACCAAAGTATGTACTGGTTAATGAGGCAAGGAGGGTGAAACAAGAAGGAGACCGTAGTCTTTTTGTGCGACATATTCAAAAAAAGGGATCAAGGAATGTATGCGTGTATATATTTTGGGTCCCCAACCCAGGGGAAAGAAGGGCGTAATAGAGCTGAACCTGAAGTCAAATATGTGAGGTTAAGGTTAAGAAATGGAGGGGCGGAAACAAAGACGATGATTCTTGAAGCAATACCCGTCTCAACACAACTCCCTCCACTCGTACACACGTCCAAAGGGGAAATAACAGAACCGGCAAACACTGGTATTGTTCGGGGGACTGTAGCAAAAATTAACACCGCCTCCAATAACAATAATAGGATAGGGAATACCATAGCGAAATCTGCTCCGCCAACAATCGTGGTGGAGAAAAAGGTGGTACCATCGGACACCATTCACCAGGTCAATAGGAAATTAGACAAAGAGACACTAGATTTTGAACAGCAAGAAAATGACGCAGCTGCGGATGAACAGACAACTTATAAAAGAGAAAATAAATGGAGGGCATTTGGATTTGATTCTTCGGTATTGCAGATTACTGACCCATGGGCTAATAAGAACATGTGGTTCCAACAACTGACTCATTCCGTACGGCGAGCTACACTTGATAACTGCCCCTGCTTTGTAAAGGTTCCAGCACCAAACACATGGCCGTCAATTTTGGAGACAATACCTGCGCCATTTAGTCCCTTGTGTCAGGAGTATGCGTTATCTTGGTTGCTATATAATCAACGAGCACCAACGGATAGGTGGTTGGCTCTGTCCAAACATCTATTTACACCCCAAAAGGAATGTATATGGTTAAGTGATTTGCCATATCTTAATTTACAAGATCAACAGGAGAGGGGGGCAGCAGCAAGGCCTGATCCGATGGAAGTAGTGGCCGTTAAGGCCAAAGCTTGTTTTTGTTCAAACGACACTCACGGTGCTGAAGGGATGTTCGTAGGAATATCAGAGTGCGATAGCTATAAGATGCAAGTCAGAAGAGAAGCAAACAACAAGATTGAAGGCCAGACAAGGGTAACTTTCCATGCCCCGGATAAACGAGAGAGTAGGACCCTGTGGGTTAAGCATGAACTCCTCCCTGTAAATGTGACCATTGGAACCTTTAAAGACATCTGGTGGGTGTGTGGTGACAAGGTATATCTATTTTTACCATATGGATGGACAGGTTGTTGTTTTATGGCTAGTCTAAAACTGCCATACGAGGTCATTACAATCCAACAGGAACCACCAGCTGAGGAGATTCACCCCATTGACAGTTCGGCGAACAGGAAAAAGAGGAGAACCAAGCACAAATGCCATTATTGGAAAGGGGCAGGTGGAATGAAGACACGGAAGAGGTGCAAGCAGAGGATGATATCATGGATATGTATCCACTTTAAAGATACAACTTAGACAATCATGCAGTAGGAGTGAAGGGCCATTTTGTTAACCCAGTTTTCTCCTGTTTATATTATTCTAGGGAGGTAAGACGACTGTATTTTTGGTTTGCATTATTTTGTCAGGAAAGTCAACCATATTCAAGATAGACCTGTTTTGTTTGTTATTTTGGCCAGGATCCACTCCAACTCGTGTTCCTAATAAATGTGCTCATTGCGGAGTTGCCAGTTGAGTGAGGAAAGGTTGAAACCAGACTAGAAAAGAGTTTCTGTTTCTAGCACCATGTAGAAGCCACTCCTGGGATGGAAAGCCTAGCGTTTATTACCACAAACATATTTTATAGTTTTATACTGAGTGTGACGTTTTTACATGGTTTATCACTTATTTCTGACAGTGTGCAGTCTTCTTAACCTTGTCTACATTTGTGATACAGTGTTTTACTTAACAATCTGCTATTGCAGTGGTGTGGCCAGACGCCGAGGTGTTCCAACTCTGTACGGGAGTTTTGACAGATGTAAGGGGGGAATGACTATGCTGAGGCTAACAGGATAAGATGGGTGGAGACAAGTAGATACATGTCACATACACACTAATATAGAAATTAGGGGAATTAGTAAACAACATATACAGGTATAGTAAGTAGGACTCTGGAAGTGGAGTTTGGACACATCGTGCGACAATTATGTAATCATGCAATATACTGTAGCATAAGTTAATTTTCCGGCAAGATACTGGTGGGTGTTTTCTTTTCTTTCTTCTCAGGATGACATTCTGGGAAATGGGAAACGAACTGAGAGACATTGGCTGTCCAGGGACCCCCACGGAATGGACTCAGAGACTCAAGACGGGGTGATGCAAATGGACTGTGGGACCCTGGACAGGAGAATACGATAAAGAAAAATGGACGTTGGATAACTAAAAAGATGGAAACTGAGCTACATGGCTACTCCACTGCAAATGCATTGATATTTTTCAGTAGTACTAGTTTGCTAAAACTCTAGAATTGTGTGGATTGAGTTATAATCAGGAACATGTAATCGTTGATGTTATAATCTTGGTTGCTGTTATGAACCATTTCAATCTGCATTGTATGCCATAATGGAGTGTGAACTTATATGTTACTTGTGATATTGTTGTCATTATGCTTTGATATAGCCTATTCTCTGTAATACAGTAGGAGCCACGCTTTGTGGACATTATAGGACGAAATTGGACCAAATTCAACATAAAGGTCCTGAAATTAGACGTTAATGGTAAAGGTAATTGTTAATACGAAACAGGGATTGCTTGCTTAGATTGGCACCAGAGTGACATTCCCTTAGGTCATCCAATCTTTTTCCCCACTTTTTAGGAAGGGTGGTTTTTTATCGACTGGATGACAACTGACCTGCAGGTTCCCCACAGGGACACACAGATTGTATGGGAGAGCAGGACATGGATGTTTAGTCATGTCAGGAGACTGATGAGCTGTGTGACTGGAGGGAGACCGGTAGGCTGGTTTACTGTAGCCGAATTTGGACTAATTATATGATAGATTTAGCTTACTTAGTCTAAAATAGTTAAAATAATGTGCGCATAGACACGTAAATAGGAGTTTAACTAATCAGTTGACTCAGAAATTGAGGGCTTATGATATATTAAGAGATTGGGCAATCAATACTGTCGAACAAGTGAAGTCTTTGTTGATGCTGGTTCATCATTTACCATGACACATATTGTAGAGGCCATTTTGTGTTTCGGGACTCTAAGTAGTCCCGAAGGGGGGAATGAGGTGTATGGACCCACAGGCAAAATGGGGCCTAAAGGCACATGAGGAAATCTGAACTGAGTTCATTGAGTCCACAGACAAAATTGACGAACCAGAGTTTAATGAGTCCACAGCTGGTTAATTTCAAGACGCCTCCGCACGTCTCCGTGCAAGACACTGAGATACACTGAAAAACAAACTCTTAAATAGTTTTACCCAAATAAGGTAGATTTGATATGGGACCGTACATTCAGACCATATCTTTTGGCTTTACGCCTGGACCAGTGGCCTTGAATCTTCTTTAAAAGTAAGGGACTTTCTCTCCCCAGGCAGAGAGTTTTTCGATTTGACCACAGGCTCTCCCGGGAAATGCATTTTCTGTAACTGAGACGGACCTGATGACAGAAATAAAGATTTCTTTTGTTCGACTACGTCCGTTTCAGCAGCTTTCTTCATCACTCATTTTTTACACCGGTTTTTGAAGACGACCTCTCTCAGAATTTACTACACTCCCATTAGGCAAACCTAGGCATTTGCCTAGGTTTGCCTAAGTAAATACACAAAAAACTAATGTTAATTTGTTAATTAATTAATTTGTTACTTATGTAAAGTAAAAAAACATATTTCTATGAAAAAAAACCAGACATATCAGCATAACACCGAACTAATGCCTAAATAATAATTGTCCAAGCACACATGCCCCCATCCATTGTGCATTGGACTAGTCCAGAACATGATGACGTAGCAATGTGCGACGTAGCAATGTGCGACATAGCGTGATTTCAAATCAAAGCGAGGGAACTGTATGCGACTCGGTGAAAAATGAAGCGGAGTTATGATAGTGGTAATGCTAAAAGAAAGAAACGGACAGAGAACAAAAGAATTGCAGATGCACTGCTGAAAAAATGAGAGAATGAGACCTGATAAAGGGCAGGAAAAGCACATGAAGAAGAGATGAGTGAGACAGGTGTGAAGCAGAGGAGCTTGAAGGCAAACCAGGGACACAGATGAAGAGTAACAGGGATACAGACAGAGAAAAAGAAGATAGGGAGAAAGAGAGAAGGTAATCATTCAAAAAACATTGATACTTGACTTGGATATTTATTTATAATGCTATATTTATTTATAATGCTCCATGATTGACCAGAGGTTCGTTTCACAAAGCAGGTTTAGTGAAAACTCTGAGTTGGTTAACCCTGAAATCAGGGAAACTCTGAGTTTTTCCGTTTCACAAAGGGAGGTAACTCAACCCCGAGAAAGAGGGCTAACTCTAGCCTGTTTCACAAAGAGAGGTAACTTAACCTCTCAGTCAGTTACCGTAGTAACAGACTCTGAGAAACTCTCAGACACGCGAAACTACCAGGGCGGCACGGGGTGGTAGCCGCCACCCCTGAAAAGGGGTCTGCCATCCCAGTGCGAGGGAGTGTTTTTCTTTGTTTGTTTTCAATGCGACTGAGAGCGTGCAGGCAATACAATAACTCGTGCACCATGCGCGTTTCGACTGCGCCGTCACGAGAGAGAGGGGGGAGGGGGGGAGAGGTGTGAAACCTGTGCGTGTCTGTCCAAAGCGATGCTCTGTTCAACGAGCGTTCAGGGCGACTGCTGGTCAGAGGGCGCGCTGATTGGTTTAGTCAGCAAAATAAGCCAATAACGTTCGGTGTGGGAGGGCTTCGATTTACTCTCTGACAGTCACCTAAGTTACCACTCAAAACTGTGCATCCTGCCAAATGGCAGAGGGTGAATCCATGAGTAAAAAACGAAAATATAAGACTCATTTTACAGCAGAATATACTAAAGTATACCCATGCCTAGTGAAGGTGAAGAATGATGACACCGTGCGAGGTGCACTGTATGCAATAGTGACTTCAGTATTGCCCACAGGGGACTTAATGACTGTAAAATATGTGGAGGTAGGTGAATGCGCCATTATCTGCATTTTATTTCTGTAGGTTAAATGCTGTTATAAAATAAAGCAAAACGTATCAAAGACTTATTTGAAGTATCAATACACATTTAGTTACTAAATTGTGTAGGCCTGTATCTAACTGGCCAGCTACAGTATCTAACTATCTATATCCAGCCTGTCTAAGCCTTTTAAAAAATCCCCAATTTACTATGTTGATATATTGTTGTTATTCTGTACACATACACTCACAAAATACTTTGGCAGGCAGGCCTTTGAGGGAGGGCTTTACTTCTAGGATAATGCTGGAATTTTGTAAAGTGCTGGGAAGTCCTCAAATTTCTAAATCATTCCTATGGCTTGATTTTGCTTTCAAAGCAAACACTGAACCACTGTTATTCCTGTCCACACACAAAATCTTTTCGTTGGTCCTTTCATTGGTAAATGTAAATGGTGGTTTTACTCATGTCCATTTTGTATTTTAGTTCTGTTAAGCATAAGATCATTTTGTATCTCTGGCAGTGAAAACATTATTTGATTTTCACATGTAACTTACTTGTGTCATGGAAATTCTAATCTCTCTCTCTCTCGTTTGATCTGAATAATAAACATATAATTTTGGCAAATGCTGGAGAAATCTGAAACTGATTTTACTGTGGAGAGTTGATACCATTGTTAGTGGCAGTGCAGTATTGGTTTATTGCGATTCTTTAATCTCAATTTAAAGTAAGGGTATTGGGATGGTAATTTGTTTTATATGTGTATTTAAAAAATGAGGGCCTCATGTCTATATTTTGCCTAGGGCCCCAAAATGGCTAGATACGCCCCTGTTCGTCAGTGTCTTTGGACATGTTGACGGAGCTGATGGTGCTTTAAAGACAGAGGGAGATATACTATCTGATATACTACAGATATAGATATACTATTTGGGGTTTGTCACAGAACTTCTGAGCTTTTTGTCTATTTTGTTTGTTTCACTGTCTGCACATTCACCAGTTTTCTTCACCGTGAAGTTAAGTTTGTGAATGACTCACCGTTGGTGTGGAAGACATCTTAATTCACAATGAAACAATCGCTACCTGTGAGGAAATGATAAATAAGAAATATGATGATCCTGTAGAAGTCTGACATGAGTGCAGTCACTCTGACGTCAGCAATGAAACACAGGAGTGAAATCATGACAGGGTTTCTCCTTTTAACTGAACTGAGAGTGATTTTATGAGCCAACCGATGTGATGTCAAGAGAGGAGTGGCTTCCTGTGGCTGTAAACCAGACTGATGGCTCCCATTGTTGCTGCAGTTATCCATCATTTACCTGCATTCTTAAACTTTTGCTTTTTCAGAAAACATGAAAAAGGCTCATTACAGTTTTTTTAAAACCCAAAGTGCTGCCTTGTGTAGTGAGATCTTCCAAACTGGAAGATGAGGAGAGGAAGAAGAAAGACAAGCAGAAAGAAGTCATTTGATTTATGGCAACGTGTCAAAAACACGTGACATCACATTTCCAAACGGAGCGGCCAACAAACAGTAAATCAACTTCAACAATCAACAGTGCGAGACATGTGATGTGTGTCTGGTGGGAGCGTTCCAGAGGTGAGGGGCAGCTCATCTGCAGATTCTGGATGCCATAGGGTACCAACAAGGAGACTTCTGTTTAATCACTATTTCCATGAAGGAAATGACATGAAACCTAAGATTTAATTCCCTTTTTTTTTCTAGGCAAACTTCATTACATTAGAAATTCTGTTTGTCTAAAGGATCTAGCATTTATACCCTCACACCCCATTATAATAAAACCACTTCAGCAGGTGTCCCAGAACAGTTTTTTTCATTTTTTAAAATTCAAAACCACTGAAAATGATAAGTCAGAGTTCAGAGGGGATTTGTGTCATTGTGCATCTGGTGCAGCACAGTAGTAAATGTTGTGGAGAAATTAGAGTCGAATCCCGCGTTGGTCAGCCGTCCATTGGGGAGTTTATTGAACAAACCGTCACAGCAAATGTGCATACAGAATGTACAAAATGTCCGCCGTCTTCATACTGTGAACCAACTTTATACTGGTTTAATCATAACATGCATGCGTCATCCGGACTCAATCTCTTTCTGCGACGCCGAGCGTCTGCCCTAAATGTAAACAGCCCATACTACCTTTTACCCATATTCATATGAACCAGTCAACAAGGCCCAGGATGTAACTAGGCCAGAAGTCATGAGCATGTCATGACATCCTTCTCCCACATAGTCCCCCCTGAAATCACTTATCAGTGATTTAATAAAGAAATAATCTAAAATAAAAGAAAATCATCCCACATAGTTAATTAAGAATTAATTAACATAATCAACACTAAATTATTCTAATAATTCTACAATATCAATCAACGGGACCATTTTGAATAAATGAAAAGGAATACACATATGCGTGTATTCGAATCACATTAAATGATTAAATTAAATTACACGATATTGAATTCAACAAACTGGCGGCCTGTCCAGGGTGTACCCCGCCTCTCGCCCATTGACTGCTGGGATAGGCTCCAGCCCACCCGCGACCCGATCGACGGATTCAGCGGTATAGATAATGGATGGATGGATGGATGAATTCAACAACACTACAAGTTTTACATTGCCATCACACTTGTCCACTGTTCGCAGTGCATAGGTGCGAAAAACCCACCGGCTGCTACTTTCGTAACTCATGTTCTTATCTTGGGAAAATTCACCTACGGCCCCCCCCACTGGCGACCGACCACTTTACCAAAGGTCGCACTCCGAACAGCTGACTGACACAATTGGCAATGCACATATTAGTGATCAGTTCTGATTGATAATACACATAGAATGAATACACCACCATCAAATCAGTTAATCACCGTTTTGTATCAAGTACAATACATAAAATTATGGATTATCACACAACAATGGTAATAAAATGCAATGTAATGCAGCTCTTCCAGTCCCGTCCCATCTCCCGTACTCTGGTGTCATCTGCTCCTGGCCGAACATCCGTCCGGCTGGGTCTGGAACTGCTAAGCTAACTCTGGGAGGAGAGGTCGCCAGTACGTCACTCCCAATCAAAGAGGTCTTCAGCATCTCTTCTCCCTGTCAGGCTATACTTGGTTCCACCCTCGAGGAAAGAATCTTGTGAACCGTCCGTTGGTAACCTTCATTCGTTGACCCGCTCTTCCCATGCGTGGGTCCTCAGACCCGGTCTGGCATGGTCATCTGCCTCCAGATTCCTTCCACTGTTCGTTTGAACATCACTTGCAGAAAACACCTTCTCAGAATGGGTATAATGCAACACACCAATAGAGAAACCATCCTCACTATCAACAATATTGCTATTCCCGCCTTAACTGTCATCGCTTCCCCTTCTCCCAAAATCCCAAACAGACCAGTCCACCACCGTTCACCTCCACCAGCATCACACGTCAGCTCCTCTCTCCGTTCTCTGATCTTCTTCACGGCCGTTGTAAACGTACCATCAGCTGCAGTGTTCCCGGGTATAAATGTACAACATTTTCCCCAACCATCTGGCACACACCATTTTCCCTTCTAATATACATTCTAAAACTTGTCTGTTCTACCAAGCCACCATACTCGTCCCATGTAGTTGTTCTCCAAAGCCTGCAAACCCTTCACTCGTGTAGCTAAGAATTCCCTGTTGGTTGTATTATATGTAATTAGTCCATTCCCCATTTTGTTAAATATGATTCCCTGCAAACCAGCCTCAAATCTAGCCGCAATCTCACTGCGTGCTTTGAGCTCAAAGGAATCCCTCTCGGCTGTCATATTGCATCCAAGTAAACGTGCTTATCCCTGATGTAGCCATCACTAAATCTTTTAACTCTCCCTTTTTCCACATCCAAACCTCGCATCTCGTTTACCTTGTCATACCCTACCACAACTGATGTGTTCCTCCTCACCAGTGCCCAAAAACCTATCTCCCTGTTGGGTAACACATTCAACAAAACATCATCTCCACACATCCAGTAACTCTCAGCTACTGGGTGTGTCTGATCCCCAAAAAGATATAGAGTTAAAATGATCATTTCTATATTTTCACAATTTGATCCAAATAAATAAATCCTAATAAATATTGGTTTTATTTAACAGTAGTATTACCTACGTGAGTTCCAAAAGCATTCAAACTCACCATCGTAATCTACTCTATAATCAGTCGGAGGCCTATCCTGTGATGTACTATGATTAAATTCAGCACAAGAAGACTCCAATTTGTGGCCCTCCCTTATTTTGAAAATAATTATGTAATTTATTTGGCCCAAACATCAATCCACATTTAATACCACACATAGGAAACAATAACCATTTATCCTCTTCCGATGTGAACCTACCTTTCCTGCATTCCCGTTGCTGGACCCCGCACCGTCTCTGAAGGTGTGTGGCTCTGGAACAACAACAGGCGATGCTCCTGGAGCGTTTGCGCATATGAGACACTCCGTCGCTGTCAGTTCTCTCGTAGTGTACCATGCCCAACTATACCACATATCCTGTGCTGCCTTAAACCATCTTCCACAGTTACACTGTTTTCCTGACTCTACCTGTGCATGTACACTCCGTCTGTTCTTGGATTAACATGATTATTCTGTCCTGTAGTGCTAATGGTATCCAATCCCCCTAGTCTTTCCCGAAAAATCTTTCTATTCTTACAACCATTGTGAACAACTCCTTCTGACCCAATCTGACATGATCTTACCAGATTGCCCCTTTGTTGTGGCGTCCAGAGGCGGTGATTTGGTCGTCTCCTCCTCCGGACCCATGATCCACACTTCCTCACACTTCCTCACACTTACCCCTACTTACTCATCCTTCCTCACACTTCCTCACCCTTTATTCCCACGTACTTAAATTCAAGCTTAACAGATACCTCTTCACGACTAGCTCTAGTGTGTATTGCTGGCAAAGTTAGTGGCGTGGCATGGTCTGAGTGGGTGTGTATTGTTGCATCACACTCATCTGACCCAGGCTGGCTACTTCCCTGCGGGATGGCTTCATCACGGGACCCTTCCAGCCTCTCCTGTCTGCGGGATCCCGTCCAACATCTCCAGGCTTCGTTCTCCTGAGCCCATGCTGTCGGCCAACACCCACACCTGGATGCTCACAGTGTCAGAAATCTTAACCTCTTCCTTTTGTTCATCCATTCCCTCGGACTTAACTCCGTCTGTGTCTTTAGTTCGAACCTTGGTGCAGTGATTCAAATGGTACCATGTGTTGCTACCTTCCACTTGAACTGCCGTCGCCGTTGCTCGCACCATTGTGTACGGTCCTTTCCGTCTTGGCTCAAGCTACTTCCTTCGGAACACTTTGATGTGCACCTGGTCGCCTGGCACCACTGGCCTCTCAACCAGCTGTTCGAGACTCAAATCTCTGGTCTCCTCCTGTAGATAGATTCTTCTGTGGATTGCAGTTAGTTGCTTCATGTAAGCTGTCCACTCTGTTCGCACCTGCTCAAGTGGGAACTGAGGTGCCGGCCTGGGTCGACCCGTTAGCATTTTATGCGGTGTTAGTGCGTGACTCTATGAGTCTGCATAGGACATCTCATTAGTGCAAGCAGCAAAGCATCTAGTTAGTTTAGTTGAAGCACAGATTCAATTCAATTTCACTTTCCAGGTTCCATTGATCCTCTGAACCATCCCTTGACTCTGTGGATGATAAACGGCCCCACAGCGCTGCTTGATTCGCAGCTGCAGCAGAATGCCTCTTGCACTTTTCTAAACAAACACTTAACCATTATTTGAGCTAATCTCTGATGGAATGACAAACAGATGAATCAATTCTCTTACCAAAAAAAAATTTACGACTATTTATCCAATATGTATGACCAATATCCTTGTGATGGCGCGACCTCCAGTAACACCATTGGTGCCAAAACAGCAAGCTGGCACTTTGATGCTACTTTCGCTGCTTCATCAGCCGCGATATTACCTTTACCAACCATTTTGTTACCTTTACGATTATTTGACACTGTATCACTGCCAATTTTCAATTTTCATGACTGCAATCCGCTCCTTCATTTGGACCTCCTGTCGCGCTGGACTTCCTTCTGACCTCCTGAACCCTCTGTGCTTCCAAACTGCTTCAAACAAATAGCAAATATCATGAGCATATGCAGGATCTGTGTATACATTCGTAACCTTACCTTTCACCAGTCAACATGCTTCCGTTAATGCCTTCAGCCAACTGTGCCGAACATGGCCGTCCACACTTCTCAGCTTTCACCGTCCCAAAGTTCTCTGCCTTCCTGTTTCACAACTGCAAAACCTGCATGATTACCCAAATGATCTCACAACATGAACCATACACAACATAAGTGACATCAGCCTGCACAAGTGAAGTTGCTTCTAAGTCAGGTCTCAGTTTAATGTATCTCACAGCTTCTGCCACACGCTCATGCGGTTCTCCTTCAAACTCACGTGGAATGACATCTGCAGGATCCGATGTAGTACACTTCTGTATTCTCACATCTGGACGTGTCAAAAGATGCACAACCTGCAAACATCCTGCCTGAGTCACAACATACCTACTCTGATTTATTAGTTCTGAAATCTTATGGTTTTTATTGGAGACATATAAGAAAAATGGCTTCTCATAGACTAGTGTTGGCCGTTTTGGATGACTTTTGCTAATTTCGTTTCAAATTTTCAAAGGCTAACTTAGCCTCGGTTGTCCTCTCCAGTTGTGCTTTCAACCTTTGATCTGTGGATTTTTCATGATTCCTTCCAGAGGAAGCGCATTTTATTGCATAATCCTCCCAAAAGAAGATCATACTTGTTGTATTTTAATTTTACTTATTTATTCATTAGATATTTATTTATTTATTTTGGACATGGCGCTTTTCTTACTCCCTCCAAGTGGGATGGAGAGATATCAGTAATTCCCTATGGGCTAAATAGATACTCTAATTCAGGCTATCAATGCTAAAATTTAAATTAGAAACTTGTTCCGTTCAAATTTTAGAACTTCGTAATAGTGGCACATTTAAATTTTAAATTCAGAAACTTTGTTTTGTTGTGTCCTAGTAACAGTGACCTATTTAAATTCAAGTTTTAGAAACTTAGTAGTCGTGACACATTTAACTTAAAAACTTTGTTTTGTTTTGTAATGATGACACACCTGAGGGCGGTTTTTAAACCCTTTTGAGTACGTCCGATGTAAGTGTACTTCTTACCTCTATATGTCAATGTAAACCAATACTGGGATTCCTCTGCCAGAGGAACGCCATGGACCTGCCGGGCCACTTGCTCCGCCCCGCAGGGACTGGCCACGGTCCTGCCGAACACTCAGGTTTCTCGGTGCTCTCGGACAGTTGTAAACAAAGTGTCCCCTCTCGCCACAGGCCCAACATGCCCCCGAGGACCTTCGTCCTCCAGGTGCACCTCTTCTTGACCTTTGACAGGGTCGACGATGGACTTGCCCCTGTGATGGCTGTTCAGCGGCCCCCGCTGTCATGGCCTCATTTTGTACTTCTTGCTTCGCTTCCAGTTCTTCTAACTGCAACCGTGCAAGTTCCCTTTGCATATCCTCCTCCTGCTTCTTCCATTTCAGTTCTTTTCTGTATTTGTTTACTGCATGCACCACGTGGTCTCGGAATTGTCCATGTGACATTGAATTCAACCCCACCACATCCTCCAGCCTCCCCTGAGCTGTGGCAGGCAGAGCCTCTTTGATGGAAACTCTGAACAATGTCACCCAAGCTGGGCTCTTCTCGATTTCTCCCTCAGACTCTTGTCTCCATTTCTTCAATTGTTGTGCAATGTACACAGCTGGACTCTCTGTTCCTGACAGTGGCTCTCCCTTTAATGCTTCGAGGTCCACTCCCACAGGAAACTCAGCTCGTAACGCTCTCCAGAGTGCAGCTCGATATGCATTAAAATCAGTTCCATCAGCTCGGTGGCTTAACATCCAGTCATTCTCACTGTGTCTCAAAATGCCCTCCATGGTAGAAGTTCCAAAACACAGTGCCCACACTGCCTTAATGTGTCCAACAGTCAACAGTTTATCCACAGTCTCTTGTTCAAAAGCTCTTATCCATTTACTTGCACCTGTGTGAATGTCCGGCAATCGAGCAACCAGCCCCCCTAGGACGAGCGTCTGCCACGGCACATACTGTCCCTGCGTCATTTCTATCAAACTCGCTGCTGACGCTGTTGGACTCTTATGTTCTTCAGAAGATGCCTTTTGAACTGGAGGTGCCAGTTCTGGTGATTTTTGATATTGTGGGAGCTGTCCCCTTGCCTGATCTGAATTACAGACGGCGTCTGGCTCAGGAGCTCCATGACTGCTTGATGTAGCTATTTGTGGTTCTGGACGTTCATGAGATATTTTGTGATCTTTTATTCCAGAATCTCCTTGTATGTTTACTGCTCCTGGCAGTGTTGGATATAGCTCTGCATTTTCAAAGAAATGTAGAACTTTTAATTCAAGCTCTCTCTTTTCCTGTCTCTTTTTGCTTTTGTCCTTTGGTTTGTAAGCTTTAATCCTTTGTTCCATAATCTTACAGGTAGTTACATTGAAAGTGCCACCTTTTGGCCAGGATGAGACGTTATTTTTTGTTCGTTTTTCCCATTTTAGAGATATCTCTTTAATATCTTTGGAATGTTCAGGATGTTTGGCGCTGATGATTGTTGTTGGTGTTACATCCATTGTTTCACCGAGTTAGTTCCCTTCTATTGACTTTTGACTTTTCCTTTTCATTTACTCATCTATTTTCTAAATTTCCCTTATTTATTATTCGTATTCCCCCTTTTTTTTTTTGAAAGTCAATTTAAATTAACTAATTATTTAACTCTAATCAATGCTAATTTAATGCTCGGCTAAATTTAGCTTAGATGCAGCTAATTATTGGATTGGATATTGTCAATGCTAATGTTAAGGTTAGCCTATGTTAGCTTTGAAAGCTTATGCTCTAGGTTGTTTTTTTTTTTTTAAATTAAACCAATGTTAATTCAATGTTAGGCTAATTTAGCTTTTTGACTTCTGGTTTGGAGTTCGGTTACTATTATTGCTAATGTTAATGTTTGCTAACCAATGCCAATTGATGTTAGCTTCCTAGCTGTTGCTAATAAATGCTAACCTCTTGCTAATTAAGATTTAAACCAATATTTTCATTATTGCTATTGCTAATCAATGCTAATTGTCTTTCTGATCAATGCTAATTATGGCTAACGAAATGCTAACAAATGCTACTAATGCTAACCAATGCTAACTATTGCTAATCAATGCTAATTGTATTTCTGATCAATGCTAATTATGGCTAACGAAATGCTAACAAATGCTACTAATGCTGACCAATGCTAACTATTGCTAATCAATGCTAATTGTATTTCTGATCAATGCTAATTATGGCTAACGAAATGCTAACAAATGCTACTAATGCTAACCAATGCTAACTATTGCTAATCAATGCTACTTATTGCTAATCAATACTAGCTTCCTTGTTGACCAATGCTAATTGAATGCTAATTATGCTATTCAACGCTAGTGATTGCTAATCAATGCTAGTTATTGCTAATCAATACTATTGATTGCTAATCAACGCTAATCAATGCTAAACAATGCTAGTTATTGCTAATCAATACTTGCTGTATTGCTAATGCTACCCAATGTTAATTTATTGCTAATCGAAAGCTCAGTTAATGTTTACTCTGTTTGAAGTGACTCAGGCTAAAGGCGTTGCCCCAACCTTTGCTCACATCCGGATGTTGCCGATCCAATCCACACACAATGTCCTCCACCAATCCAGATGATCCAATGTACGTCACAGCTACGTCAATACTGACCAATGAAATAAAATTATTATTTCTTTTTTTTTTTTTTTTTTGACCAATGAAATCTAAACACACCTCTAAATCTATCTCCAATGAAACACGTCTGAGACACGTAACTTCTAACCAATAAAATATGAACACACCTCTAAGCCCGCCTCCAATGAACCACGTGAATTTCTAACAAATCAAATATGAACACACCATTACATCTACTTCCTAGACCGTTATTAACTCCTCCCAAACATAACAATTGAACCACACCCCAACTCAAAATGGCGTTTGTCACACTTTTTGTTACAAATTGAGAAAAAGGAGGAAATACAAACTTTCAGCTGGACAGAGAAGAAATACAATTTAACACAGAAATAACAGTTGCACTATTCTTCACCTCGAAATGGCATTTGTTAAGAAAGAGAAAGAAATACAATTTAACACGCTGTGGACAGGGAAACTACAAATCAAAAGATACAGAAACAATGCATAAGCGAACAACTTTCTTTATCAGGAATGTCACATTCAACTTGACTAGAGACAGAAACTCTCCTCTAGAATTGTGAAACCCTCATTACTCGACTGATAACAACTCCGCAATTAGCACATTACCTAAAGAAAACTAATAATTATTACAGTTCAACCATAAATTGCCCCTGGAAGACACAAGGAAAGAAAATGTGATCACACACGAACATTTGAAGCAGCAGAAAAATGTCAAGGACAGAGCACGCGCCTTCCCACCAGCCTCGTGAACGCGCAGCACCCTCTGTCCCCCTGAAGGCCAAAACACCTTCACTCGCCTGTTGAGAATAGAACTTTAGAAACTTAACACCAATCACAGCAGTATTCAATAATCAATAGTAACAAGATGCACTCAACGAAAATACAGAATCTTAAAGAAATAAACACTCAGCGTTTAAAAGTCATAGCACATTACTGCAACAACTCCTTATCTCCCCAAGTAATTAATGTGGCAACTATAACAATTAAGCAAATTATAACAATGAGGCAAATTATAACAATGAGGCAAATCTGAGTTTAACTTAAAATACTACGAATACTCAAAAGTCAAGGGATGATATGAGTCAGAACCTTTTTTCTTTTCTTCTCTTTCTTGATTCACACAAACCAGCAGGACTCCACACACATTGACACACACCTTGACACACACATTGACAGACAAACAGAGACCGGTCCCACGCACCCACACCAAGTCAGTCGATCACCAAGTCGGTCGATCAAAGTTTTGTGTCAGTCACCGTTCAAATCTTCACATTTTTAAATTATCAATTTCTTTCATTTAGACTTTTAATTTTTCAGGAGATGTGGGTGTAGGCAATATATGGAATACAAAATGTGTTTTCCCTACAAGCCTTGTGATATGGTCTCTGACCAAAGCAACAGATGCTGACGTGTATTTACCAGCTTCGCTGTGACCTCTTAATAATAATCTCCTGTGGCCAATTTCATAAACGAATTTGAATTTTCTTCTCAAAATGTCTTTATACTGAGGTCTCGGATAACTCCAAAGAGTTCTAGGCAGATATATAAAATGATATAAACATATATACTTAAAATGTGCCCGTATAGAACTGGAATTGACTTTTTCGGAGTTTTCTTGAACTGGTCTTTTGATTCCACCTTCAAACTTTTATGTTCGCAAGTCAATCAATTACCAGCATTCGTCTACTCCTTGACTAGTGAAAATAATTTTCACATATATTAATGACTAATGCGAACCATAGTCCCACGGTAGCCCGAACCCCCCATGCATAAAAGGTCGGCCGTTGGCTCTATGACATCACTATGAACGAGTGATTTCCACTCTGCCCGCTCTAAAAGCGTATCCACTATTCCAGTTTAAACTCATCGATTTATTTCCTGCCCGAGCATTAGCGACTAGCAATTCTTAATTACCATAAAAAAAATACAACCACACAAGCCAGACCAACTGACCACAGCTGTCTGCTTTACAACTCACATCAGCTGCTGTTTACCCAATTTTTATCCCAATTCACACATATGGCTCCTCTTGGCCCAAAATTTCAACAATTACAATTTCAGCAGCCCCCCTGCGCAGAAGTAACAATGAAATGCTTACCGAATGCAGGATCCGTCTCTCTCCTGTGTTCTTTTAAATTTGGGGAAGCCGGAAGAAGCCGTCAGCTGTGCTCCACTAACAGAGATCAACTGCGTAATGGTAGTAACAAAATCCCACCTGCCGGCTTGTTACAGCTGATGTCGGTTGTCGGGGCACAGAGGACACGCTCCGCCGGGATCCAGATGCAAACTCTCACAAATTCGGGGTCACCATTATGTTGTGGAGAAATTAGAGTCGAATCCCGCGTTGGTCAGCCGTCCATTGGGGAGTTTATTGAACAAACCGTCACAGCAAATGTGCATACAGAATGTACAAAATGTCCACCGTCTTCATACTGTGAACCAACTTTATACTGGTTTAATCATAACATGCATGCGTCATCCGGACTCAATCTCTTTCTGCGATGCCGAGCGTCTGCCCTAAATGTAAACAGCCCATACTACCTTTTACCCATATTCATATGAACCAGTCAACAAGGCCCAGGATGTAACTAGGCCAGAAGTCATGAGCATGTCATGACATCCTTCTCCCACATATTGTAAATTGGTTCCCCACACTGTGGAAAGATTTAAGAGTCTGGATTCATCATACAGTGAGGCAAGAATCCCACCCCAACCTCATGCACTTTCCACCATTTTCTCCAAAGAATGTGCATAAAGTTGAAGTGCACTGAGGAATCCACATGAATTTTCAAGAGTTTCCTACTATTTAGAAGACAGTCGTGGAAATGTCTTCAATCGCTGAAGTAGTAAGTTAAGAATCACACCCCAACTTCAAAGCACTTTCCACCATTTTCGCCAAAGAATGTGCATAAAGTTGAAGTGAAGTGGCAATTGGTCTAACCGAGAGAAAGGAAACGGTTACTATCGAGTACCTAAGGTAATCGCCCATAGAGGTGAGAAATGGAAAAAACTAATAAAACAACAAAAAAAGTTGTTAGCTAACCTACGTTTACAGACTGGAGGGGCTGAATCTGCAAATGCTTGTGTCTGCAGTGACCACTTCGTCAATGGTATTAGGGCTGGGCGATATGGACCAAAGGTCATATCTCGATATATTTAGGTTGAATATCGATATACGATATATATCCCGATATTTTTTTCCGCAAAGTGAGAGCTGTGAAATGCTCAGTCAAAGTCAAAGCCAAATACGAGTAGTTTTATTGAAAACTCACTATAAAATGTAAACATAAACACTGTATAACAAAGCTCCGTAAGGTGCACATTTAAATAAAAAAATTATCTTAAATAAAATTAGCCTATAAAATAAAATAGGTAAATCTTTTTCTGAGGGCAGCATTTATATATAAAGAGATAACAAAATAAAGTGTTCAGTTTAAGAAAAACGTTTTTAAACATCAGCTTGAGATTACCTGTTTCTTTTTGTTAACTTAATAGCTTCTCTGAACAGTCTCAACCAGTTGCCAAGCCGTTTTCATCTCCCAGTCTTGCATGAAGTGAACTGTCACGCTCATATAAGGTTCGCACAGGTTCTGCTTGACCACATATCGCTGGATCAACGCAAAATGGGTGACGTTAGCGAGCCGGCCCGCAACGTTCTGTCTGACTTCACTATACATTTGCGGCAGTGCTTCTCGTGCAAAATAGTTGCGACTGAGAAGCTCGTATCTCGGGCCCAGCTTTTTAATTAGCTCTTTGAACCCGACCTGTTCCACTGTTGCAACAGGGACCATTTCTTTGGCAATGTGAAAGGACACTTGTTGCTTTTCTTCTCATACGGCACACAGCGGGAAAATGAAGCTTGCAGTGAGCTTTGTTTTGGGGCTGGAGCTTTGTCGGGTTGGGGACGGCTTGTGCCTGTGGCTGCTGCAGCGCGCAGTTTCACACACTCTTCATATTGCACTTTGTGCTACGTTTTTAAGTGATAAAAAAAGATTCGTAGTGCTTCCACCACTGGCTGCAATGTGCTTATGGCACTCCCTACATATAGCTTGGTTTTGTTGCTCGTCTGACAATTTGCATCCGAACCATCTCCAAATGACTGAGCCACTGCTTTTTCTTTTACCAACCAAGGGGCTCTCCTCTGTGTGCTCCGCAGGTGTTGTTGCCTTCTCCATGTTTGTTTAAGAGTGCGGAGTGTTCCTCCCCCTCCCCCCTCTGTGCATGAGAGAGGAGGGGCGGAGCCGGAGCGAGGGAAGCAGTGCAGAGAGCTCCGATCAACGGCTTGCCTGAAGCAAGTATTACAGCGCAAATTTGAACAATATCGATATATGCGATATGGTCTAATTCCATATCTTATTAAAAAATCTATCGATATATCTTAAATATCGATATATCGCCCAGCCCTAAAAGGTATGTGCGAAATCTTACTGTTTAGTAGTAGTGCAGTAAAGTATTATGTTGTTAAATGCCAATCAACAGTAATGTAATACGGGCTACGTTTGGGCTTTGTTTTGAAGGCTGCCCCAGCGCGTTGTTGGCTACTGAGTCAGTGGACTGGGCTCCGACGGTCAAGCTGGGTTACCAAAACACAGAGCTAAGACACCGTCATCGGTGTTTCATGCGATCTCTGAGAGTGGTTGATCTAAATAAAACAAATTTGTCATGTCGTCACAATCTTCACGTTTCAGTACTATCCACGAAGTGCTTAAGTGCTAACAGCGCACATTAGCTCCCAAGTTCTTGACAACAGAATCGCTCTCTCTCTCTCTCTTGTGCATTAGGCTAACAAAGACACAATGTCAGCATTTGGATATTTGGATCTCGGCATTTTATTAAAACATAAACATTTTTGATTGTTATTTGAGTGCCAACATTCACAGCTCGGGATTCAACATGTTAAGTTCTGCTTTACTGCCCGGCCCTGCACTACACACTGCATTTTCCATTGGGATAATGTACCATAAACAACACAGAAAACAAACTTACCCTCCAGGCGAACGCCAAAACACAATCATTTTGTAGACGTTTTACTCCGAGTTTGCTGATCCATCCGCTGTGGTAATAGTTGTATGCCTCCAAACTTTTGTGGGCCTTCATCTGTTGCTTGGTGTAGTAAGACGTCTGAAGAACCAGGTAGCTCGTTATGTCCACAGCCTGTATATTCCGCAAATCGTTCCGGTCTTGCGAAAATTCGGACATTTTCATTAAGTATGGGTCACGCCCAATGTATTTCTCAACTAACGCCAAATACCTTTCCCTATATGCCGGCTCCAAACCACTACAATATTAATTCATCTCCATGTTGGTGCTGCTGTAGCAATTACAGCAGCAAGCAAGTCTTCATTGCACAGGCATGTGGAAATAGTAGAAAACAATTCTAATGCGTTAGCAAAAAACCTTCTATATCAGGAGTATTGATCAAGATTCTAGAAATAGAGACTCTTTTCTAGTAAGTTTAAAACCTTCCTCACTCAACTGATAATAACTCCACAAATGAGCACATTTCTTAATAGATTATATGTAGAAAATAATATTTTGCTATATGTATTGTGCGTATGTGGCCCCGAACCCATCCTCTGTGTGGACTCTTTGTTCATAATGGCCTAAAACTCTATGTGGTTCACAAGGCCTTGCTCCCCCATAAGTACCATCACAACACACAACACTGATTTATCAAAAATTATCACATAATTTCTAACCTAATGACACTCAAACATTGCACAAGGCAATTACATTACCAGCAGGCTCGTCCACCGTTTGCAGCGAATAGGAGCGAGAACCCGATGGCTGAACCGGGAAAAATTCTCCTATGGCCCCAGTTCCACTTGGCGACCGACCAACTCATTACCTTTCAAAGTCTAAGGTCCCGCTCCAAACAGCCGAGTCACCCCACTGGCAATGATCATACTAATGATTGGTTGATTTATACCCACAAAATGATTAATCAGCTTAATGATTACATGAAATACAACAGATGAACAAATACAATTTTTTATGATGTTGTGTAGTCTCTTCTCGACCAATCCTGTCACTGCTTGGTGCTCGGTTCTCCTCTTGGCTGAACGTCTGTTCAGCATTCTGATCCGGAACTAATCTTGGAAGGAGAGGTCACCAGTACGTCAAAGCATATCATATCCCGCAGGAAGTCCGTCAGACTGCACCTCGATTTCCGGGTATCATTTGTATTTATAGCCTCATAGGTTGGACTCACACTCGACCGATTATGATTGGACATGAGTAGGTCCAACATGCTTCGTCATATTCTCTGGATCAGCCCAAAACAATGTGTACGTGTGAATCTGCCCTTGCTTTCCCAATTGTTTTGTCTCCGTACTCCTGGATCACTTTAGGTCATCATGGAAAAGTACTGAGACTATTTTACTCATAATGTCTAAGAACAAACCCATTTTTTACACTAGACAGGCACTTTGACCAACTAAGCCACAGGGCCACATGGTTCAGAAAACTGATGAAAGAATAAAGAGCCTGAACTGGATCCATTTCAGGAAACAAGGTCCTGAGACTCCCAAAACTAACTATGACTTAATTTATTTTTTTTTTTATCAAGTCTGACCAAAGAACACTCAAAATAACCATGATGCTCATTGAAAGGTCCATCATTTGATCAAGACCAACAATGCAAAGCATTCAGTAGCACCCTGCTAACAACTAGTTTCTCATGCTAAGTCATAGTTAGCTCTGATGGACAACAGGCACTGCTGGGATTTGAACCCAGGATCTCCTGTTTACTAGACAGGCACTTTGGCCAACTAAGCCACAGCACCACATGTTTCATAAAACTGTTGAAAGAATAAAGAGCAGGAACTGGATCCACCTCAGAAAATGTTTTTTGTGATTCTGTACCTCAAGAATAGTTAAAGCCATGAGTAGAAGTGCCTCCAGTTGGTTCAAAACTTCATCATATTTTGCAGATATTGTTGGGTTTTCAACTCAGACCCTGGTGTTCATGTGGAAGTCACTTTCACCAGTTACAGCCAGATCTCATGAAGCGGTGTACTTATTACACGCCAAGTCATTTACTGTGTTTTTACAAGGCTTTTTTATGCTTTTGCGTATTATATTCCGCTACGTATTTCAAGGAAATGACGTCCTGCCCTCAGCTTTTACTCTAACTCTGACTATTTCACGGTTTGTACATTCATTTTTATGTTATGTAGTGTGACAGGAGGAGAACCTCCACCGTACTGTACCCTAACCATTTGACATGTTATGTGAACGGAGGAAAATTACACTCTGAAAGTATAAAAAAGGCATAAATGAGACTTTAAAAGGTGTGTGCTATTCATACGCACTTTCATTAAAGCTGCCGTTGGCAGGTTGTCAAAATTCCGACTCTAAAGTCGGAAAATTCGAACTGATAAAACTTTCAGGTCCCTCCCCCTCTGTGGACAAGGTGGTGCACGTGAGTTCACACCAGTGTGCCCGCACACAAACTGGGGGCAGACTTACGCTCAGCATGGAAGATGTGGTTGGTGACTGTTCTGCTCAGATAATAGATGAATAACTAGAAAATTTCTGAAGAAATTTTGGATGGGTGCCAATCTACTGCCCGTCCAATAAAAAAATATTTTAGTTATGTTAAAGTCGAGAGTCTCCTGTCACATATAAACTTTGAATGAGGTCTCTGCGATGTCGGATGGCTGAGTTATGGCAACTCCAAAAGAGGCACACAGAACCACCAGAAAGAGATGAAACCAGTGAGAAAACAGATGCAAATGAGCATAAATACATGCAGGAGGCACACAGAACCACTAGAAAGAGATGAAACCAGTGGGAAAACAGATGCAAATGAGCATAAATACATTTAGGAGGCACACAGAACCACTAGAATGAGATGAAACCAGTGAGAAAACAGATGCAAATGAGCATAAATACATGCAGGGGGCACACAGAACCACCAGAAAGAGATGAAACCAGTGGGAAAACAGATCCAAATGAGCATAAATACATGCAGGAGGCACACAGAACCACTAGAAAGAGATAAAACCAGTGGGAAAACAGATGCAAATGAGCATAAATACATGCAGGAGGCACACAGAACCACTAGAATGAGATGAAACCAGTGAGAAAACAGATGCAAATGAGCGTAAATACATGCAGGAGGCACACAGAACCACCAGAATGAGATGAAACCAGTGGGAAAACAGATGCAAATGAGCATAAATACATGCAAGAGGCACACAGAAACACCAGAAAGAGATGAAACCAGTGGGAAAACAGATGCAAATGAGCATAAATACATGCAGGAGGCACACAGAACCACTAGAAAGAGATGAAACCAGTGGGAAAACAGATGCAAATGAGCTAAAAAAAAAATGCAGGAGGCAGGCAGAACCACTAGAAAGAGATGAAACCAGTGGGAAAACAGATGCAAATGAGCATAAATACATGCAGGAGGCACACAGAACCACTAGAAAGAGATGAAACCAGTGGGAAAACAGATGCAAATGAGCTAAAAAAAAAAATGCAGGAGGCACACAGAACCACTAGAAAGAGATGGAACCAGTGGGAAAACAGATGTAAAAGAGCATTAATACATGCAGGAGGCACACAGAACCACCAGAAAGAGATGAAACCAGTGGGAAAACAGATGCAAATGAGCTTAAATACATGCAGGAGGCACACAGAACCACTAGAAAGAGATGAAACCAGTGGGAAAACAGATGCAAATGAGCATAAATACATTTAGGAGGCACACAGAACCACTAGAATGAGATGAAACCAGTGGGAAAACAGATGCAAATGAGCATAAATACATGCAAGAGGCACACAGAACCACCAGAAAGATATGAAACCAGTGGGAAAACAGATGCAAATGAGCATAAATACATGCAGGAGGCACACAGAACCACTAGAAAGAGATAAAACCAGTGGGAAAACAGATGTAAATGAGCATAAATACATGCAGGAGGCACACAGAACCACTAGAATGAGATGAAACCAGTGAGAAAACAGATGCAAATGAGCGTAAATACATGCAGGAGGCACACAGAACCACCAGAATGAGATGAAACCAGTGGGAAAACAGATGTAAATGAGCATAAATACATGCAGGAGGCACACAGAACCACTAGAATGAGATGAAACCAGTGAGAAAACAGATGCAAATGAGCGTAAATACATGCAGGAGGCACACAGAACCACCAGAATGAGATGAAACCAGTGGGAAAACAGATGAAAATGAGCATAAATACATGCAAGAGGCACACAGAACCACCAGAAAGAGATGAAACCAGTGGGAAAACAGATGCAAATGAGCATAAATACATGCAGGAGGCACACAGAACCACTAGAAAGAGATGGAACCAGTGGGAAAACAGATGTAAAAGAGCATTAATACATGCAGGAGGCACACAGAACCACCAGAAAGAGATGAAACCAGTGGGAAAACAGATGCAAATGAGCTTAAATACATGCAGGAGGCACACAGAACCACCAGAAAGAGATGAAACCAGTGAGAAAACAGATGCAAATGAGCATAAATACATGCAGGAGGCACACAGAACCACTAGAAAGAGATGAAACCAGTGGGAAAACAGATGCAAATGAGCATAAATACATGCAGGAGGCAGGCAGAACCACTAGAAAGAGATGAAACCAGTGGGAAAACAGATGCAAATGAGCATAAATACATTTAGGAGGCACACAGAACCACTAGAATGAGATGAAACCAGTGAGAAAACAGATGCAAATGAGCATAAATACATGCAGGGGGCACACAGAACCACCAGAAAGAGATGAAACCAGTGGGAAAACAGATCCAAATGAGCATAAATACATGCAGGAGGCACACAGAACCACTAGAAAGAGATAAAACCAGTGGGAAAACAGATGCAAATGAGCATAAATACATGCAGGAGGCACACAGAACCACTAGAATGAGATGAAACCAGTGAGAAAACAGATGCAAATGAGCGTAAATACATGCAGGAGGCACAGAGAACCACCAGAATGAGATGAAACCAGTGGGAAAACAGATGCAAATGAGCATAAATACATGCAGGAGGCAGGCAGAACCACTAGAAAGAGATGAAACCAGTGGGAAAACAGATGCAAATGAGCATAAATACATGCAGGAGGCAGGCAGAACCACTAGAAAGAGATGAAACCAGTGGGAAAACAGATGCAAATGAGCATAAATACATGCAGGAGGCACACAGAACCACTAGAAAGAGATGAAACCAGTGGGAAAACAGATGCAAATGAGCTAAAAAAAAAAATGCAGGAGGCACACAGAACCACTAGAAAGAGATGGAACCAGTGGGAAAACAGATGTAAAAGAGCATTAATACATGCAGGAGGCACACAGAACCACCAGAAAGAGATGAAACCAGTGGGAAAACAGATGCAAATGAGCTTAAATACATGCAGGAGGCAGGCAGAACCACTAGAATGAGATGAAACCAGTGGGAAAACAGATGCAAATGAGCATAAATACATGCAAGAGGCACACAGAACCACCAGAAAGAGATGAAACCAGTGGGAAAACAGATGCAAATGAGCATAAATACATGCAGGAGGCACACAGAACCACTAGAAAGAGATAAAACCAGTGGGAAAACAGATGTAAATGAGCATAAATACATGCAGGAGGCACACAGAACCACTAGAATGAGATGAAACCAGTGAGAAAACAGATGCAAATGAGCGTAAATACATGCAGGAGGCACACAGAACCACCAGAATGAGATGAAACCAGTGGGAAAACAGATGTAAATGAGCATAAATACATGCAGGAGGCACACAGAACCACTAGAATGAGATGAAACCAGTGAGAAAACAGATGCAAATGAGCGTAAATACATGCAGGAGGCACACAGAACCACCAGAATGAGATGAAACCAGTGGGAAAACAGATGAAAATGAGCATAAATACATGCAAGAGGCACACAGAACCACCAGAAAGAGATGAAACCAGTGGGAAAACAGATGCAAATGAGCATAAATACATGCAGGAGGCACACAGAACCACTAGAAAGAGATGGAACCAGTGGGAAAACAGATGTAAAAGAGCATTAATACATGCAGGAGGCACACAGAACCACCAGAAAGAGATGAAACCAGTGGGAAAACAGATGCAAATGAGCTTAAATACATGCAGGAGGCACACAGAACCACCAGAAAGAGATGAAACCAGTGAGAAAACAGATGCAAATGAGCATAAATACATGCAGGAGGCACACAGAACCACTAGAAAGAGATGAAACCAGTGGGAAAACAGATGCAAATGAGCATAAATACATGCAGGAGGCAGGCAGAACCACTAGAAAGAGATGAAACCAGTGGGAAAACAGATGCAAATGAGCATAAATACATTTAGGAGGCACACAGAACCACTAGAATGAGATGAAACCAGTGAGAAAACAGATGCAAATGAGCATAAATACATGCAGGGGGCACACAGAACCACCAGAAAGAGATGAAACCAGTGGGAAAACAGATCCAAATGAGCATAAATACATGCAGGAGGCACACAGAACCACTAGAAAGAGATAAAACCAGTGGGAAAACAGATGCAAATGAGCATAAATACATGCAGGAGGCACACAGAACCACTAGAATGAGATGAAACCAGTGAGAAAACAGATGCAAATGAGCGTAAATACATGCAGGAGGCACAGAGAACCACCAGAATGAGATGAAACCAGTGGGAAAACAGATGCAAATGAGCATAAATACATGCAGGAGGCAGGCAGAACCACTAGAAAGAGATGAAACCAGTGGGAAAACAGATGCAAATGAGCATAAATACATGCAGGAGGCAGGCAGAACCACTAGAAAGAGATGAAACCAGTGGGAAAACAGATGCAAATGAGCATAAATACATGCAGGAGGCACACAGAACCACTAGAAAGAGATGAAACCAGTGGGAAAACAGATGCAAATGAGCTAAAAAAAAAAATGCAGGAGGCACACAGAACCACTAGAAAGAGATGGAACCAGTGGGAAAACAGATGTAAAAGAGCATTAATACATGCAGGAGGCACACAGAACCACCAGAAAGAGATGAAACCAGTGGGAAAACAGATGCAAATGAGCTTAAATACATGCAGGAGGCAGGCAGAACCACTAGAATGAGATGAAACCAGTGGGAAAACAGATGCAAATGAGCATAAATACATGCAAGAGGCACACAGAACCACCAGAAAGAGATGAAACCAGTGGGAAAACAGATGCAAATGAGCATAAATACATGCAGGAGGCACACAGAACCACTAGAAAGAGATAAAACCAGTGGGAAAACAGATGTAAATGAGCATAAATACATGCAGGAGGCACACAGAACCACTAGAATGAGATGAAACCAGTGAGAAAACAGATGCAAATGAGCGTAAATACATGCAGGAGGCACACAGAACCACCAGAATGAGATGAAACCAGTGGGAAAACAGATGTAAATGAGCATAAATACATGCAGGAGGCACACAGAACCACTAGAATGAGATGAAACCAGTGAGAAAACAGATGCAAATGAGCGTAAATACATGCAGGAGGCACACAGAACCACCAGAATGAGATGAAACCAGTGGGAAAACAGATGAAAATGAGCATAAATACATGCAAGAGGCACACAGAACCACCAGAAAGAGATGAAACCAGTGGGAAAACAGATGCAAATGAGCATAAATACATGCAGGAGGCACACAGAACCACTAGAAAGAGATGGAACCAGTGGGAAAACAGATGTAAAAGAGCATTAATACATGCAGGAGGCACACAGAACCACCAGAAAGAGATGACACCAGTGGGAAAACAGATGCAAATGAGCTTAAATACATGCAGGAGGCACACAGAACCACCAGAAAGAGATGAAACCAGTGAGAAAACAGATGCAAATGAGCATAAATACATGCAGGAGGCACACAGAACCACTAGAAAGAGATGAAACCAGTGGGAAAACAGATGCAAATGAGCATAAATACATGCAGGAGGCAGGCAGAACCACTAGAAAGAGATGAAACCAGTGGGAAAACAGATGCAAATGAGCATAGATACATGCAGGAGGCACACAAAACCACTAGAAAGAGATGAAACCAGTGGGAAAACAGATGCAAATGAGCATAAATACATGCAGGAGGCACACAGAACCACTAGAAAGAGATGAAACCAGTGTGAAAACAGATGTAAAAGAGCATAAATACATGCAGGGGGCACACAGAACCACTAGAAAGAGATGAAACCAGTGGGAAAACAAATGCAAATGAGCATAGATACATGCAGGAGGCACACAGAACCACTAGAATGAGATGAAACCAGTGAGAAAACAGATGCAAATGAGCATAAATACATGCAGGAGGCACACAGAACCACCAGAAAGAGATGAAACCAGTGGGAAAACGGATTAAATGAGCCTAAATACATCCAGGAGGCACATAAAACCACCAGAAAGAGATGAAACCAGTGGGAAAACAGATGCAAATGAGCATAAATACATGCAGGAGGCACACAGAACCACCAGAAAGAGATGAAACCAGTGGGAAAACGGATGTAAATGAGCATAAATACATGCAGGAGGCACACAAAACCACCAGAAAGAGATGAAAGCAGTGGGAAAACCGATGTAAATGAGGACAGATACATGCAGGAGACACACAAAACCACTAGAAAGAGATGAAACCAGTGAGAAAACAGATGCAAATGAGCTTAAATACATGCAGGAGGCACACAGAACCACTAGAAAGAGATGAAACCAGTGGGAAAACAGATGCAAATGAGCATAAATACATTTAGGAGGCACACAGAACCACTAGAATGAGATGAAACCAGTGAGAAAACAGATGCAAATGAGCATAAATACATGCAGGGGGCACACAGAACCACCAGAAAGAGATGAAACCAGTGGGAAAACAGATCCAAATGAGCATAAATACATGCAGGAGGCACACAGAACCACTAGAAAGAGATAAAACCAGTGGGAAAACAGATGCAAATGAGCATAAATACATGCAGGAGGCACACAGAACCACTAGAAAGAGATAAAAACCAGTGGGAAAACAGATGCAAATGAGCATAAATACATGCAGGAGGCAGGCAGAACCACTAGAAAGAGATGAAACCAGTGGGAAAACAGATGCAAATGAGCATAGATACATGCAGGAGGCACACAAAACCACTAGAAAGAGATGAAACCAGTGGGAAAACAGATGCAAATGAGCATAAATACATGCAGGGGGCACACAGAACCACTAGAAAGAGATGAAACCAGTGGGAAAACGGATGTAAATGAGCATAAATACATGCAGGAGGCACACAAAACAACCAGAAAGAGATAAAACCAGTGTGAAAACAGATGCAAATGAGCATAAATACATGCAGGAGGCACACAGAACCACCAGAAAGAGATGAAACCAGTGGGAAAACAGATGCAAATGAGCATAAATACATGCAGGAGGCACACAGAACCACTAGAAAGAGATGAAACCAGTGGGAAAACAGATGCAAATGAGCATAAATACATGCAGGAGGCACACAGAACCACTAGAAAGAGATGAAACCAGTGTGAAAACAGATGTAAAAGAGCATAAATACATGCAGGGGGCACACAGAACCACTAGAAAGAGATGAAACCAGTGGGAAAACAAATGCAAATGAGCATAAATACATGCAGGGGGCACACAGAACCACCAGAAAGAGATGAAACCAGTGGGAAAACAGATGCAAATGAGCATAAATACATGCAGGGGGCACACAGAACCACCAGAAAGAGATGAAACCAGTGGGAAAACAGATGCAAATGAGCATAAATACATGCAGGAGGCACACAGAACCACTAGAATGAGATGAAACCAGTGAGAAAACAGATGCAAATGAGCATAAATACATGCAGGAGGCACACAGAACCACCAGAAAGAGATGAAACCAGTGGGAAAACAGATGCAAATGAGCATAAATACATGCAGGAGGCACACAGAACCACTAGAAAGAGATAAAACCAGTGGGAAAACAGATGCAAATGAGCATAAATACATGCAGGAGGCACACAGAACCACTAGAATGAGATGAAACCAGTGAGAAAACAGATGCAAATGAGCGTAAATACATGCAGGAGGCACAGAGAACCACCAGAATGAGATGAAACCAGTGGGAAAACAGATGCAAATGAGCATAAATACATGCAGGAGGCAGGCAGAACCACTAGAAAGAGATGAAACCAGTGGGAAAACAGATGCAAATGAGCATAAATACATGCAGGAGGCAGGCAGAACCACTAGAAAGAGATGAAACCAGTGGGAAAACAGATGCAAATGAGCATAAATACATGCAGGAGGCACACAGAACCACTAGAAAGAGATGAAACCAGTGGGAAAACAGATGCAAATGAGCTAAAAAAAAAAATGCAGGAGGCACACAGAACCACTAGAAAGAGATGGAACCAGTGGGAAAACAGATGTAAAAGAGCATTAATACATGCAGGAGGCACACAGAACCACCAGAAAGAGATGAAACCAGTGGGAAAACAGATGCAAATGAGCTTAAATACATGCAGGAGGCAGGCAGAACCACTAGAATGAGATGAAACCAGTGGGAAAACAGATGCAAATGAGCATAAATACATGCAAGAGGCACACAGAACCACCAGAAAGAGATGAAACCAGTGGGAAAACAGATGCAAATGAGCATAAATACATGCAGGAGGCACACAGAACCACTAGAAAGAGATAAAACCAGTGGGAAAACAGATGTAAATGAGCATAAATACATGCAGGAGGCACACAGAACCACTAGAATGAGATGAAACCAGTGAGAAAACAGATGCAAATGAGCGTAAATACATGCAGGAGGCACACAGAACCACCAGAATGAGATGAAACCAGTGGGAAAACAGATGTAAATGAGCATAAATACATGCAGGAGGCACACAGAACCACTAGAATGAGATGAAACCAGTGAGAAAACAGATGCAAATGAGCGTAAATACATGCAGGAGGCACACAGAACCACCAGAATGAGATGAAACCAGTGGGAAAACAGATGAAAATGAGCATAAATACATGCAAGAGGCACACAGAACCACCAGAAAGAGATGAAACCAGTGGGAAAACAGATGCAAATGAGCATAAATACATGCAGGAGGCACACAGAACCACTAGAAAGAGATGGAACCAGTGGGAAAACAGATGTAAAAGAGCATTAATACATGCAGGAGGCACACAGAACCACCAGAAAGAGATGACACCAGTGGGAAAACAGATGCAAATGAGCTTAAATACATGCAGGAGGCACACAGAACCACCAGAAAGAGATGAAACCAGTGAGAAAACAGATGCAAATGAGCATAAATACATGCAGGAGGCACACAGAACCACTAGAAAGAGATGAAACCAGTGGGAAAACAGATGCAAATGAGCATAAATACATGCAGGAGGCAGGCAGAACCACTAGAAAGAGATGAAACCAGTGGGAAAACAGATGCAAATGAGCATAGATACATGCAGGAGGCACACAAAACCACTAGAAAGAGATGAAACCAGTGGGAAAACAGATGCAAATGAGCATAAATACATGCAGGAGGCACACAGAACCACTAGAAAGAGATGAAACCAGTGTGAAAACAGATGTAAAAGAGCATAAATACATGCAGGGGGCACACAGAACCACTAGAAAGAGATGAAACCAGTGGGAAAACAAATGCAAATGAGCATAGATACATGCAGGAGGCACACAGAACCACTAGAATGAGATGAAACCAGTGAGAAAACAGATGCAAATGAGCATAAATACATGCAGGAGGCACACAGAACCACCAGAAAGAGATGAAACCAGTGGGAAAACGGATTAAATGAGCCTAAATACATCCAGGAGGCACATAAAACCACCAGAAAGAGATGAAACCAGTGGGAAAACAGATGCAAATGAGCATAAATACATGCAGGAGGCACACAGAACCACCAGAAAGAGATGAAACCAGTGGGAAAACGGATGTAAATGAGCATAAATACATGCAGGAGGCACACAAAACCACCAGAAAGAGATGAAAGCAGTGGGAAAACCGATGTAAATGAGGACAGATACATGCAGGAGACACACAAAACCACTAGAAAGAGATGAAACCAGTGAGAAAACAGATGCAAATGAGCTTAAATACATGCAGGAGGCACACAGAACCACTAGAAAGAGATGAAACCAGTGGGAAAACAGATGCAAATGAGCATAAATACATTTAGGAGGCACACAGAACCACTAGAATGAGATGAAACCAGTGAGAAAACAGATGCAAATGAGCATAAATACATGCAGGGGGCACACAGAACCACCAGAAAGAGATGAAACCAGTGGGAAAACAGATCCAAATGAGCATAAATACATGCAGGAGGCACACAGAACCACTAGAAAGAGATAAAACCAGTGGGAAAACAGATGCAAATGAGCATAAATACATGCAGGAGGCACACAGAACCACTAGAAAGAGATAAAAACCAGTGGGAAAACAGATGCAAATGAGCATAAATACATGCAGGAGGCAGGCAGAACCACTAGAAAGAGATGAAACCAGTGGGAAAACAGATGCAAATGAGCATAGATACATGCAGGAGGCACACAAAACCACTAGAAAGAGATGAAACCAGTGGGAAAACAGATGCAAATGAGCATAAATACATGCAGGGGGCACACAGAACCACTAGAAAGAGATGAAACCAGTGGGAAAACGGATGTAAATGAGCATAAATACATGCAGGAGGCACACAAAACAACCAGAAAGAGATAAAACCAGTGTGAAAACAGATGCAAATGAGCATAAATACATGCAGGAGGCACACAGAACCACCAGAAAGAGATGAAACCAGTGGGAAAACAGATGCAAATGAGCATAAATACATGCAGGAGGCACACAGAACCACTAGAAAGAGATGAAACCAGTGGGAAAACAGATGCAAATGAGCATAAATACATGCAGGAGGCACACAGAACCACTAGAAAGAGATGAAACCAGTGTGAAAACAGATGTAAAAGAGCATAAATACATGCAGGGGGCACACAGAACCACTAGAAAGAGATGAAACCAGTGGGAAAACAAATGCAAATGAGCATAAATACATGCAGGGGGCACACAGAACCACCAGAAAGAGATGAAACCAGTGGGAAAACAGATGCAAATGAGCATAAATACATGCAGGGGGCACACAGAACCACCAGAAAGAGATGAAACCAGTGGGAAAACAGATGCAAATGAGCATAAATACATGCAGGAGGCACACAGAACCACTAGAATGAGATGAAACCAGTGAGAAAACAGATGCAAATGAGCATAAATACATGCAGGAGGCACACAGAACCACCAGAAAGAGATGAAACCAGTGGGAAAACAGATGCAAATGAGCATAAATACATGCAGGAGGCAGGCAGAACCACTAGAAAGAGATGAAACCAGTGGGAAAACAGACTTTAGTTCAGTGTAAGTCGAGAGTCTCCTGTCACATATAAACTTTGAATGAGGTCTCTGTGATATCGTATGGTTGAGTTATGAGGCCTCCAAAACAGGGCATTTTTTGGCATATTTGGCTCCTTAAGTGCCTTTCAATCATTTTTTCAATGGAAATTTCGGGTCTCGCAGAGACCCAAAATCCCTAAGACAGGTCTGCTGAAGAAAGTTGAGAGCCTCCTGTCACATATAAACTTTGAATGAGGTCTCTGCGATGTCGGATGGCTGAGTTATGGCAACTCAAAAATAGGGCAGTTTCTGCCATTTAGGCAAAAGTGTCTTCTTTTTCTCTCCTATAACCATGAGTTTTAATACTGATGCATTTGCCATGAATAAACCTATAAATATGAGAGACTCCTGTCACATATGAGGTCTCTGTGAATTTGTATGGCTGAGTTATGAGGCCTCCAAAACAGCATTTTTTTTGCATTTTAGGCTCATTTTGTGCTTTACAATCGATTTTCCAATTCAATTTTGCGCTTCTGCAAGCCCCTAAATGGGGGACACATTTATGTCATTTCTATCAAGGTCTGGTGTAAAAAAAGTTTTTATGCCATTTTAAATAAGCTTAAGTGCTTAATGTTAAGTTATTTTCAATGCATTTACTTGGATACTTGGATAAGGCAACTGGAAGGCACAATATGGCTCCTGAAAGGCTCCATCTTGGCCTTTTCTTCCTAAGCAGTCTGTCTCAGCCCTGAGCAGGCTGTTAAGCTTGTTGCTAGGAGACCGCTCGTTAGCATGGGCACAGGCTGTAACCAGAGAGTCTCTATTATGAGGAGAGGGAAAACTGGCGGCTATTTCCGGGTGGTACTGCACTCTAGGGGCGCCAACGAAGCAGTGCAGAGCACGCCGAACTCTATGGTGGTACTATGAAATCCACCTTAGATCCAGCCATTGCTTTGGATAGAATTTTTTATATTTTTTCATTTTAATTTTCCTAAAGGCAGGATAAATTATCCTTTCAAACGGCACTTGGTTTGATTTTTTTAGACACACTAGATTTGTTTAAAATACACATTTATTGTCAGTATTGCATTCCGAGTGACGTCATGCATGTGGCATCACTTTACGGCATGGTCAGTCCTAGCGCTGAGCTAGCAGAGAGGGGTTAGCTCAAATAGTTACAGATTTCAGCACAGCCCTTTTACATACTCTCTGACTAGCCTCTGGTTTAGCTTTGGTTGTTGTTAGCGGCACCAGGTTAGCACTCTGGCACAGTGGACGAGTGCCGTAAAGCAGCCGGTCGTAATCAGCCGTGCGTTCTTCAGATTCCGTTAGCTAGATGCTAGCAGATACTGACTCGCAAATGCCAGACCTGTAAGAAAACAGAAAGCTATAACTCCCAGGTTATTGTACTTTCGATATAAATCCACATCCCTCTGTCAGAAATCACAGTATTATTTTCAGGTTTCAGCCGCTAGCGGGGACATTTTTTGAGTTATTAGCGCCAGCCCTATGGAAAATGGTCATTCTGCACTCGCTCGCCAGCGCCCCCATGGAAAATCAACTGAACTGCAGCCAAATGTTTTATAATGGGTCGAATAGGAAGTGGAACGGCTGTCTGTAAAAGGGCTGTGCTGTAACTGACAGCTGCTGCAAATGACAGACACTATGACCTGCTTAAAATGGAGTATTCTTGATTTCCGACTACTTTCTCAAACAAACGTTCACAGCTCGAAAAGTAAAGCTCGAATCCGTATCATTTTTGTACCGTGAGCGCCACAAGGGACGGCCGAATCCAGTGGTATGATTTTCATTCGGCTACCCCCTCGGGCTCGTTTTAAATGGCAGTTTTAAAATCACATTTAAACACTGATTTTAGGATTTTAGCCATTTATAATGGGATTGAGGGACGGAACTTTGCGCTCAGAGGCAATTTGTGATAAATTTGTGTGGCAGAGGTCAATGAGTGTGACATTGTGTGAAAAAGGACAAAAATACCTACGTTTTGTGATAAAATTTGTCCAGATCGGCCAGATATTTCAGACATGAGAGAGTTTTGTTTGACGAATCCGTGATTAATCATTTTTAGAGTGAGGGCTTGAGTGCAAGAGACGCCAGATCTGAGATTTTGGCACCCTCAAACGTAAACTGCCGTTGTGTCAAAGCCGTATTGAATATATTCAAACCCTTCGATTTAGTTATAGCCGAGAGTCTCGTGTCACTTAGAAACTTTGAATGAGGTCTGTACGATGCTGTATGGCTGAGTTATAAGGCCTCTAAAAATGCCCTTTTCAAGCTTCTTTTGACTAATGAGAGAGAAAAGTCATTGCACACTATTCCCGATCAATGCGCACCTAACGGTGCGCTTTTTATGTCGGTCGGACCATCGCTGCCAGACTAGATAGTCGCCGAACTTTAGGGAGGAAACGGAATAATAAGAGTCTGGCACAATAGTAAGATGTTTGCCTATGCCTTTGGCATTGGCACCCATAATAAACGTGATTGGTTAAAGATGCACTGAAACGAATGTTCATCTATCATTCAAATGAATTTTTTTGTCTTTTTCTAAAACCATCAATCCAACTTGAACTAAATTTTCCGGGCATAACTTGTTAAAACGGCCATTTAAAAGTGTGAATTATATGGCCTTTGGTGCGAAATTGGCCACATGACCGTGACGTCATAGGGTTGACTCCCTTATTTGCTAGTATGGCTGGCTGCGATAATAACATACATTTGATGGACCTATATCTCATAAAGGAACCAAAATTCTGATACAAACATCAGCAGGTCGAAAGAACACACCTCTAACATTATGTGGAAAAACTTTCGTTGAATTTAAGCCACACAAATCAATTTAATATCTATATTGTAGAGGCTGTCTGCACCTCCCGTATGGGTAATGGAAATTAAAGAAAGTTACCATTTTCGGCACAGGATCGGCGGCACAAAACAGCCATTGCTCCTACTACTGATTATTATTAAGATGTTATCAATCAAATGACACATTAGTGTATGTTTGCTGTGGTAAACTGGAAAAGATTTGAACATGCCGGTTTGGCAGATATGGCATTCTGCTCCGCTGTCTATGACACGTTGAAACCTAACGAAGGGGCACTTTGAAATCCAGCCACTTAAAAAAAACGTATGTGATAATAACTGGGTTTTAATATAAGCTTAATAAACAATGGCGTGGATTAACGGGTCGGAGATCCTCCAGTGCGCGGCCCCATCTGCGGATCCTCACGGGTCGGCGGCAGGGAGATGGGCACCCGGCCTCGGCACGACTGACAGCAGCCATTGGTAGGACTGATCCACGGAGCCTCGGATGTCGTAGCCGGCGCAATCACCGGAGAGACCAGACAGCAATTCTAGCTGGATATGTGTGTAGACCGAAGAGCAAAGCGAGCTGTCCCCTGCTTCCGAGCAGCAATTCAGGTGCAGCTATCGGCAGGCGGCAGCACGCAGTGATACGATCCACCAGGGCCGTTTCTAGCTTTGTGGGGGCCCTAAGCAAGATGCTGTTTGGGGGCCCCTAGTTTGTCAAACTACAATGAAGAGATTCCCAACCATTTAGATGGAACACTAAGATCTATTACACTTCATGAGCAAAACAGACTAGAGTTTAAATTAAACATCTTAAGTTGAACCACTCAGGCAAGTGAAACTAATAAGAATATATAATACAAAGAAAACAATAAATAAAAGATTTTGAGTTTTTTTTAAATATTAAACTGTAATGTACAGTGTCCCTTTAAAGATTGTACCCAATTACAAAGTAGATAGATACTTTATTGATCCCGAAGGAAATTCAAGCATCCAGTAGCAGACATAAAGCAATAAAAAATGTTTATACAATTATAAACACTTTAAAAACAATCTAAGAATTTAAAAAACTATTTTAAAAAAACAGTTTAAAAATCTAAAGTGACCAGTGAAATAAGACCAAAGGGAAATATAAAGTGACCAGTGAAATACAGAAGCGCCATCACTTAAAGCTGTTGTACATCCTGATGGCCAGAGGAACAAAAGAGTTTTGGAAGTTGTCACTTTTAAGAAGTTTCTGCATTTATCTACACATTGTACTAGTTAAAGTAATAAAACTAAGAATAATGATCCAATGCCACAATATTCTAAAATAATCAACAGGATGCCTAATATTTGTATATCACTTAAAAAACTAACAGTAGAACACTTCTAATTAGAGGCCTATAAATAACACAGCAAACTTAGTAAATGAATCCTAAGTAATGCCAAAATCGTGTCAAATACCTGAGAGACAACTTCCACTGAACAATGACAGAGCAGGACAACAACATGCCTCCCTGCTAGAATCTGAATAAACGGGTCTGGAGTCAGTCAGTCATTCCTGTGGCAGGACTGACTGTTCATTCACATGTGACATACTCATCTTATATAAGCAAACTTTCATGAGGCAAACACTGAAGCCGAGTTTATAACGAACAAATCCCAGCCAGCTACACAACATTTATCCGAGACTAGCTAGCAGGACAAATAAACACAAAAAACGTCCCACCTCCAGCTATCCAGCCCACATCACCCAACACATGCCTTACTTTTATTCTCGGGCCGTTTTTCTTCCTCCATTTTTCCGCGCCACTAAGATAACTTATTTTTTATGCCATTACGGCGTTTGTGTTGTTAACTTTTCTCGCTTTTTAGGGGAATGATGGGTAGTTGTCAATCATTCCCGGCACACCTGTTGGCGACCTGCTACGCCACTCAGCGTGTGACAGTGCTGTACTTTACACAAACTCTACACACGGTCGCCAGCATTTAGTAGATTTTGTTCATAACTCCAAACGCTAACCAAGCCTAGGTTGTTGACGTTAGCTGAGGTTAGCTGGCAGCAATATCACTGAACGTTGGGTTAGCAAAACAATTACACCAAAAACACAAACTTACCAGCAAGGGATTCACGAGCGTCATCTCTCCGTTTTCTTTTCTTTCTTTTGTCAGCGCCAGAATCATGTGGCCTTTTACTTGACATTCTAAATCTTCTTCACTGTTAACGTAGCCTGGCGGCGCCATCCTACGTACTTCCGCCCAAAGATTTTGGCTCCGCACATAGTCTGGCCAAATCCCCCTACCTCGGTTCGCTCAGTGTTTTGCCAATCAGCAAACAGTTGCGAGTGGTGACGCAGAACTCACGCGCGGAGTCCATTGTTCAACCGCAGCGGAAATAAACATGGCGACGGAAGAACGCTAGAAGCTGTCCATGAAGTTGTCTCAACTCTGGAGATCATTACACAATTAAAACGAGAGCAAGAGGAATGCCTCTTCAATTTTGTTAGTGGCAAGGATGTCGTAGCTCTCCTTCCAACTGGCTTTGGGAAAAGTTTGATTTATCAAATGGTACCGGTATAATGAAAGCGGATGTGGGAAGCGTGATTCGCGAGCTAGAGCCTCGCGAGAGTAAGCATGAACCTCGGCGCATAACCAACGTCATTTCTAAACATTATGATTGGTTAAGGGAACTCCGTTACTCCAATGAATTTAAGTTGCTGGGTAAGGTCCCGCCCTCCATGGAAACGGATTCCTCTTGGGTTTTCCCAGACTGTTTGACAGAGTCAACAGTCGGCTTTCGCCCAGGCTACTGTTAACGGGCATAACTCGGAAAACGTCAGGTAGGAGGATGCTCCACCACCTCCGATGCGGTAACTTTGACGACTGTACCATTTCAGGAAGGGGGGGGGGGGGAGTTGTTATAGATAAGGTAAACACATCTAATTTGCCCGAATCGAGTAATAGGGCACAGAATTAAGAAAAACGCTGGGCCTGTTCATGACTAATTTATATAATTTCTTTCATGTAATAATATAATAACTATCATGACATTTTTTTTACAACCTTAATTTTGGGGGCCCCCTCCAGGTACTTGGGGCCCTACGCACTCTGCGTACTCTGTATGCGGAGCGGCGGGCCTGCGATCCACCGTGCTCTCAGCCAATAGCAGTGGTCGACACTTGCCTCTCAGAAGCGAACAGTAAGCGAACATTATTATATATAAAAAAAAAAAAAACAAGTCCAGTAATGTCCGATCTGGAAATTTCAGACTCACCTGTCTTCGCGCCCGAGCAGTAGTTCGAGCAGGGACAGTCTGTCGGCACACCAGGTCCAGCGATGTCAATAGTTGGAACAGCTTCAGCTAAAAGACGTCTCCTATTCCCAACCATTCCCGCGATCTCCACATTTTTAGTGAAACAGTTGTGATGGAAATGTACGGAGCACAACACGGATGTTGAGGACACTTCAAAATCACGACGATGCCTCCGTACAAACTGCATCCACCGTGCTCTCGTCTTTGCCTCCTCCTGGTCAGCCTCAGTTCCAGTAGTTTTTGGTTTGGGAAACATGTGCAGAGAGATGCCTTCAGTGAAGCTGTTATTTTTGCAACTAACACCATTTGTTCCTCCAGCAACACAATATTTTCTGCCGTGCTTTGATGTCTTAGCCATAGATGCCCCCATTACAGTTAGACTACGAGAACTTCTGTGTCAACCCTATGACGTCACGCATTAAAAAAAGAATTCGCACAAAAAGACAAAATGTGGCTCCTTTTGAGCCCATTTTAACATGACTTCACGGATAAATTATTATCCAGACAATATCTAATTTTAATCGCAAGGCTTGGAACCTTTAGAATCAGCAGCAAAAACTGTGAAATTCCAACAATTAAAATTCGTTTCATAAGCACTTTAAAAACAGCCGGGAGCGCTCGATTTTTGCAGGCACGATTTTTGCAGGCCTATTTAATATTCTACTTCCAGAATCCCATGACAATTCAAGCTAATATGACTAAAAAAAAGTTGCCGACGACAGCTTTAAGTGGACCAGTGAAAATGATTTAGTATAAAACTGATAATAAGCTGTTTAATATGCTAAGTTATAGCTTGCTCTGAAGGACCACAGGCACTGCTAGGATTTGAACCCAGAATCTCCTGTTTACAAGACAGGCACTTTGACCAACTAAGCCACAGCACCACATGGTTCACAAAACTGATGAATGAATAAAGAGCAGGAACTGGCTCCATTTCAGGAAACAAGGTCCTGAGACTCTCCCAAAACTAACTGTGACTTCCAAAAACATTTTTATCAAGTCTGACCCATGAACAGACTCATAATAACCACGATGCTCATAGAAAGGTCCATCATTTGATGAAGACCAACAATGTAAAGCATTCAGTAAAACCCTGATAATAAGCTGTTTAATATGCTAAGTTATAGCTCGCTCTGAAGGCTCACAGGCACTGCTGGGATTTGAACCCAGGATCTCCTGTTTACAAGACAGGCACTTTGACCAACTAAGCCACAGCACCACATGTTTCATAAAACTGATGAAAGAATAAAGCAAACATTTTGCTTGTCGTTTGTAAGTACTTAAAATCAAAATGACTTTTTAAGATAGTAAGTAAGCGTTGTTTCTAAGTGCTTGTTAAAATGATTATTTAAGATAATAATTAAGTGTTTTTTAGGCAATGTGAAAACCGTTTGCTGTGACTTTCAAATATGCTTCAAAAAATGGACGTGTTTCTTCAGATAAACTCCTGACCAACTGTGAAAAAGCAGTGAAAATGTCTGGCCTGTATAAACTTTGTGATGTCAAACAAGATCAGAGAGACATCGATTGTGATGTCACTACAGTGATGACATCACAACTTTGTGAAGGCTTCTGTTCTGTCTCTTCTGGTCTGTGGTTCCAACCACAGATTCTGGATGGAAGTGAAGTCCGGATTCCAGAATGTTGATTTGTGTTCTCTGTTAATCTCTGGACGACTTCAGCTGATTACTTCCTGTCACTGTCACGTTGGAAGGTCCACTTCTGCCAGTTTTTCAGCAGCCAGCATCATGTTTTCCACCAGCAGTGTTTTCCAAGACAGAATAATGTCAGTTTGTTTTAAAATGTTGCTAAAATAAACTATTACAATTACAACAAATGTCATCTCAGGGCATGTCAGTAATAAAGTCCAATTCAGGCCAATTGGAAATCATTCAATTCAGAATGAATCCAATTCATTCATACAGAGCAATTCAAAAACTATTTCCTCGCTAAGGAAACCAACAGATAGCACCGAACTTGCACTATTTCTAATTAGATAGAACTTTTTAATAGTTCTAAGATCATATCTTTCTGGTTTTATTTGTATTTTACAAAGAGTCCCGAGTAATTATGAAAGTGGGGTTTTAATTTGAAGAAAAAGCCTCAAAATAAAGTGATTTTTAGGAGTATGCAGGGATTCCTTTCCATCTAATGAACAGGTCAGTTATATTAAACAGTGGGCCGTGTGAGCAGCAATCAGGGGAGTAAGGAGTTCACAGATCATAGACAGAGGCAACCGTCCAACTATTCAAAGCTTTTAAAATGAGTAATAAAATCTGACCGGTAACCAGGGAAGGAAGGACAAGAGGCAGGGAGGTGGGCAACCACTGTGTGGCCTGGTGTGGGAATAATCGCCTCAGCTGCTGATTTTAGGAGGAGCACCAATAAGCCAAACAGCGTCTCCATCCCAGCAGAAGAGGTGGCTGGGGAACACCTGGAAGTTTACCTGTTGCATATCTCTTATGTCTGTGGTGCAGAGTGCATCTTTCTTCAGCAACATCTGCTGTGACAGCAGCATCAGAGCCAGCGACTCAAAGAAGCTGAGCAAACTGCAAAAGAAGGCCGGCTCTGACCTGGGGACTGCTTTGGAGCTGTGTTTGATGAGCACTCACTTCTTTTTTTTTTTTAAACCCCTTGTCCTGTCCAGCATTATGGCAGCAGAATTGTAAATTGAATACCGTTAATGCCAATCACATTTGCTATACCAAGGGAAGCTATATGAATGTAAAGCTCCCCTTGATGCCCATCAACTCCTTATTTTTATTTATTTATTTTTGTTACAATACTTAACATGATGTGATAGTGTGATAGTGCCGAACCGGACCGGGGGACAGAGAGAGAGGGAGAGCGAAGAAGGGAAAAGAAGGACCAGAAATATGAAGAGACAAACATAGAAGACAATCCAAGGCTTTTGTGGGAAATCCATCCTTAGAGGCACCAGGAGCACCTGTAAGCAGACAAGCAGAGAACAAACACACAAACAAAAAAGCACAAGCAGCAGCAATAAGATGGCAACCTTCCATCAAGGAATCGAATCCTGTTCCTCCGCTTGACAGGCGGATTCTAACCTTTGACCAGCCAATTGTCAAGCATTTGCATGACTGAGAGCGTAAATTGACTGTGGAAGGGTTCCATGGTGTAAAGCACTGTTCGAATTATCCACCGGGCTTCGGGGGGGTCGGACTTTTTGCGGATCAATTGATGACGTCACCCCCCCCCCAAAAAAAAAAAAAAAATATCATGATAATATCATGATATGCAAACACAACAATACGTTATCATTTGCAAACTCCCTGCTAGAGCCTCATATGAATCAAGTGACCACGACGTTCGCGGGAAGATCACTTCAAAGCACTCGTCTCCGTAAACTCCGTGTTGCCAGATTGGGCTGTTTTGGATGACCGTCTGCGGGTAAAAATGGGTATTGGACGAGTTTTTCTGTATCTGTATATGGCTCTATGGCCATAGAAATAGATACAATTCAGTTTAGACTGGTTTAGTTTAGATTTAGTGCCTCCAGGCGGGGTTTGAGCATGTTTGGAAATCATCTGGCAACCCTGCAAAATCCGCGCTGCGCAGGTGAATTCAGCTCAAATCTGCACGCAGCACTGTCAAGTTCAACCACCTGGCCAAAGTTTGTCTCACACACGTTGCTGCAGCAGGACGTTGCTAACTTTCCAGTTAGCAACAAGCACAGCAGCAGAACCAACACATGCAGAATAATACATAAATATTAAACCTAGCAACGACCCAACTTCAAACAGCTGTACAGCTTACCAAAAGCTCACTAGCAAACTAGCAACTAGCCATTATGTAGTGCCCACGAAACGCAATCAAGAAATGTCAATCAGCAAAGTGAACCCAATGACGCATACAGAATCAAGCTGTAAATTATCAGACTACAACTGCCAAATTCAACATAGCTTGTAATGTCTGCTGTAAACAGTTTTTCCTACCTCTTTGTTGGCATGCTATCCTTTTTGCCTTCTTGCTCGACACAGCTATCCTTGCTTCTTGCTTGGTGGAGTCACACTATCCATTTGCCTTCTTAAAACTTAGTTAAATTATATTATTCCAATTGTGCTTTAAAAACATGATAAGCCTTGTACTTTATTTTCTGACATCAAGTATGTTGGTTGGTGTATTCTGGATTAGAGCAGTCCGCCTCTGTCTTTGAACTGAGACTACTTGTGCATGTTGACTCGATGGAATTCTTCTGATGTAGTCCTAGGCTAACTTTTTTCTCATGGGAGAAAGGGAAGCGGTCACCTGTCTTGAGTGTTTGTAAGTTCAGTGCTTTAAAGTTGAAATAATATTAGTCTGATTTGTTAGTTTCATTTAACAAATCACGGGAAACCTCCACCTTGACAGCTTAATTCCACGCGCTCGCATCTCAAACATCATTTTAACGGGCATCAAAACCCTGCATCTCAGTGCTGCCGATGTTTTGGACTACGCGAGGGGTGTTCCAAAACACATTTTATTTGGTTATTCATAGTACACATTAACAAGTAACAAGACATTTTCAACACCTGATTTTAATAATAGATACATTTTTTCAGTACCCCCCAAAAGTGTAATTTAGTCCCATTTGGGAGGTATCAAGTCTCAATCGGGGGGGTCTGACCCCCCCGATTGAGACTGGACTCTGAATCCAGTGATACGAGTTCAAATCTCGGTGGAACCTTCAGGTGTGTGCTGTCATGGTTGTGTTCTGGAAAGAAGATGTGTTGAGTAGACTGGTCAGTTGTGCAATGACACCAGATTGCATGATTGATCAATTCCAGCTGAGAGGATCTGTGGTATGTGACATCACACCTCTGTGTTGCAAGTTGAAGCTTTTTTGGTTTCTTCTTGCATATTCATTTACGCTGCTTCTATTTATCCATGCTCTCCCACAGGAGTGTATTACAATCCCACTTCTGACTCAATTTGTTGAAACTCCACAATCTCTTTACGCTTGCAACAAAATTTGGGAAAACTTACCTCATTGTTTGTCTTCGGGAACACTAGAGAATAGGCATGGCACTAGTTTCCGTAGTGTAGCGGTTATCACATTGGCTTAACATGTGAAAGGTCCTCAGTTTAAAACTGGGTGGAAACATTGCTTGCTCCTCTTTTATTTATTTCATCCATGTGTGAAGATGTATGACTGCACCTTAATGATAGCAACATCAACATATTCATAATTGTGGATAGGAGGGGAGCCTCATCTGCTATTCTTGACATGTAAAGTCAATTTTTGCAGGTTTTCAAAAGATTTTCTGATGCTATGGTTTGAAATGGACTTTGGCGAATCCCAAGTTGCTGAGCGAAAATGGCAACCTTTGGTCAAGGAATCGAATCCTGTTCCTCCGCTTGACAGGCGGATTCTAACCTTTGACCATTGAAGAAGATACAGAATGTGTTGCTTGATTGTCGTGCCAATTCTGTGAATACAAGCTGTAAGAGTATCACTGATAGTTGAGTAAAAAGCTCTGTAAAACAGAGCACATGGTCAATTAGCTTTTTAAAAATCTATATTTTAAAGAAAACGATCAAAACAAGAGTTTTTCTGGAAGAGATTTAAATAAGTTCTGAATATGCATTGAAGAGAGGTTACATTATATTTTCTTTGTACAAAACTTAAAACAAAAACCTGAAGTCTGCACAAAAAAAGAAAAACTGGTTTTGAGGATTTTTATGAAATTTCCTCCTAATAACCAACTTGGGTCGGTGTCCCCAGTGGAACATTTTATTTGTAGTCTGCAGGTTTCATGTTTTCAGCTGGAGATGGATGCTTTTTATTCTGTATGTTACATATTTTTATCTTGATCAGGACATTCAGAACGCTTGCATGCACAGGTAAGTCCAGCTTCAGTTCCAGGTGTACTCGTCCATTTAACTGGACCACCATATTGTCCCAGCGTACATGCACGGGATAGACTGTGTAGGGAACCTTCATGACATTCTGCTGCCTCTAACTTTCTCTGTGGGACTTTTAATCTGAGGGTCCAGGGTTCAAGTCCCTGTTCAGGTGCAGAAATGTGATCTACCACTTAACCTGTACTTCCCTCTATGCTGCACTCTGTTTCTACACTGTCACCTCTGACAGAGTCTGGCTGATGCTTTCCCTTCTATGTAGCTTATTGTTAGCTTTGCTGTTAGCTACATCGTTATATCGTCATTTGTAAGTTATATAAACTATTGAATAATTCTATATAAACTATAGAAATCACCTTAAATACACCAGCTGCAGAGTGTTGATCACATTCACTGAAACTACAACAGGTTAAGAGCATTTATCATGAATAGTTCTGCTTTATATCAGGGCTTCTTTTCACTTAGATTTTACTATTTGGACAATCTGTAATGAATGAACACCCAGAACAGAACACAAGACATTACAGAGATAAATCAACGTTGGTGCAGTTTCAACAACAAGGGCATTGTTTGCTTCATTTAAGCGGCAATAAAACAAAGCACTTCATCAGAAAAATCAGTGTCAGAAATATATTTTGTAGGGGGCGCTAGTGAGCATGTAGGAAGTAGACGTGTTTCGCATGTGCTCCTCTCCGCCACTTTGAAAAACTATTTAAATACCGCATCTTTCTGCTTACAAGTTGTGAAAGTGAATATATATGCCTTTCAAAGAACTTTAGGGAGTTGAAAACGCAACATGCCAAAGCCAAGCATTCCCAACAAACCCAAAACCACGGAGGGACAAGCCGCCACAACGAGAACTAGTGCTAATGCTAGTGCTGGTGCTAACATTGGGACCGGCAACGACTCCCCCATTCAGCTGGACACACCACCAGACAAGACTTATGCTATGTGTAAGGAGATGTCCGAGTCGATCCTGCGCTGCATTAATGAGCGTTTCGATGCTTTCGAGACCAAGCTTCATGCATTTGCAGCCTCACAGGCGGAGCTACAAGCTCGTGTGGCTAGTCAGGAGCAGGCTGCTACTTAACTTGATGCACGCATGCTAACACTTGAGGCCAGACACTCTGAGCTGGAGAAGTGTAACACACAGCTTCGCGCTAAAGTGCAGGATCTTGAGGCCCGCTCTCGGAGACACAACATCAAAATCGTGGGGATACAAGAGGGTGAAGAAGAGGGAAAACCCACTGAGTTCGTCTCCAGACTAATCCCAAAACTGCTTGGCGCCGATCACTTCCCGCATCCAGTTAAAGTTGACCGGGCGCACCGCTCCCTTCAGCCGAAGCCGGCCACCGGGGCTAAACCGCGGACCATCCTGGCACGTATCCACCATTTTCAGGATAAAGAATTAATTTTCCGCCGTGCCAGGCAGCAGCCGCTGAAGTATAAAGGATGTAAGTTGCTGATTTTTCCGGATTATACCAGCGAGGTGATGACCCAGCGTCGCGCCTTCCGAGATGTGATGCAGGCTCTGCGTGATGGAGGTGTGAAACACAGCCTGCGGTACCCGGCCAAGCTCTTCGTTTACTCCCGGGATGATAAGGCGCCCATGATCTTCTCGGACCCGGATGAGGCAGCGCGATCCCTGGGAAAGAACAACCTGGGCGAGGGGGAGTGAGCCCATACACTAACACCTTTCGCTCAACTTAAGGCTGATTCATACTCGGCGCAAACGCGCAACTGTTCTGGCTCGAGAACCATTAATGACGTCATCGAAAGCGCCAGCCCCTTCACAGTTCCTTCAGCTCATAAGCGCAGTTTGCGCCGAGAATGCGTCACATTTGCAGTTCTCTCCAGACCAGCGAGCGTCACTGTTGAGGAAACAAGCTGAAAATCATAGGAAGAAAGCATACACAATGCCACCTGTGGTGTCACGTCAGCAGAGGCTGGCACATCTGATGCGGAATGAATTTACTCTGGGTGTAGAACTGTATATGTATCTCAGAGCTAAGCGGCTGCGGCAAAAACAGAAGAGAAGGTGGAATGTTCGTCCTTTGCAACAAGACGAACTTTGTCAAACGTTGTCCCAGTGTAACTTCATAGACGTGTCGTACAGATGTTTGTAGAGGCGCATCCTCTCAGTCACCGCGGTCTCTGCAGTGTTCATTTTTTCTTTTTCTTGGTCAGCTGTTTCCGGTTGAGCGCGCGTAAAGTCAGAAAAAAAGTTGTGTGCGCGCCCTTGCGCCGCGCGAGGATTTTCTAGCTTGCGAAGGGGGGCGTGGCGGAATTTTGGGACACGTGACCGTTTGCGCCATTTGCGACCAGCTAGTATGAGCGAGGTCGCGCCGAGTAAGAATCAGCCTTTATGACCACACTGGGGTGAGGCAACTGTTTCTTCAAAGGGGCTGGTTAGCCGCTCACAACACTGAGACATCTCTATGTACATTGTTTTCACATATCTGCCATTACTAAGGCCCACTTAAAGTGATGTCATGTTCCCTCACTCAAGTGCTAGTTTGTCATATTCCCTGTTCTAATAACTTAATTATTGCGGTATGATACAGTTGTTTTGTTTATAAAATGTGGCGGAGGGGGGAGATAGCGGTAACAGTTAGTAGTGACTAATGTACTGCCCAGCAGCTCCCTTTAGGATGAAGGTAAGATGCTATGTGCCAGGTTCAGGTAGGCACGAGGCGGGGTGGGGGAGGGGGGGATATGTTTTTGTATATGGCTCAGACACGTCAGTGTTAGTTGTTTTTCTGTGTGATTCTTCTCTAATTCTGCCAGTCAAGTTTCAATGGTTAATATGCTTTTGCTCACTTATGTCATCTCTTTCATTACTCGTGTATGCAGGGGGCCCAGGATAGAGTAACAGTAGGAGGCAGGGAGGTCACAGTGGTCTCGTGGAATGTTAAGGGGCTGGGCCATGTTACTAAGAGGGACAAGGTTTTCCGACATCTTAAATCTTTATCTGCAGATGTAATTTTCCTGCAAGAGACTCATATAAGAGCAACTGAGCAGCGTAGACTGCGGTGCAGCTGGATATCCCAGGTTTATCTGTCGTCGTTCACCTCTCATGCTCGTGGGGTAGCTATTCTTTTCAAGAAAAATATTCCTTTTCAACTCACTTCTCTTAATACAGATCCTAACGGCAGGTATATTATGGTTTCTGGGACTATTAATTCATTTCCATTGACATTTTGGAATATCTACGGTCCGAATGTAGACAAACCTAATTTTTTCAAAAAAGTTTTTGATTTGTTGCCAGATGCCACCAACTCTAATATAATAATTGGAGGTGATTTTAATTGCTATTTAGATCCTTATTTGGACAGAATGTCTTCACGTCCACCTCCAAACATTATGTCAGTGCAGGTCCTGAACAATTTGATTAAGACTAGAAATGCAGTGGATATTTGGAGGATTTAGCATCCTACGGACAGAGACTACTCCTTTTATTCACATGTCCATAAATCTTACAGCAGAATAGACTATTTCTTGATTGACTCGCGTCTAATTCCTTCTGTCACTAATACTAAATACCACAATATAATAATTTCGGATCACAGTCCCCTGTCGTTGTCCTGAAACCTCTCTCTTCCTAAACAAAACTACTCCTGGCGCTTTAACCCTCTGTTGCTCTCCGATGTTAACTTTGTGGAAACTATTACTACCAAACTAAAAACCTTTATAGAAATTAACGATAACGGTGAAGTGTCGGATTCTACTCTTTGGGAAACTCTAAAGGTCGTTATTCGCGGAGACATAATTTCCTATGAATCTGCCATCAAAAAAGAGAGAGAGAAGCGTTTGTTAGAAATCAGGAATACTCTCTCCACCTATGAACCGGCATACCGAACCTCAATGTCGTCTGAAGACTACAATAAGATAGTTAAGCTCAAATATGAGTATAACTGCATTTTAGGAATCCAGACAAACAGCCTCCTTCTGAAACTGAGACAAAAACATTTTGAACTGGGGGAAAAACCCGTGGGGCTCCTGTCGCGGCAGCTTAGGGGCATGCAGGCTTCCAGGACGATTCACAATATTAAATCTGAGGCAGGCGCCTTGTTGACCGACCCTATAGAGATAAATGATCGTTTCAAAGAGTTTTACAGTGAGCTGTACTCTTCTAAATGTGATGCCACCCACTCTGACCTGGCCAACTTTTTTGCCTCTCTTGAAACACCTAAACTTAGTGATGCGGCCAGGAAAGACCTAGACTCCGATTTTACACTGGAAGAAATAATCTCTGCTATTAAGTCCTTCCCATCAGGAAAAGCGTCCGGACCTGACGGCTTCGGATGCAAATTCTATAAGAAGTTTGGTGGCATCCTTGCTCCGCTTCTGCTCAGGATGATGGTTAGTTCTAAGAGGGACAAAATGTTACCAAAAACACTCTATGAGGCCAATATCGCCCTCATTCTGAAGAAGGGCAGGAAGGAAACAGACCCGGGCAGCTATAGACCTATTGCACTTCAGAATTTGGACAGGAAAATAACAACCAAAATATTAGCTGGTCGGTTAAACAAGTATTTGTCGTCTATAATTCATCCTGACCAGACAGGGTTCATCCCCGGTAGATTTTCTTTCTCCAATGTCAGGCGCCTTCTTAATGTTATGTATGTCGATCACGTTGAGACCAGTGGGACAGCAATTTCGTCTCTGGACGCACACAAGGCTTTCGACCAGGTCGAGTGGCCATATATGTTAGAATCCCTGCACAGATTCGGGTTCGGTGACTCTTTTGTATCTTGGGTGAGACTGATATATGCTAACCCGATGTGCTCCATTTTAACCAATGATAGATCGTCACCATTCCCTTTGCGTCGCTCGGTACAGCAGGGCTGCCCTCTCTCGCCTGCCCTCTTTGCTGTCGTGCTGGAGCCCCTCGCCTTAATGATAATTCAATTCAAAAATACTTTATTTATCCCAGAGGGAAATTAAATGTTGATGTAGCTCAATTAAATCAAAGAGTTATTATAGATGCTGATGGCTGTGGGCAGGAAAGATTTCCTGTAGCGGTCCGTTTTGCATCCAAACTGAAGAAGCCTTTGACTGAAGAGACTCTGTTTTCTGATAACAGTCTCATGGAGAGGATGTTCAGGGTTGTCCATAATTCTCTTGATTTTATGCAAAATCCTTCTTTGCCTAATTGTCTCCAGAGGTTCCACAGTCGTCCCCAGAACAGAACCAGCCTTCTTTATCAGGTTGTTGAGTCTTTTTAGGTCCCTGGTTCTGATGCTGCTGCCCCAACAGATGACGCAAGAGGAAATGACGCTCTCAACAACAGACTTGTAGAAGATCTGCAACATCTTGTTGCAAACCTTGAAGGACCTTAGCTTCCTCAAGAAGTACAGTCTGCTCTGTCCTTTCTTGTGGATGGCTTCACTGTTGTGTCTCCAGTCCAGTCTGTTGTCCACATGAACACCAAGGTATTTATATTCCTCAACCACCTCCACTTCTTCTCCCATGATGAAAACAGGGTTTGATCTGACCCTGTTTCTCCTGAAATCTTTCCATCTCTGATACACCCGACCACTGCAGAGTCATCTGAATATTTCTGTAGATGACAGGAGTCTGACTTGTACTGGAAGTCTGAAGTGTACAGAGTGAAAAGGAATGGTGAGAGTACAGTCCCCTGTGGTGCTCCTGTGCTGCTGATCACCTGGTTAGACACACAATTCTTCAGTCTGACAAACTGTGGTCTGTTTGTCAGGTAGTCATTAATCCAGGTGATTGTTGAGGCCTCCACCTGAGTCTTCTGGAGTTTCAGACGAAGCAGATCAGGCTGAATTGTGTTAAATGCACTGGAGAAATCAAAGAACATGATCCTCACAGTGCTGCCTGCTTTATCCAGATGACAGTGGGTTTGTTGAAGCAGGTGTATGATAGCGTCTTCAACTCCAACTCCATGGCGATAAGCAAACTGCAGGGGGTCCTGATATGTGCTGGTTTGCTTACACAGGTGGGTCAACAGGAGTCTCTCCAGGACCTTCATGATGTGGGATGTCAGTGCAACAGGTCTGTAGTCATTGATATCTGAAGGGTGAGTTTTCTTTGGTACCGGAACCAGACAGGATGTCTTCCACAACAGTGGTACCTTCTCTTGGGTCAAGCTAAGGTTGAAAAGGTGTTGCAGAATCCCACAGAGCTGCTCTGCACAGGCCTTCAGGACTCGGGGGCTGACACCATCTGGACCTGCAGCCTTGTTCCGGTTCAGTCTTTCCAACTGCCTCTTCACCTGACTTCTAGAAACAGAAAAGTGGGAGGGGGAGACAAAGGGGACAGCAGCATCTCCTGATTGGGTTGATGACAAACTAGTGGAAGCAGAAGAATCCATGACTGAGGTGGAAGTGGAGATGTTACAGGAAAGCTGTGAGTCAGAGGAGGGTGGGATGTCTCTTTGGCTGGGAACAGGAGGGGAGGATGGTGAGCTTGTTCCTGAACTGAACCTGTTGAAGAATGTGTTCAGCTCATTTGCTCTGTCCAGACTCCCATCCATCTGATCCTCCCTCTGCTTGAGACCTGTGATCTTCTTCATTCCTGACCACACATCTCTGATATTGTTCCTCTGCAGTTTACTCTCAAGCTTCTTTCTATATACCTCCTTGCTCTCTCTGATCTTGACTTTGAGCTGCTTCTGTATACTCCTCAGTAACTCCCTGTCTCGCTCCCTAAAGGCTCTTTTTTTCCTGTTCAATAGTTCCTTTAGCTCACTGGTGATCCTGGGTTTGTTATTAGGGAAGCATCTCACTGTTCTGGTGGGGATGGTGTTGTCCACACAGAAGTTTATATAGTCAGTCACACACTCAGTCATGGCATTAATGTCCTCTCCATGTGGCTTACAAAGAGAAATCCAATCGGTTGCATCAAAACAACCCTGTAAGGCTTCTTCAGCATCATGTGACCACTTTCTAACAGTCCTTTTTGTGACAGGTAGTCTCTGGACAAGGGGTTTATATGCTGAGCAGAGAAAAACAAGGTTGTGATCTGATTTACCCCGGGGAGGTCTTGATTTGGAAATGTATGAATCCTTGACATTTGTGTAAAACAAATCCAATGTCTTGTTTTCTCTGGTAGAGCAGCTGACAAACTGTTGAAAAGTTGGCAGTGTAGCAGAGAGTGAGGCATGATTAAAATCACCAGATATTGCCACAAAAGAATTGGGGTGTTGAGTCTGTATCTTAGCAACAACGGAACTGATGACATCACATGCAGTGTCGGCAACAGCTGAGGGTGGAATGTAAACAGCCACCAAAACAACACTGGTGAACTCTCTTGGCAAATAATATGGACGAAAACTTACTGCCAATAGTTCAATGTCAGGACTGCAGATACGACTCTTCACAGTAACATGTCCTGGGTGACACCATCTGTTGTTGACAAGCACTGCCAATCCACCCCCTTTCCTTTTCCTGCTACTCTTTATATCTCGATCTGCTCGTACAGTCAGGAAGCCCGGCAGAGAGATGCTGGAGTCGGGTATATGATCCTGTAGCCATGTCTCAGTAAAACACATAATGCTACATTCCCGATATTCTTGCTGAGTCCTTATCAAGGCTAAAAGTTCATCCAACTTGTTAGCTAACGATCTTACATTTCCCATGATGCAGGATGGCAGAGATGGTTTGAACTTCTTCTTTCTTTCTCTCCTCTTTGCTCCTGCTCTGCATCCACGACGCCTCCTTTTCAATTCCAGTGGGATTTCTGGCTGCAGTTGTCGAATTATTTCTGCTTTTCCAATGTTATTCAGCTGCTCCCTGTTGTAAACCACCTTGTTGCTATGGTTATGCATCATGACAAAAGAGTAAAATATACAAAGGTATTGGGAAAAATTAATCCAGCTGCACAGCATCCAAGGCAGGAAGGAACAGTTGTCCAAAAAAAATTTCTTCCAAGAAATAACAGGAATGAAATTTAGAAAAAAAGAAAAATCTGAATGTGAGGTACAGAGCTACTCCAACGTGCTGCCACCCTCAGCAGCGCATTCTAGAACTAAGAACCCATCTGGAAATTGTGGGCTTGGAAGTGGGAGGTACTGAAATGCTCATTAGCCTGTACGCAGACGATGTCATATTAGGCCTAAAAAAGCCAGAGAAATCTGTTCCCCTTCTGCTAGAACTGATCACCTCTTTCGGAAAGCTGTCTGGGTATACAATTAACTGGGCAAAGAGCGAATTTATGCGAATTTATATCAAACACCTACACGCCTGGTTTCCTAGAAAACATCCCTTTTAGGTTGGTTAAAGACCACTTTACATATCTTGGCCTGACAATACCCAAGGAGCCCAGACTCCTATTCAAATTAAATTTTTCAGAGTACGTGGCCAGGCTTAAGAGAAATATAGAGGCTTGGAAGATCTTGCCTATGTCAATGATCGGGCGTATTAACTCGATTAAAATGGTCTCCCTTCCCAGGTTTCTCTACCTCTGTCAGAACCTTCCTATTTTCCTCACATCAGCCTTTTTTAAAGAACTAGACTCCATAATTTTGCCATACATTTGGAATTATAAGAACCACAGGATCTCAAAAGCCCATCTACAAAAGGCCAAATCAGAGGGAGGACTGGGTCTACCCATATTTAGACATTACTACTGGGCTGCTAACATGAGGGCCCTGATGTTTTGGCAGCTGGAATCTCCGGGCACTTTGGCCCCTGGGGCCCCCTCCTGGCTGAATATGAAGGCCAACTCGGTAGTCGGATCATCTTTATCTGCCTTGCTGTTCTGCAAAACAGAGACGTTAGCCATCTTGAGGAGTTAAAGTTTTGTTGTTAAAAACGCTGTTAGAATTTTAAACCAGGTGAGAAAAGCCTAGGGTCTGCCAACGACATCCGTACATATGCCTATCTGTTTCAACCACTCCTTTATGCCCTCAGCATTAGACAGAGTTTTCCATGCCTGGAAGGACAGGGGTCTTACTTCTATAAAGCATTTGTACGTGGGTGAGCATTTTGCTTCTTTTGATGAATTGCGGGGAAAATTTGAGTTGCCACACTCGCACCATTTTCGCTACCTGCAAATCAGAGACTACGCTCGATCCAAAATCCCTGATTTTAAAACTCTCCCTAAGGAGCATGTGTTTTTCGATGTCTTAAAGAGCCCCCCTGATTCCAGGCATCTCATTACCAGATTTGTGCGTTTGTTTGATGATTGTAACGGGGCTGCCACGGACAGGGTGAGGGAGGCTTTGGAGGGGGAGCAAGGGATTGAGCTGTCTGCAGAAGCATGGGAGAAGTGTTTGGCTATGATACAATCCTGCTCGGTTAACAGCAGACATTAGCTGATTCAATTCAAAGTTGTTCACCGTCTTCATTACTGCAAACTCAAACTGCACAGGATTGCCCCCTCTGTCTCACCGCTGTGTGACAGATGTAAAGTGTCGGAGGGCACACTGTCACACCTTCTGGTCCTGTCCCTTGCTGACCGGACTCTGGGACAAAATTTTCAACTGGTTCTCCAAGGCCTATAAGAGACCCTTCCAACCGGAGGCTGAACTTGGCATCTTTGGCTGCTCACAGACTACAGCAGGCCTACCTGCAGCAACACAGCAGTCTCTGATGCTGGGGATGACTGTTGCAAAAAGGCTAATCCTACTGGAGTGGAAGTCCACGTCTCCCCCTTGCTTTCAGAGGTGGTTGGCTGATATGGCTTCAGTCATACAGATGGAAAGACTCAGGTTCACAAGGACTAATTCAATGGGAAAGTTTCTGACTATTTGGGGGCCCTTCCTTGCCTCCCTGGATGAGATCAGGACAGATGATAAATAACTGGTAGCTTTACTGCATATTTGTTTATACACTCATTTATGTGTATGTGTGCTTACTAATGTCACAGGTATCTTTTTGTAATTTAATTTTGCGTGTCTGAGCCAGGGGGGGGTTGTTATTGTTGTTGTTATTGTCATGTCTGTTTTACTTTTTTTAAATGAAAACAAAATAAAAAAAAAAATAAAAAAAAAATAAATATTTTGTAAAGGCCTCAAGAGACATAGATATTGGAGGAAGTTACGTAAACTGTGATGTCACAAGTTCAGTCGCAGTGGTGGAGTTTGGTTTGTTCCACATAAGGAGCAGTATTCTTTAGTATTTCAGCTTTAGACTGACAACATTTGTTGCTCAGTTTTCCTCTGAGCCACAGAGATGGTCAGCTTTCATTGTGTCCAATAACTGCAGCTTCTAAAGTGGATTTCATAGCACTGCTGCATCTCTGACAGTTATCAGATCATTTGGGTGGAAACACATACATCACAACCCTCTGAATCTGCTTTCAGTCCCACTCTAACAGTCTCTCACAGTTTCAGACACAAAATGTGTCTTTTAGTTTGAATCTCAGCTGATATCTCCAACAACTGTAGAGGGACTCATATCATTTCACCAGCTGGTGTGATAAACTTACAGAAACACCTCAGGAGCAGCACCTGGTATAAAGGTGACAATAAACAATAATAAGAAAACAATAATAAAGGTGCTTTCTGAGCCTTGACATCTTTTTCTTTTATTAGGAAAATGTTCCAAATTTGAATCCCATGGAGGGAGCTAATGAAGTAAAGATTGATGCATAAAAGCATTAAAAACCTCTCCTGTAAGTTCTCTGTTCAAGTTTTATTTAGGTTCAGCTGCATGTTTCTCTTTATTGAATCTTTAAGCCCTCAGAGATCAGTCTGATCCCAACAGAAGTCTCGCAGGTTTACTTGGTTGCTGTAGTTCACTAAAGCAGGACTCTGAGCAGGGCCCTCCGCTAACAGGCTCCTCTCCTTTAGAGCCAGTGACAGGGTTGGGTTTGGGAGGTGACGTTGCTCTGTGCTTTAAACAGCAGGCTTTAATCCACCAAACTTTGTGGGTGAGAAATGTCATGACATGGCCTAATTACATCGTGTGCTTTGTTGACTGGTTCATATGAATATTGTTGATAGTTAGAATGAGCTTGTTTATGATAATGGCAAAAGCCAGGCGCCTGAGGAAGATTGGGGCTTGGGCCATGTATTTATTGTCTGATCCAGGAGCAGTATAAAGGGTTGTCACAAAATGAGGTCGGGGGAGATTTTCGGACATTCTGTATGCACATTTTCTGTGTACCCAACAATTAGAATAATTAGCAGCATCTAAGCTAAATTTAACCGAGCATTAAATTAGCATTGTTTAGAGTTAGTTTAATTTAAATTGACTTTCAAGAGTTGTTAAAAAAATAAAAATAAAATAAGTAAATAAAAAAAGTCAAAAGAAGGGAACTAACTAGGTGAAACAATGGATGTAACACCAACAATAACCATCAGCGCCAAGCATCCAGAACATTCCAAAGATATTAAAAAGATATCTCAAAAATGGGAAAAACAAACAAAAAATAATGTCTCACCCTGGCCAAAAGGTGGCACTTTCAATGGAGCTGCCTGTAAGATTATGGAACAAAGAATTAAAGTTTGTAAACCAAAGGACAAAAGCAAAAAGAGACAGGAAAAGAGAGAGCTTGAATTAAAAGTTTTACATTTCTTTGAAAATGCAGAGCTATATCCAACACTGCCAGGAGCAGTAAACATACAAGGAGATTCTGAAATAAAAGATCACAAAATATCTCATGAACGTCCAGAACCACAAATAGCTACATCAAGCAGTCATGGAGCTCCTGAGCCAGACGCCGTCTGTAATTCAGATCAGGCAAGGGGACAGCTCCCACAATATCAAAAATCACCAGAACTGGCACCTCCAGTTCAAAAGGCATCTTCTGAAGAACATAAGAGTCCAACAGCGTCAGCAGCGAGTTTGATAGAAATGACGCAGGGACAGTATGTGCCGTGGCAGATGCTCGACCTAGGGGGGCTGGTTCCTCGATTGCCGGATGTTCACATAGGTGGAAGCAAATGGACAAGAGCTTTTGAACAAGAAACTGTGGATAAAATGTTGACTGTGGGACACATTAAGGCAGTGTGGGCACTGTGTTTTGGAACTTCTACCATGGAGGGCATTTTGAGACACAGTGAGAATGACTGGATGTTAAGCCACCAAGCTGATGCATATGAGTTTAATGCATATCGAGCTGGACTCTGGAGAGTGTTAAGGCGCTAGCATGGTTGCTGCGTCTGTCACGGTGGTGGCGGACCGTGACGTCAAAATGACGTTTCAGGCCTGGCGCTTCCCTTGAAAAGACGGCACAGCGCGTTGTCGTGCACCAGTAGATTTTTGTAACTTGGCGGCGCCACCAAGAAAAAACCGGATGGACCGTTGTGAGACCGGCTCAGTGAGGAGGTGCGTTTGTACAGGTAGCTGTACGAAACTGCAGTGAAACAGCACAGGGAGCACGTAAACTCCCCAAACTGGTGCACAGAGATGGGCAGAACTTTGGGGAAAGAGGGAGAGTTCTGTAAGAGAGTGTCGAAGGAGCTACGGGACAGATACGTGAAGGCAAAGAAGAGGGCAGAGACTCTGTTGATGCCGGGGGCTTCAAACCTTCACCTCTTTTAACTGAATGAAAAAAATTTAAATCATCCGAATACTGCAGCAGTATCATTAATGACAGTGTTCCTGCTCTTCATTGTTTTCTTCTCCACTTTCATGGTTGTAGAGTAGCGGTAACCTTCACGTAGCAGCGCCACCTCTGTGACGGAGAAAATTGCAACGACTGGCGCAACGAGTTGCGCCACTATATATGGCGGGCACAAACTTGTGACGTCATCAACACCGCTCACGCGAGCAGACGTAGCAACCATGCTAGAGCCTTTACGAGCTGAGTTTCCTGTAGGAGTGGACCTAGAGGGGGAGCCACTGTCAGAAACAGAGAGTCCAGCTGTGTACATTGCACAACAATTGAAGAAATGGAGACAAGAGACTGAGGAAGAAATTGAAATGGGTGACATTGTTCAGAGTTTCCATCAAAGAGGTTCTGCCTGCCCCAGTTCAGGGGAGGCTGGAGGATGTGGTGGGTTTGAATTCAATGTCACATGGACAATTCCGAGACCACGTGGTGCATGCAGTAAACAAATACAGAAAAGAACTGAAACGGAAGGAGCAGGAGGAGGATATGCAAAGGGAACTTGCACGGTTGCAGTTAGAAGAACTGCAAGTGAAGCAAGAAGTACAAAATGAGGCCATGACAGCGGGGGCCGCTGAACAGCCATTACAGGGGCAAGTCCATCGTCGACCCTGTCAAAGGTCAAGAAGAGGTGCACCTGGAGGACGAAGGTCCTCGGGGGCATGTTGGGCCTGTGGCGAGAGGGGACACTTTGCTGACAGCTGTCCGAGAGCACCGAGAAACCCGAGTGTTCGGCAGGACCGTGGCCAGTCCCTGCGGGGCGGAGCAAGTGGCCCGGCAGGTCCACGGCGTTCCTCGGGCAGAGGAATCCCAGTATTTGTTGGCATTAGCCCCTTTCACACCGCCGAATAACCCGCGTTTAATTCGCGAATTTAGCGTGTCCGCTGTTGTGTTCACATTGCCGACCCGGGCTGCCGCGTCAACTCGACTCGCCTTTCGACCCGCGTCGGACCCTAGTCTTTTTGCCGAGCCGAGTTTGATGTGAACGCAATCGACGCGGGTCGGACGTGGGCGTGACGTGAGGAGTTTAAAAGACAGAATGGACAGCTGATTCAGAACAACAGCGACAGGTGAGGACAAGTTTTACTCTGTTTTAGCCTACATCAAGTTTGAAACATTTTTTAATATGGCCAACTGGGGAGACAAGGAGGTCCCCGAGCTCCTCAGCCTCCAAGCAGAGGACGTTATTTACCGCCACATTTCGGGGACGGTGAAGGATGGACCTTTGCTGGAAGGGCTGGCGAGAAAGATGGGAGAGCGCGGTTTCCCACGCACCGTAAAGTAACATCTCCATGAAATGCATTGCAAAAACGAGTTCTCAAGGTGTCCCGCCATCGTTTGTTTGAAAAATTTGATGCAGACAGGTGTATTTAACCCTACCTCCGACGCATGGCTTGTGCCTACGTCATTGTACACGCCCAGCATTTTATGTGTTTCGTGTGACGCTCTGCCACTAGGCAACTCCCCCTGAACTTGGCTTCAGGCGACACGGGTCACCCTGACACGCCAAGCGTTCACATTGCTCGACGCGGGTCGAAGGTGCAATTTGGACCCGCTAAGGTAGCGGCTCGCAGTGTGAAAGGGGCTATTGACATATACAGACATCCCAAGTCTCCCGGAAGTTCCGGGAGTCTCCCTGATATTGATAGTTAATCACGGATGCCCGCGAGTTGGATAAAATATCCCGGATTTTAGACTATGCGAGGGACTGTTTTTTTTTTTTTTTTTGTTTGTTTTTTAAATGCGAGTGAGAGCGTGCAGGCCATACAATAACTCGTGTTTCGACTGCGCAGGCACGAGAGAGAGGGGGGAGGGGGGGGGGGAAGAGGTGTGAAACCTGTGCGTGTCTGTCCAAAGCGATGCTCTGTTCAACGAGCGTTCAGGGCGACTGCTGGTCAGAAGGCGCGCTGATTGGTTTAGTCAGCAAAATAAGCCAATAACGTTCGGTGTGGGAGGGCTTCGATTTACTCTCTGACAGTCACCTAAGTTACCACTCAAAACTGTGCATCCTGCCAAATGGCAGAGGGTGAATCCATGAGTAAAAAACGAAAATATAAGACTCATTTTACAGCAGAATATACTACTATATGGGGCGCGGGGCGGGGGGGGGGGGGGGGGGGGGGGGTTGTTCGACAAGCATCTACCTGAAATGAGTTTTTGGAACTTGGGATGTCTGCATATAGAGGTAAAGTAATTTTAAATTTTAGCATTGTTAGCCTAAATTAGAATATCTATTAATCCCATAGGGAACTACTGATATCTCTCCATTCCACTTGGAGGGAGTAAGTAAAGCGCCATGTCCAAAATAAATAAATAACGAAATGAATAAATAAATAAAATTAAAAATAAAAACAATTATGATCTTTTTGGGGAAGATTATGCAATAAAATGGGTTTCCTCTGAAAGGAATCATGCAGGTTGTGCATCTTTTGACACATCCAGATTTGAGAATACAGAAGTGTACTACATCGGATCCTGCAGATGTCATTCCACGTGAGTTTGAAGGAGAACCGCATGAGCGTGTGGCAGAAGCTGTGAGATACATTAAACTGAGACCTGACTTAGAAGCAACTTCACTTGTGCAGGCTGACGTCACTTATGTTGTGTATGGATCATGTTTTGAGATCATTTGGGTAATCATGCAGGTTTTGCAGTTGTGAAACAGGAAGGTGGGAAACTTTGTGACGGTGAAAGCTGAGAAGGGTGAACAGCCATGTTCACACTTGGCTGAACTGAAGGCACTAACGGAAGCATGTTGACTGGTGAAAGGTAAGGTTACGAATGTGTACACAGATTCTGCATATGCTCATGATATTTGCTATTTGTTTGAAGCAGTTTGGAAGCAGAGAGGGTTCAGGAGGTCAGACGGAAGTCCAGTGCGACATGAGGTTCAAATGAAGGAGCTGAGTGCAGTCATGATGCTCCCCTCGAAACTGGCGGTGATGATGTGTCAAATAATCGTAAAGGTAACAAAATGGTCAGTAAAGGTAATAACGCTGTTGATGAAGCAGTGAAAGTAGCATCAAAGTGCCACCTTGCTGTTTTGGCACCAATGGTGTCACTGGAGCCAGATGTCACGCCACCCCAAGGATATTGGTCATACATATTGGATAAATAGTCGTAAAATTTTTTTGGTAAGAGAATTGATTCATCTGTTTGTCATTCCATCAGAGATTAGCTCAAATAATGGTTCAGTGTTTGTTTAGAAAGTTGGAAAAGGCATTCTGCAGCAGCTGCGAATCAAGCAGCGCTGTGGGGCCGTTTATCATCCACAAAATCATCGGTGATTGAGAGAATTAATGGAACCTTGAAAGTGAAATTGAATTAAGGCTACGGCTACACGAAAACGTTTTTCACTGTAAACGATACTTTTTCTTATCGCGGCCACACGGAGCCAGCGTTCCCACTACCCCAAAACGATAGTTTTTGAGAACGGATTCCAGAGTGGGAAGATTTGAAAACGGGGTCGTTTCGTTTCCATTGTTACAGCGAAAACGGATTCATTTCTGCGTCACAGCCACATGGCTAACGCTAGTGATGTATATACATACGTCAGTGACCAGAACAAAAAGCGGCTTCCATTCAAAATCTGGAAGAAGAAGACAACACAACAAGGACAGACAGCGATCATCATGGACCCCACAACATTGATAGCAGCACTGTTGCAGACACTGCTAACTGCAGCGGCGTTGTTGAAGGAACAACGTGAGCTTCGCGCTGGTAGAAGTAGGGGCGTACACGCATGCGCATTGCTTCTTCTATTGTTCTGGTGTAACCGGTGGGGGTGGCTTACAGCGCACCTAGAGGTGTTTCGTGTGTACTGCATCGTTTAATTGTTTTTCATCGTTTTCGTCTGGACCTGTCTTTACAGCAGCGTTGCCGTATGGCCGCAATAATTTTCGTACCCGTTTTCAAAAGAACCCTTGTTTCGTTTTCGTGTAGCCGTAGCCTTAATCTGTGCTTCAACTAAACTAAACTGGATGCTTTGCCACTTGCACCAATGAGCTATTGTATGCAGACTCATAGAGTCACGCACTAACACCGCATAAAATGCTAACGGGTCGACCCATTCCGGCACCTCAGTGAGAGGTCCCTTAAGAGGGCCCCCCCCACTTGAGCAGTTGCAAACAAAGTTGAGAGGTTACATGAAGTAACTAACTGCAATCCACAGAACAATCTATCTACAGGAGGAGACCAGAGACTTGAGTCTCGAACAGCTGGTTGAGAGACCAGTGGTGCCAGGCGACCAGGTGCACATCAGAGTGTTCCGAAGGAAGTGGCTTGTGGAAGGTAGCAACACATGGTACCATTTGAATCACTGCACTAAGGTTCGGACTAAAGACACAGACGGAGTTAAGTCCGAGGGAAAGGATGAACAAAAGGAAGATGTTAGGATTTCTGACACTAATGAGCATCCAGGTATGGGTGTTGGCCGACAGCATGGGCTCAGGAGAACGAAGCCTGGAGATGTTGGACGGGATCCCGCGAACAGGAGAGGCTGGAAGGGTCCTGGGATGAAGCCACCCCGCAGGGGAAGTAGCCAGCCTGGGTCAGATGAGTATGATGCAACAATACACACCCACTCAGACCATGCCACACCACTAACGTTGCCAGCAATACACACTAGAGCTAGTCGTGAAGAGGTATCTGTTAAGCGTGAATTTAAGTTCATGGGAATAAAGGATGGTGAGGAAGTGTGGAGCATGGGTCCGGAGGAGGAGACGACCAAATCACCGCCTCCGGGCGCCACGACAAAGGGGCAATCTGGTAAGATCATGTTGTCCTCGGGTCAGAAGAAGTTGTTCATAATGGTTGTAAGAATAGAAAGATTTCTCGTGAAAGTCTAGGGGGACTTGATACCATTAGCACTACAGGACAGAATAATCATGTTAATCCAAGAACAGACGGTGTGTACATGCACAGGTAGAGTCAGGAAAACAGTGTAACTGTGGAAGATGGTTTAAGGCAGCACGGGATATGTGGTATAGATGGGCAGGGTACACTACAAGAGAACTGACAGCGACGGAGTGTCTCATATGCGCAGACGCTCCAGGAGCATTGCCTGTTGTTGTTCCAGAGCCACACACCTTCAGGGACTGTGCGGTGGTCCAGCAACGGGAATGCAGAGAAGGTAGGTTCACATCGGAAGAGGATAAATGGTTATTGTTTCCTAGGTGTGGGATTAAGTGCAGATTGATGTGTGGGCCAAATAAATTACATAATTGTTTTCAAAATAGGGAAGGGCCACAAATTGGAGTCTTCTTGTGCTGAATTTAATCTTAGTACAACACAGGATAGGCCTCCCACTGGTTATAAAGTATAGAGTTATAGTGAGTTTGAATACTTTACAAGTAATGGAGGTAATACTACTGTTAAATGAAATGTCGTATGGGTTTTATCTTGGTTTCCACACGCAAATATGAAACCAATATTTATCAGGACACCTGTGAGGTTTGGAAATCCGGTTCCTTTGGATCAAAAATGTGAAAATATAGAAATGACAATTCCGACTCTCTACCTGATTGGGGATTAGACACACCCTGTAGCTGAGAGTTACAGGATGTGTGGAGATGATGTTTTGTTAAATGTGTACCCAACAGGTGGATAGGTCTTTGGGCACTGGTGAGGAGGAAGACATCGTTTGTGTTAGTGTATGACAAGGTAAACGAGATGCGAGGTTTGGATGTGGAAAAAGGGAGAGTTAAAAGATATAGTGGTAACTACATCATGGATAAAATTCACCTAAACAGTCCTATAATCACTAAAAATACCAGCAAAAACAAAGCCATACAACTCACTCTCACCAACTGCACACCAGTCACAGCGGGGTGGGGATGCAAACCCTGGTTCGGGTAGGGGAAGAAATAAAAGAGGTAAGATAGGCGGGAATGGGATTCAAACCCTGGTTCGGGTAGGGGGTAATGAGCGATGACAGTTAAGGCGGGAATAGCTATATTGTTGATGGTGATAATGGTCTCCCTATTGGTGTGTTGCATTATACCCATTCTGAGGAGGTGGTTGCTGCAAGTGATGTTCAAACAAACAGTGGAAGAAGCCAGGATGCAGCTGACCTTTCGAGACGAGGTCTGAGGACCAACGCATGGGAGAACTGGACGACGAACGAAGGTTATCAACGGACGGTTCACAAGATTCTTTCCTCGGGTGTGGAACCAAGTTTAGCCTGACAGGGAGGAGAGATGCTAAAGACCTCTTTGATTGGGAGCAAAGTGCTGGCAACCTCTCCTCCCAGAGTTAGCTTAGCAGTTCCAGAGCCAGCCGGACGGATGTTTGGCCAGAAGCAGACGACACCAGAGTACAGGAGATGGGACGGGACTGGAGGAGCTGCATTACATTGCATTTTATTACTATTGTTGTGTGATAATCCATAATTTTATGTATTGTACTTGGTACAAAACTGTGATTAATTCATTGCGAACAATGGACAAATGTGATGGCGATGTTAAAAATTTAAATGATTGTTGAATTCACTATAATTTAATGTGATTTGGGTACATATATGTATTCCTTTTCATTTATTCAATATGTTCCCTTTGACTCAGAATGTAGAATTATTAGAATAATTTAGTGTTGATTACGTTAATTAATTATTAATTAATTAGTTATGTTAATTATGTGGGATGATTTTCTTTCCTTTTGGATTATTTCTTTATTAAATCACTGATAAGTGATTTCAGGGGGGATTATGTGGGAGAGAAATGTCATGACATGGCCTGGTTACATCGTGTGCCTTGTTGACTGGTTCATATGAATATTGCTTAAGATTAGAATGAGCTTGTTTACTATAATGGCAAAAGCCAGGCGCCTGAGAGAGATTGGGGCCTGAGCCACATACGCGTTGTATGAAGCAGGGCAGTATAAAAGATTGTCACAAATTGAGGTCAGAGGGAATCTTCGGACATTCTGTACGCACATGTTTCTGTGACAGTTTGTTCAATAAAACTTCCCCATGAGAGGCTGACCGAGGCGGATTCGACTCCTTTTTCTCCACAACAAATACAGAGCAGAGCTGCAGAGAGTTTGATCAGAGCAGCTGGGATCATTATTGTGTTGGGAGAAGACTGAACTTGGAGACCACAGTCACTGTCAGTGTGTGTGATGGCAGCTCTGACATCACAGCACAGATATGAAGACTTGGGCTGTGTTCGAAACCGCCTACTACATACTACATACTTGAAAACGGCATACTCATCGATCAGACAGTATGCAGAGCGTTTACACACAGTGCACTTCACTCCTGCCCGAGCCGACATCAGCCGGCCTGAAAAGCTGATTTCGCTTAAGCTATAAACTCTGTAAATATATAACTTTAGCAACATTTGAAACATTTTCAGGCGAGAAAGTAGTCATTTAGACCCCCAAGGTGTTGAAAATCTGACAAAATACCGGCTATTTACAATTTTGTTACCACGAATTCGCCGCTAGTAAAGCTAGCCGCTGTGAGCAACGCACTTCCGGTTTTGCCGTTTTGACTGCTCTCGTCCCGTTAACTGAATTTGACCCACAGCCCTTTTACAGACAGCCGTTCCACTTCCTATTCGCCCCATTATAAAAAATTTGGCTGCAGTTCAGTTGATTTTCTCTGGGGGCGCTGGCGAGCGAGTGCAGAATGACCATTTTCCATAGGGCTGGCGCTAATAACTCAAAAAATGTCCCCGCTAGCGGCTGAAACCTGAAAATAATACTGTGATTTCTGACAGAGGGATGTGGATTTATATCGAAAGTACAATAACCTGGGAGTTATAGCTTTCTGTTTTCTTACAGGTCTGGCATTTGCGAGTCAGTATCCGCTAGCATCTAGCTAACGGAATCTGAAGAACGCACGGCAGATTACGACCGGCTGCTTTACGGCACTCGTCCACTGTGCCAGAGTGCTAACCTGGTGCTGCTAACAACAACCAAAGCTAAACCAGAGGCTAGTCAGAGAGTATGTAAAAGGGCTGTGCTGAAATCTGTAACTATTTGAGCTAACCCCTCTCTGCTAGCTCAGCGCTAGGACTGACCATGCCGTAAAGTGATGCCACATGCGTGACGTCACTCGGGATGCAATGCTGACAATAAATGTGTATTTTAAACAAATCTATTGAGTCTACAAAATCAAACCAAGTGCCGTTTGAAAGGATAATTTATCCTGCCTTTAGGAAAATTAAAATGAAAAAATATAAAAAATTATATCCAAAGCAATGGCTGGATCTAAGGTGGATCTCATAGTACCACCATAGAGTTCGGCGTGCTGTGCACTGCTTCGTTGGCGCCCCTAGAGTGCAGTACCACCCGGAAATAGCCGCCAGTTTTCCCTCTCCTCATAATAGAGACTCTCTGATTTGACCGTTCAAATGGCGATGGACGACGTCACGTTACGTTGCATCTTGGGTAGTTTGAGTGTGACAAGTAACCTCATGATGAATACTCAACATTTCGGCGAATCTAGTATGCATCTAGTGTACATCCGGGAACTTAAAAAAGTATGACTAGTAGGAATAGTAGGAAAAGTAGGCGGTTTCGAACACAGCCTTGCATATGGGAGTGTCACATGACTGAGACATTGTCAGCTTGTACTTGAGCTCCCCCTACAGGAGAGCAGATAAATACAGATGGGAACAGGATGCAGAGGTTTTGGTTCAGTGCTCACATGTGTTTGGATCACTGTGTTGACTCACAGCACAGAAATACCAGCCTTTATCTTCTGGCTGCAGATTCTTTACTGTGAATGTTCCTCTCTCAGCTTCAGTCTTGGTGGCTGAGAATTTGTCTTTGCTGAATTCTCCAAAGTCGTGATCTATTTTAGCTGTAGTTGTGAATACGATAAGTTTCATAGTTTCTCCAGGCAGCTGTCTGTACCAGTACATCTGGTAATAGCCTCCACCCTTTGTGTGGTTACAGTGTATTGTTGCATTTTCACCCTGCTGCTCCCACAGTATGGGAGTCTGGTAGACATCACTTCCATCAACATGACCTGTGAGTACAACAGAGAAAGTTACCACAAATGAGCATTTTACCAGTTAACGGTTTCACCGGTGCAGACACCATCTAACTGCTGAAATGAATCTGCTGATAACATACTACTTTACCTTTGATCCAATGAGCAAGCACCAATAAGCTGAGGAGCCGATGTCTGATAGAGGTCATGCTGTAAAACTCAGGGTCTCAGTTACAGTATCTCACTGTGTAGTCACAGATATGAAGAGATGCAGGGAGGTGTGTCACTGCAAGGTGTGACCTTCTCTGATCCTGTGAACCAACAGGAGGCCACGTTTGTTATGTGGGGATAAGCTTAACTGAAGTGAACACAGCTGTGAAACCAGGAAGATTAGACTGTGTGAAGTATGAATCAGCTGATGGAGAAGTTCCACCATGTGATCCGTTCTGATATTGACGTGCACACTTGTAACACTTTGAAATATTGGAATGAACATTTTTCTGTCCTTAACAAATATTCAAACAAGTGAAACGGAGGCGGGTTTGTGTGTGGTCGGTACAGGAGTTCGTCAGTGTCTTTGGACATGTTGACGGAGCTGATGGTGCTTTAAAGACAGAGGCAGATATACTATCTGATATACTACAGATATAGATATACTATTAGGGGTTTGTCACAGAACTTCTGAGCTTTTTGTCTATTTTGTTTGTTTCACTGTCTGCACATTCACCAGTTTTCTTCACCGTGAAGTTAAGTTTGTGAATGACTCACCGTTGGTGTAGAAGACATCTTAATTCACAATGAAACAATCGCTACCTGTGAGGAAATGATAAATAAGAAATATGATGATCCTGTAGAAGTCTGACATGAGTGCAGTCACTCTGACGTCAGCAATGAAACACAGGAGTGAAATCATGACAGGGTTTCTCCTTTTAACTGAACTGAGAGTGATTTTATGAGCCAACCGATGTGATGTCAAGAGAGGAGTGGCTTCCTGTGGCTGTAAACCAGACTGATGGCTCCCATTGTTGCTGCAGTTATCCATCATTTACCTGCATTCTTAAACTTTTGCTTTTTCAGAAAACATGAAAAAGGCTCATTACAGTTTTCTTTAAACCCAAAGTGCTGCCTTGTGTAGTGAGATCTTCAGCAGGTGTCCCAGAGAAGCTTTTTTCATTTTCATTCAAAACCACTGAAGTTGATAAGTCGTGTGCAGGTTTTGTAGAGTTCAGAGGGGATTTGTGTCATTGTGCATCTCGTGCAGCACAGATGATTTGTTTAAAAGCCTTTAAAAAAAACTTATAAAACTATGTTTCACAGAGCTTTGCAGATGTTGATACAGTCAGAAAAGTCTCAGCATCTATACTTGTGTTAAGGCTCAAATCATGGCTCAAATGAGATGAGTGAGGTTTAAAGAGGAATGAAGAGGATGAAGAAACACCATCACTGTAACTGATGAAGTGGAAGGAGGGAGTGGCTTCACATATTCTTGCTGCTGTAGATTGCCTTCCTGGATGTATAAATCGTGCTAAAGTGAGACATCAAGTTAAAGTGTACAGAAACAGTGTTACTGAAGTGTGCTGCGAATGCATCAAACTGAAAGGCAACCACATAGCAGCTGCTTTGGGAGCCCCTCTAAAAATACACCTGCAGAAAAAAACTGGTGTGCAGTTTTTGTAGAGTTCAGAGGGGATTTCTGTCATTGTGCTTCTGGTGCTGCACAGTAGTAAACTGCACTGTAATTCACTCCTGCATCTGGGATGTGCACAGATCCATTCTTTGCTGCGTCTCCACCCAAATCCCAGGTTTCTTTTCAGCACTGTAGCCAGTCTGACTAAGAGTCCGAGCTCTGCTGAGCCAGTTATTCCTTTAACTCTCAGCAGTGATGATTTCATGAGCTTCTTTATTAATAAAATTGTTTCTATCAGAGAGAAGATTGATGGAGTCCTTCCCACTATTATTAGTGATGTATCATCAAGTACAGCAGCTTTAGAAGTATCTTTAGAACCTGATTTGTATTTAGACAGCTTCTGTCCAGTTGATCTCTCTGAACTAACAACAGCAATAGTCTCTTCTAAACCATCAACTTGTGTTTTAGACCCAATCCAAACCAGACTGTTCAAGGAGGTTTTCCCATTAATTGACACTTCCATATTGGATTTGATCAATCTGTCTTTGTTGACAGGATATGTACCTCAGACTTTTAAGGTTGCTGTAATTAAACCTTTACTTAAAAAACCTACTCTTGATTCAGAAGTGTTGGCTCATTATAGACCTATATCCAATCTCCCTTTTATGTCTAAAGTTCTTGAAAAAATAGTTGCAGCTCAGCTTTGTGATCATTTACACAGAAATAATCTGTTTGAAGAGTTTCAGTCAGGATTCAGAGTGCATCATAGCACAGAAACTGCACTGCTGAAAGTTACCAATGATCTCCTCTTAGCCTCTGATAGCGGACTTGTGTCTGTGCTTGTCCTGTTGGATCTCAGTGCTGCATTTGATACGGTCGATCACAGTATCTTATTACACAGACTTGAACATGTTATTGGGATTAAAGGAACTGCATTAGGCTGGTTTAAATCATATTTATCTGATAGATTTCAGTTTGTTCTTGTAAATGAAGAATCTTCCTCACACACCAGAGTAAGTCATGGAGTTCCCCAGGGTTCTGTGCTTGGACCGATTCTTTTTACTTTATACATGCTTCCATTGGGTAACATTATTAGACAGCATGGCATAAATTTCCATTGCTATGCTGATGATACTCAGCTGTACTTATCTATAAAACCAGATGAAACCAATAGGTTGGTCAGACTACAAGCATGTCTTAAAGACATAAAGACCTGGATGACTCAGAACTGTCTGCTGCTAAATTCAGACAAAACTGAAGTCGTTATCTTTGGACCTGAGCGTTTCAGGGAGAAATTGTCTAGCTATATAGTTACTCTAGATGGGATTTCCTTGGCTTCTAGTTCTACAGTGAGGAACCTTGGAGTTATTTTTGACCAGAACTTATCATTTGACTCGCATATAAAACAGGTTTCTAGGACTGCCTTCTTTCACCTTCGTAATATTGTTAAAATCAGGAACATCCTGTCTCAGAGTGATGCAGAAAAACTAATTCATGCATTTGTTACTTCAAGATTGGACTACTGTAATTCTTTATTATTGGGCTGTCCCACATATTCTCTGAAAAGCCTTCAGTTGATCCAAAATGCTGCAGCCAGAGTTTTGACGAGAACTAACAGGAGAGATCATATTTCTCCAGTTTTAGCTTCTCTTCATTGGCTCCCTGTTAAATTCAGAATAGAATTTAAGATTCTTCTCCTTACATATAAAGCTCTTAATGACCGAGCTCCATCATATCTTAAAGATCTCATTGTAAGATATTTTCCTAACAGAGCACTTCGTTCCCAAACTGCAGGTTTACTTGAGGTTCCCAGAGTTTCTAAAAGTAGAATGGGAGGCAGAGCCTTCAGTTATCAGGCCCCTCTATTATGGAATAAGCTGCCAGTAAATGTCCGGGAAGCAGACACCCTTTCCACTTTTAAGACCAGGCTTAAAACTTTCCTTTTTGATAAAGCTTATAGTTAGGGATGGCTCAGGTGATCCTGAAACATCCCATAGTTAAGCTGCTATAGGCCTAGACTGCTGGGGGGCCTCACCTGACACACCTTTCCTCACTTTACTCTCTTTATGTATATGTGATATTATTATGGTCATTAACTCGTGTTTCCCTGTTCCAACAGATATCCTTTGAATGGTGTTACAGTGCCGCCGTCGCTATCTAAGTGCCTTGAGATGACATTTGTTGTATTTGGCGCTATATAAATAAAAATGAATTGAATTGAATTGAATTGAAATCTCCAGCGAGACTGAACGCAACTTTATATTTGTCTTCCATTGTGACAGCTTTGTAGTTCAAATATCCAATGAGTTTCATAGCTGTGTCTCCAGGTGACTGCTGGTACCAGAGCATCACTCTGTAGTCAGTTTTATTGTGGCTGCAGAAAATCTGCATTTTGTCACCAGGATTTCTGATGAGATCAGAGGGAGACTGACGGACCTCAAGACCCAGACTAACAGCTGGAAACAGAAAGACAATAGAACATTTTAGATAATGATAAATGGTAAATGACAAATGATTGTAATGTACTTTAACTGGGCCGACAGTTGTCCATTACCGCAGTGATACATTTCTTTGGCTTATCTGTCATCAATGCCCACCCAAAAGAACGATTATTATTTTTATTTTTTTATTGACATTCAGATATATCTAGCATCTCTTGTCTGTCCTAAATGCCAAAGTGGTATTTTTATTTTATGTCTAAACGATAACAAAAGAAAAAGAACCAAACATCAACAAAAACACACAAGAATATGTACAAAGTGGGGAGTGATCCTTTTTATATGGCATAGTTATTGATTTGTAAAAATAAAATCAGGCCTATGGGGCGTGACATAGTTGACCCAGTTTTCCCAGTATGAGGTGAATTTCTCCAGTTTAAAATGAACAAATGCTGTTATTCTCTCCATTTTATATGTCCATTGTGATGTCCATCCAGATGTTGACAGTTGGGCTCTCTTGTGATAGCCATTTCTTGGTGATATTCTTTTTGCAAGCCATTAGCAGGATATTTATGAGGTGCTTATCTCTTTTCAGCCATCCCTCAGGTATGTGTCCGAAAAACATAGTCTTAATGTCGAGGGGTATTTCACATTTGAAGATGTCCTGTAGGTCGTTGTGTATCTTTTTCCAATAGTCCTTCATGACCGGGCAGTCCCAGAAAATGTGATAATGGTTTGCATTTTGATTTCCACAGTTCCTCCAGCAGACTGAGGAGTTATTGTCATAGTGAGATTTCTGGGAGGGTGTAATAAAGCACCTAATCAGGCTTTTCCAGCCAAACTTCCTCCACTTCTGTGAGCTGGTACACATCCATTGATACCTCCATATTGTTGTCCATTCTTCTTCAGATATATTTATTCCTCCTTCCTTCTCCCATTTTGTTTTAATATATGAAGTTGAATGTGATTTCAAATTCGAGAGACTCTTATATAAACATGAAACAGTTCTATCAATAGTTTCTGAATTATAGGCTTTTGTAAACAGTTCAATCAAACATGTGCCAGTCTTTGTTACATTTTTCATCTTCGTATCAACGTAGTGCCGCAGCTGCAGATATCGATAGAAGTCTTGTTTTTCTAATAAATGTGTCCTTTTAAGCGTTTCAAAACTGAGCATTTTCCCATCTTTCATTACCCTGCATAAGGCTGTTATACCCTTAGCTATCCAATCTTTGAATCTAGAGTCCAACTTATTAGGTGTAAACTCTGAGTCATAGGCGCACCATTTAAGAACTGTAATATCACTCTCGAGTTTATGTTCCTTTATGATAGACCCAAAAGAATTTTAAGACCCAAAGAGACAATTTACAGCATCGAGCAGTTGGTTGTACTCACATTATGTCATCATCACTGAAGGGCATCATCTTCATTCAAAACTGAGAGATGCAATGGATGTCTGCAAGCTGTATATCAACAGTGTTGAAGTTAGTTAAAGGCTTTCACAAACTACTGAAACAGGTGTTACTCTGCACCGGTCTGGTAAGGATCCGACTGCCACGGGTTCCGTATTCTGTACATTAAGGGGGGTTCTGTGTGATGTCACAGGGGGCTCAGCGAATAAATTAGAACATTCTGGGGTTCTAATTCTGCACTAAGAGAAAGGGTCATGGAGTAAAGAGGTTTTTAAATCAAAACAAACATTTCTGTCCAGGCTTCTCATGTGGGAAGCTGAAAATCTGCTATACTTGTACACACTCGTTCAGGTTTATAGTTCACACCAGTGAGCAGCTAACAACTACGTGAAAACAGCGTGATATAGTGGCCATCCCCCTCTATATTCTCACCATTATCTGTTGGACTACCCATAATAAAAGTGGTGGTTCTTTTGACTCCAGGGATTCATTTGATGTTGATCCAAAACCTTCTAAGTACATCAGTCGGGCAGAGAACTTGAAACTGTTGATGAACTTGCTTCAAGACAACAGCCGAAACATCCAGTTTGAAACGTTCTACGTCTTCAAGGTTTGCATCTAAATGTTTGATGTTCAACCACGGGGTCAACACTCAATACGTATGACTGGAATGTTTATTTAAAAAGGGAAACTGGGCCGCGAGAGGCCACCCAGCCTTTGTGCAACAAAGTTGTTAAATACTGATCTCTTAAATCAGTACCGGTCCGCGAGACATTCCAAACCGGGAAAATAAAAAAAAATAAAAAAAATGTTTTAAAATTAAATTTTTTTTTTCTTTAAATTTTTAAAAAAGACATGGAAATCGGGAATTCTTTAATTTCACTCGCTCTTACACTCGATTCTATAATTGGAAATTGCATAGATTGCATTATAGGAGGCCAATTGTGCACGTTTATTTTTTTCAATGATGACTGTCTGTCATCTAATCCTATTTATCCTAATTTGTAAAAGCGTCTGCTAAAGGTACTGTAAAAGAAGTGAATGCATGTAGAAATACCCCCACCCTCAGTGTCTGTGGCTTTTAAGATTAAGATTAAGAGTCTCATGCTCTACCGACTGAGCTAGCCAGGCTATTCACATGTTATAAAACAAGCCTAAGTCACCTTTCTGAGATTTAGAATGACATCAGAACACATTCCTCCCTTTTCAGTCAATCGACTGGATCCCACTCAGCTGTTAGGGTTTTCCATGAGGTAATACCACCTGACACCAGGTGGTACATTTTTAGCACCTACTCCGTCGGGGTCGAGTTGAGTCGAGCCGAAAATGTGACATCTACAGACTGCAGGCCACTGATTGGCCAGGGAGTGATGTCACTGGATGAGTAATGAAAGCCACTCCTTAACAAGAACCGGCAACAGCAACAGTTGAATTTTATGTATTCTGTGATCGTCAACGAGGTGGATTGCTAGACGCAAAGACATAGACCAAGCAGCAGGTAAACCTTCGCCTCGATGTCCTAAATTGTTGTGTCATGTTTGTGTCACATAAAACCGACATCACAGGACTTTTGGACCTCCTTGCTATAACGACCCACCCACATTGAGGTGGTTGTGAGTAAGTACTTGTGGAAAAGAGCTTAATGTTGCAGGAGAACTGCCTCATCGCACATCAGAATTAATAATAATAATAATACATTTTATTTATAGGCACCTTTCATAGCCACTCAAGGGGGGTTTTCCTAGAAAGTAGCTAAAGAAAGCCAGGCTGTAGCCGGAAAGCGTCGCTTGAACTAACACCATCTCCCAATTAAGCCTCAAGTCGTTCCATGAAGCCAGCTCAGCTGCATCTCAGTGAGGCTAATCCAAGCGAGGCTTACATAGCCTGGCTAAGTGCGAGTGTACGAGGAACGTAAGAAGCCCTGACGAGTGGATGGTGGAAAAACGGAGATGGCAGAAAAGGAGAGCAAGACAAGAGCTTTTATGTTTTCGGCAGCTGAACAAATAATGCTGATGGAGCTGCATGAGGATTTTAAAAGTTCATCACCAGAAATGGTAATACAGCTGCGATCAATAAAGCGAAGAAAACGGAATGACTAACAACTGCAGACAGACTAAATGCGTAAGTTATGAAAGTTTCATACCATTGACATTCATTTTACTGTCCTCATGTATTTTTGCTCTCCTCTTTGTGTTATAATTCGTTCACATAAAGCATGCTGAATTGTCTCTGTATGAGATTTACAGCACACATATACTGGCCCTGCTCACTTTATTAATAACCCAATAATCGACACGCATCATCATACTTTGTGACCATATTATCCTGAGTGTGTGACCCACATATTATTTTTTCGCTGTTGCATCTCAACAGGAGCAATCTTAACAGCCAAAAGCGTACCTGGCAGCAGGTGAAGGTAAAGTACAGGAAAATATTTCAGTGGTAAGTAGCCTTTGAAGAAATGTGTTTGTCCAATAAAGAGAGCACCAAACTAGATATGGAACACAAGAAACTGAAAATAAAAAAGATCAAGCCAGAGATTATGAAACTGGAGAGGGACGTTAGTATAAATTCAGATAAAGGAGAATTTCGTGTTGTGAACTGTATTTAATTCTGGTTTCTCTCCACAGCTTGAGAAACATGTAACAATAATTAAACAATTCAAGACAACTTGAACTCAAACTTGTCATTATTGTACGGTTCATGCAAAGTGTTAGAAATGTGTTTTTTACATTTATATTCACAGTGGGGTGCCATGAGCTAAACGTGTGGAAAGTTATAAATCATCTCTGTCCATTTAGCCTTCTTACACTTCCTCTGACTTAAACTGCTACTGTGTCAATGCTAAATTATGAAAAGAAGTTCTAACTCAAAGGTCACAACAATAAGGAAATATGTGTCCCTGTATAGGTCCCTCACTGTGTCAGGAGAAACTGAGTCCTTTCAGGCACTACAACCTGCAGGGACTCAACGAAGAAAAGACTTGAGCCTGAAAAGTTGTCCACAAGACAAAATGTATAAAATATGAAGTATACTATTAATTTAAGATGGCTCTGTCAGAAGTCAGCCATGGTACCTGAGAAGTTTAAGCAATGAACCTGTATTTCATTTGGCCAAAGGTCATTTCTATCCGTGCCCTTGTTTTAGCATGTGCATGTGCATGCTTCTTTCTGAACACAACACGCAGTGTGGACACATCATGGCTGGGACAGCAGCAGCAGCCACAAACACGTCCAAACTTTCTGTATTCAGCAGATGCAGAATATAGCTGATGGAATATAGCTGATGTATCACTTTTTAAAGAAAGTCCACCAAAACTTTGGACACATTCTGAGTCTCCACAAAAGAAGAAGATATGTTGTTGAAAAGTCAGTTTGTCATTTTATCGAGGTCTCTCTGCTCTTTGTGTAACTTAGATATTCTACACCTGAAATGATTCTTTATAAAGTATTTTATTCAAATAAAACGATAACCTCTGATCTGAAGACAGCTGATTTAGTGCCGGTCACATGATCACATCATTTATATGATTAAAAACATGTTAGATTTGTACAAAAGAGCCTCAGATTACCAACACTGATTATTTTAGATCTAAAATGAATAATCACTTTTCTTTGTGGGACACGTTTCCATCAAAGTGTGGAGAATCAGTGTGAGACGATATGAATGAATGAATGAGTTCAGAGTTGGTTCAAACAGCTCTTCAACATGTTGAACTCATCAGCTACAGAGGAGACGGAGAGTTCATTTAAGGGCTGTAAATCATCTTTAATGGTGCCACATGTCTCCAGTTTGTCTTTATTACCATAACTGGACAAACACTGATAATCAGGACTGAATAAATGTTACTGATCCATGTTCAGTTCAGCTCTAATGGAACTAATATCTGCTGGAACTCTGACGGAAGGAGACTTTTTTGCCCTCTTGTGGTGTAAAGATAAACTGCATGATGTCAGTTTCATGATGCAGAAACTCCGTGAAGAAAATAAATGTGGAAATATATAGACTTTTCTTATCTTCTTTTTGAAGCTCCAACCTGCATCATATCATAAAGATCTCATCCATCCTTTCCCTGTTCCTGCTGCACACACCTGCTGTAGGATAAGCAGCAGGATATCAGAGGCTTCTGAGGTGACACCACAGTCTGGAATGCAGATGTTGGTCAATTGTTCAGAACAACATACTCACACTCACACACGCACCAAATGAAGCACAAGCTGTGTTTGTAGAACCAACAGGAGGCCTTTGATGTCTGCAGTGATTTTAGTGGCATTAAGACTCATTAGAGCGGAGTTATTGAATATTTCTGTAGCAGGTGTTGCAGCCGACTGCACATGGAGACTAATGTTATTTTCCTGCTCCAAGGACAGCTTATTTGGATTCAAATGTTTATGTGATGGAGAGTGGTGGGATTTGATCAGGAACGACGCATTATTTTGGAGGTATTTATTCAGCAAGTGCGAATCTGTCAATATGTGTCAAACTTTACCGAACCCTGTTGCTGTTGTTGTACCGCTGCCTCCATCTTTTAGTGTCCGCGTTAAAGCAATACAATGTAACTTCTCAAAAAGCCCATTATGGAGCTCCCCCTACAGGCTTTGGAGGTAATGTACGGTTAAACTGTCGTAAATACAACACCCTTTCGCTTTCACGTTTCACGTTTGTTGACGAACTGGCGAGGAGTCAGAAGGTGCAAGCTATGTCGGCCGAGAAGGTAAGAGTAATCAAATGTACCTGGGAGCGTGAGAGGGGTCTATTTGTTTTTGCGGTAGGTGTGCCAGAAAGCAAGTCGAAGTACTTCCGCTCAGCTCCTGGGCTGGTCCAGCAAAGTTACATAGCGCAGTTTTTCCAACTCAGACCCCCGAAAGGCATAGGAGACAGGCCAATCGTAATATTAAAACTCATTCTAGCCATCCATCCATCCATCCATTATCTTCCGCTGGTCCGGGGATCGGGTCGCGGGGGCAGCAGCTTGAGCAAAGAGACCCAGACGTCCCTGTCCCCGGCCACTTCCTCCAGCTCTTCTGGGGGGACCCCGAGGCGTTCCCAGGCCAGCCGAGAGACATAGTCTCTCCAACGTGTCCTGGGTCTTCCCCGGGGCCTCCTCCCAGTGGGACGGGCCCGGAACACCTCACCGGGGAGGCGTCCAGGAGGCATTCTCACCAGATGCCCGAGCCACCTCATCTGACTCCTCTCGATGCGGAGGAGCAGCGGTTCTACTCCGAGCCCCTCCCGGATGACCGAGCTTCTCACCCTATCTCTAAGGGAGAGCCCAGCCACCCTGCGGAGGAAACTCATTTCGGCCGCTTGTATTCGCGATCTCGTTCTTTCGGTCACTACCCACAGCTCGTGACCATAGGTGAGGGTAGGAACATAGATTGACCGGTAAATCGAGAGCTTCGCCTTCTGGCTCAGCTCCTTCTTCACCACGACGGGCCGATGCAGAGCCCGCATCACTGCAGACGCCGCACCGATCCGTCTGTCAATCTCCTGTTCCATTCGTCCCTCACTCGTGAACAAGACCCCGAGATACTTGAACTCCTCCACTTGGGGAAGGATCTCATTCCCGACCCGGAGAGAGCATTCCACCCTTTTCCGGCCGAAGACCATGGTCTCAGATTTGGAGGTGCTGATGGTCATCCCAGCCGCTTCACACTCGGCTGCGAACCGCTCCAGTGAGAGCTGAAGGTCACGGCCTGACGACGCCAACAGAACCAAATCGTCCGCAAAAAGCAGAGACCCGACTCTGAGGTCGCCAAACCGGACCCCCTCAACGCCCTGGCTGCGCCTAGAAATTCTGTCCATAAAAATTATGAACAGAATCGGTGACAAAGGGCAGCCCTGACGGAGTCCAACCCTCACAGGAAACATGTACGACTTACTGCCGGCAATGCGGACCAAACTCTGACACCGGTCATACAGGGACCGAACAGCCCATATCAAGGAGTCCGGCACTCCATACTCCCGGAGCACCCCCCACAAGAGTCCCCGAGGGACACGGTCGAACGCCTTCTCCAAGTCCACAAAACACATGTAGACCGGTTGGGCGAACTCCCATGCACCCTCCAGGATCCTGCGGAGGGTATAGAGCTGGTCCACTGTTCCACGGCCAGGACGAAAACCACACTGCACCTCCTGGATCCGAGATTCGACTATCCGGCGGATCCTCCTCTCCAGTACCCCCGAAAAGACCTTACCAGGGAGGCTGAGGAGTGTGATCCCCCTATAGTTGGAACACACCCTCCGGTCCCCCTTTTTAAAGAGGGGGACCACCACCCCGATCTGCCAGTCCAGAGGCACTGCCCCCGATGTCCACGCGATGCTGCAGAGACGTGTCAACCAAGACAGCCCCACAACATCCAGAGCCCTGAGGAACTCAGGACGGACCTCATCCACTCCCGGGGCCTTGCCACCGAGGAGTTTTTTGACCACCTCGGCAACCTCAGCCCCAGAAATGGGAGGTCCCACGTCCGAGCTCCCCAACTCTGCTTCCTCATCGGAAGGCGTGTCGGTAGGATTGAGGAGGCCCTCGAAGTATTCCCCCCACCGACTCACGACGTCCCTAGTTGAAGTCAGCAGAGCCCCGCCCTCACCATACACGGTGTTGACGGTGCACCGCTTCCCCCCCCTGAGCCGCCGGATGGTGGACCAGAATCTCCTCGAGGCCGTCCGGAAATCGTTCTCCATGGCCTCCCCGAACTCCTCCCAAGCCCGAGTTTTTGCCTCAGCAACCGCCGAGGCTGCGTTCCGCTTGGCCTGTCGGTACCCATCAGCTGCTTCCAGAGTCCCACTGGCCAAAAAGGCCCGATAGGACTCCTTCTTCAGCTTGACGGCCTCCCTCACCACTGGTGTCCACCAGCGGGTTCGGGGATTGCCGCCACGACAGGCACCGACCACCTTGCGGCCACAGCTCCGGTCGGCCGCCTCAACAATGGAGGCACGGAACATGGCCCATTCGGGCTCAATGTCCCCCACCTCCCCCGGGACATGGTTGAAGCTCTGCCGGAGGTGGGAGTTGAAACTCCTCCTTACAGGGGATTCCGCCAGCCGTTCCCAGCAGACCCTCACAATACGTTTGGGCCTGCCAGGTCTGACCGGCTTCTTCCCCCACCAGCGGAGCCAACTCACCACCAGGTGGTGATCAGTTGACAGCTCCGCCCCTCTCTTCACCCGAGTGTCCAGGACATACGGCCGCAAGTCCGACGATACGACTACAAAGTCGATCATCGAGCTGCGGCCTAGGGTGTCCTGGTGCCAAGTGCACATATGGACACCCTTATGCCTGAACATGGTGTTCGTTATGGACAATCCGTGACGAGCACAGAAGTCCAACAACAAAACACCACTCTGATTCAGATCGGGGGCCGTTCCTCCCAATCACGCCCCTCCAGGTCTCACTGTCATTGCCCACGTGAGCATTGAAGTCCCCCAGCAGGACGAGGGAGTCTCCCGGAGGAGCACTCTCCAGTGCCTCCTCCAGGGACTCCAAAAAGGGTGGGTACTCTGAACTGCCGTTCGGTGCATAAGCACAAACAACAGTCAGGACCCGTCCCCCCACCCTAAGGCGGAGGGAGGCTACCCTCTCGTCTACCGGGGTGAACCCCAATGTACAGGCGCACAGCCGGGGGGCAATAAGTATGCCCACACCTGCTCTACGCCTCTCACCGCGGGCAACTCCAGAGTGGAAGAGAGTCCAACCCCTCTCGAGGAGGCTGGTTCCGGAGCCCAAGCCATGCGTCGAGGTGAGTCCGACTATATCTAGCCGGAACCGCTCAGCCTCGCGCACCAGCTCAGGCTCCTTCCCCAGCAGAGAGGTGACGTTCCACGTCCCAAGAGCCAGCTTCAGTAGCCGAGGATCAGACCGCCAAGGTCCCTGCCTTCGGCTGCCGCCCAGCTCACACTGCACCCGACCCCCATGGCCCCTCCCACGGGTGGTGAGCCCGTAGGAAGGGGGACCCGTGTCGTTTCTTCGGGCTGTGCCCGACCGAGCCCCACGGGCACAGACCCGGCCACCAGGCGCTCGCCGGCGGGCCCCACCCCTGGGCCTGGCTCCAGGGGGAGGCCCCGGTGACCCGCGTCCGGGCAAGGGAACACGGCGTCCAAAAGTATCACTCATCATAAGGGTTCTTGTGAGCTGTTCTTTGTCTGGTCCCTCATCTAGGATCTGTTTGCCATGGGTGACCCTACCAGGGGCTTAAAGCCCCAGACAACATAGCTCCCAGACTCATTGGGGCACGCAAACCCCCCCACCACGGTAAGGTGACAGCTCAAGGGGGAGCTCATTCTAGCCATCAAAGCAATTTTTTTCAAGCTGCTATTTTAAGGTAGAAATGTTAAATAGTATTGCTTTAATGTGTGGCTTTGATGTTTTAACTAACATGTTAAACACCAGAGTCACACAGAGAAAACAGACCAACAGCTGCGGTGTCCAGGGAGCCTAAATGAGGAATGAGGGCTTTTCTCTGAGAGCAAAGGTGTCAGTACAGCAGAGGAAACATCCCAAATGTAGCGGACACTTGAGTTTCTGTATGTTGTCTTTTTAGGCGTGTTGAATCAGTTTTTTGGGGTTCACTCCTCAGCTGCTGGACTCCTGTCTGCTCCTCCAAACGGCTGTAAACTTTCTACTGTGTACACTTAAAAACATGAAGCCTCTTGTGTTTGTTCTTGTGGACAACTTTCCTGTTAGCTGACACATTTCAGAGTTCTCCTCAGACTGTATTCAGTGGGCATAAAGGTGTCTTTAACAGAGGGAACGAGGCTGCTCTCCTCTCTGGATTTATCTCTGTGCTTCACCCCGGCAGAAGCAGATAGCAGGGGGCGGGGCTTGTTCCAAACACTCAGCTGCTCTCCCATTGGTTATTACTTATGACGTCAGAGACGGACAACGTTCCTACTGGCTCCTGAAGCCGGTGTAGCGGAAGTGGTTCTGGAGGCAGCAGCGCCGCTTGTAATGTTCACAGCTTCTGTTTGACACCTCAGAGTTTATAAAACTCATACAACACTATCAGAACACATGGTCACCATGGGAACCTTTATAAGTTCAGGCTTTCTAAAGTAACGGGACACACACATCAGTCCAATCCAGATGTTTTTCTCATCTTTTCACAGTTTCCTGTTTTGCCTTTTAACTCAGATGGAATCAGTCAGTGAAAAACACAGCAGGCTGTGAGAGAAAGTAAAGGTGTTCACCAGACCAACCAAGCCTGAACCTGAGGGATATATCACTGAAATTACTGAGCACATCATCGGACAGGAGAAGAAGAAGCCCATTTTCACTGATATCAGCATCAGACAGCAGATCTGGAGGTGCTTTTCTCTCTACAGCTGGCCTTCACTCCTCTGTGTCTTCTCTCCAACCATCTTTGTCCCAACCATTGCATCTGTGGTGTTCAGCACATCTGCAGCATCAGGCCCGCTGGCTCCGTTCTGCTCGTCTTCTGCAGACGGCAGGAAACCATCCAGTGAGTCAGGACTCTGCAGGAACCACTGGAAGACTTTCACTTCCTCCTTTAGTTGAACGCTTCTGTGTTCATCAAACTGACTTCATGCAGTTCCTCTATTCGCCACCAGAGGGAGACATCTCCATCAATGCAGAGTCCCGCTCAGTATTACTGACAGTACTTCACAGCCACTGAGAGGACACATTTAAATCAGTAAGAAATGATTTCTGTATTTGAGCCAGGCTTCCACCTCCATATGAGACACACACTGTGTCCTCATACAACAAGCCGCTCTCCTGTCTGAGCTTCACATCTTTACAGTTAGCATCAGCACACACAGCATGTTGATGAAGATTCTCACTCATCCAGCTCATGGTAATCCTAAGAGCTCCCATGCTCTGGCCTAAAAGGCCTCTAGCAAAGAGCCAGATAAGACCAGAAGTTCTTCAAGTAAATAAGTTTATATTAGCTTCTCTTTTGGTCAGAGGCTCTGGTGCTCTGGAGTTACACCAAGTGTTTCTGAATGTTAGCTGCAACACCTTTAAGATCTGTTTTATCTCCATGCAAACAACAGCTAATCCTAACTGTCCTGTTGTTCGTAATGTGTTAGATCTCCATTTATTCCACCTCTTTCGCTGCAGTTTTAAAACTTCATTACATTTGTTTTGTTGTTGAACCACCAAACCAGCGCAGAAGACACAGTATTTAATGGCTATCAGGTTGAGTGGAGGATGTAAATGGACAAGTGATTCACTTCAAGGCAAGTAAGGACATTCATCTTGAAAATCAACAGATATCAGCTTGCTGCACTTTTGCATGAAAGGATAACAAATCCAAGCCTGCAATTGTTATTAAGTTTTAAACAAGAGGCACAAGACCGAAGCGTTGAAACAGACAATTATAGCAGATAATTAAACACTTGTGATCTGTGGTGATTTCAACATTGACCTCTTAAAGCTACATACTCCTAAACAAACTTGTGATTTCTTGGCTGCGTTATACGGTAGAGGCTTGTATCCACTGATCACAAAGCCGAGCAGAGGAGCCACAGATAGTGCAACATTAACTGACAACATTTTTACACATTCCTTGGACACTGGTTTAAATAGTGGTTTGGTAATAAGTGATGTAAGTGATCATTTAGCTGTATTTGCAACATTTAATGATCAACTACAGAGGAAGAAAACAGAAAAGCGTAGATATGAAAGGGTAAGGACTGTTAAAGCAATTAATGCTTCAGAAATGAGCTTTAAAACAAGAGTGGAATGAGTTTCATACAGATGAAGTAAACACTGCAGACAATTCATTCTTCAACTGTTATTTATCTCTCTATGATAAACACTGTCCAACAGTTTTATGTTCACATACCCATAGTTATGCTGAGAAACCTCGGATAACAAAGGCATTAAAAAATGCATGTAAGAAGAAAAATAAACTTTATGGAGACTTCATCAAAACTAGAACAGAGGTTGCTGAAAAACGATAAGATGTACAAAAACAGGCTGACCAACATGTTGAGGCAAGCAAAGAAGCAACATAATGATAAAATGTTACAAATAAATCAAAATAACATGAAGCGCACATGGAACATCCTAAATAATGTAATGGTGAATAAGCCTTGATCACCAGATCAACCTAAGTGTTTCATAAAGGACAATAAGGTGTTTGGCAATCTGACTGAAGCGGCTGATGAATTTAACTCAGTACAGCGGCTCGTGAATCCTCTGGTGCACGTTGAGCATCGTCATGCTCTTGAATTCCTTCCTGCAGTCGTCACTTTTCATGAGGTCCCTCATTTCCACGAGGTTCTCCTGGTGCTCCTTCAGGGCGGACGGGTACTGGAAGTGTTTGCCGCAGTTTGAGCACCACACGGGTATCTTCAGCGACGACCCCTGTTGGTGGTCGGTGCCGCTCACTTCTGCTCTTGACTCTTTTCTCCAAAAGAAACGGGTGCTCCTCTTCTGGCAAATGGCGTAAATCTGGTGTCTTTTCAGCCCGTGCATGTGTTTAAAATGCTTGTTGCAGTGGATGCAGTGATAGGGCCGATCGTCCGTGTGGCACTGTATGTGTCTGTTCAGTGTTCTGACACAATCAAATGCTTTAGAGCAAACGGGGCGCACATGAGGGCTTTCTTTGCCACGTTTTGAACAGGTGCATATGGGCTCTCCTCAGACGTCCCAGGAGGTGTTTCTAAATGAGCTTCCTTTGTGTCGCTGTCACAGTTCTGAGCGTCAGCGCCTGCCAGAATCTGCTCCAGCGTCTTGCACTGCAGTGTTTCCATTTGAGGAAACTGGACAAGTGGAGGACAAAAGAAGACGTGTCAGACATAAAAAACTATCTACAGAAGATGAACAATATCTGAAAGTGATGTCCTTAAGAAAGAGGATAAAATCCAGCAAAGACCTGACACAGGAGCTGAGAGATGCATCTGGACCTTCAGCTGATCCATCGGCTGTTGGCCCGAGCCTCATCAGAGATGGGCTCCATGGAAGGGCGGCTGTCAGGAAGCCGTTCTTAAGGAAGGGAAACAGTAAGCGTTGTTTCTAAGTGCTTGTTAAAATGACTATTTTAGATACTAATTGTTGTTTTTTAGGCAATGTGAAAACCGTTTGCTGTGACTTTCAAAGCTGCTTCAAAAGCTGGACGTGTTTCTTCAGATAAACTCCTGACCAGCTGTGAAAAAGCAGTGAAAATGTCTGGCCTGTATAAACTTTGTGATGTCAAACAAGATCAGAGAGACATCGATTGTGATGTCACTACAGTGATGACATCACAGCTTTGTGAAGGCTTCTGTTCTGTCTCTTCTGGTCTGTGGTTCCAACCAGACTCTGGATAGAACTGAAGTCCGGATTCCAGAATGTTGATTTGTGTTCTCTGTTAATCTCTGGACGACTTCAGCTGATTACTTCCTGTCACTGTAACGTTGGAAGGTCCACTTCTGCCAGTTTTTCAGCAGCCAGCATCATGTTTTCCACCAGCAGTGTTTAAACAACAAGGGCATTGTTTGCTTCATTTAAGCGGCAATAAAACAAAGCACTTCATCAGAAAAATCAGTGTCAGAAATAGATTTTGTAAAGGCCTCAAGAGACATAGATGTTGGAGGAAGCTGCGTAAACTGTGATGATGTCACAAGTTCAGTCGCAGTGGTGCTTCCAGCTTCTCTGGAGTTTGGTTTGTTCCACATAAGGAGCAGTATTCTTTAGTATTTCAGCTTTAGACTGACAACATTTGTTGCTCAGTTTTCCTCTGAGCCACAGAGATGGTCAGCTTTCATTGTGTCCAATAACTGCAGCTTCTAAAGTGGATTTCATAGCACTGCTGCATCTCTGACAGTTATCAGATCATTTGGGTGGAAAAACATACATCACAACCCTCTGAATCTGCTGTCAGTCCCACTCTAACAGTCTCTCACAGGCTGCGGCTACACGAAAACGTTTTTCACTGTAAACGATACTTTTTCTTATCGTTTCGCTGTCGCGGCCACACGGAGCCGGCGTTCCCACTACCCCAAAACGATAGTTTTTGAAAACGGGTTCCAGAGTGGGAAAGTTTGAAAACGGCCTCGTTTCATTTCCATTGTTACAGCTAAAACGTTTTTGCGTCAGTCACACGTTGACGCTGTGAGCAGATTTTAACACTTCTCTATTGTCTCACAGCGTGGCGTGACACAGTGGCGTGTGTACTGCATCGTTTCATCGTTTTCGTCTGGACAGCAGCGCGTTTCCGTGTGGTCGCAAGAATTTTCGTACCCGTTTTAAAAAAAAACCTTGTTTCGTTTTCGTGTAGCCGTAGCCACAGTTTCAGACACAAAATGTGTCTTTTAGTTTGAATCTCAGCTGATATCTCCAACAACTGTAGAGGGACTCATTTCATTTCACCAGCTGGTGTGATAAAGTTACAGAAACACCTCAGGAGCAGCACCTGGGATCTTTTGGGAGAAAAGGGGATTCTCTCCATGCTGATAGAGCTGGTGATAAATGAGTTTATGGATCCTACATATTACAGAGTAAAAGAATAATAAAGGTGCTTTCTGAGCCTTGACATCTTTTTCTTTTATTAGGAAAATGTTCCAAATTTGAATCCCATGGAGGGAGCTAATGAAGTAAAGATTGATGCATAAAAGCATTAAAAACCTCTCCTGTAAGTTCTCTGTTCAAGTTTTATTTAGGTTCAGCTGCATGTTTCTCTTTATTGAATCTTTAAGCCCTCATAGATCAGTCTGATCTCAACAGAAGTCTCGCAGGTTTACTTGGTTGCTGTAGTTCACTAAAGCAGGACTCTGAGCAGGGCCCTCCGCTAACAGGCTCCTCTCCTTTAGAGCCAGTGACAGGGTTGGGTTTGGGAAGTGACGTTGCTCTGTGCTTTAAAGAATCCACCAAACTTCAGTTGGTTTATGATCTACTTTTCAGATTTGTAAATGACTAAATGACCATTGACTAAATCTTCAACTGAACCTGAACTAAGCAGAAGTTTGACTGGTTTGGATACGGTCAGGATCACACTCATTGGACACAGAGAGGATCTGATTTACTTCCTTTACTTCTTCATTCTTTGAAAAGTAATGATCTACCTGGTAACCCAGAAACTAAATGTCCTCACTTTGAGTGATCAATCAGCTTTCTGCAGGTTTGCTCCATGAAACTTGTTTGACAAAGGAAGCTTCCAGTTGGAGTTCCATCACACGTACTTCAAAACAAGACAAAACCAAATGTATAGTCTGGTTGTAAATTGGCTCCCCACACTGTAGAAAGATTTAAGAGTCTGGATTCATCATACAGTGAGGCAAGAATTCCAGAATTCCAAAGAATGTGCATAAAGTTGAAGTGCATGTCCTACTGAGGAATCCACATGGATTTTCAAGAGCTTGCCGTTCAGCTCACGAGGAAGATCTGCAGGCCATGAAACTACCCCAACAAGAAGCACTTACTATAATGAGGAACAGCTCAGTGTTTCTATTAGGGCACTTATCATAACAAAGTCTTGCTTCTGATAGAAAACAAGTGTCATTCTAATCGTGACCACAATATTGATCTTCTATTTGACTTGGAAAATCACGTCATCCCTAGATGTAATACACAGTTTGTTTCAAAGGTTCAGATCTTGTACATTTTCACGCCCAAAGAGAAGCACTTTTGAGCACAAGAATCAGGAGTGACTCCTTTGAGGTGATCTGAGAGTGATTTGCCCTCAAAAATGAGGCTTCACTTTTACCCAATGGATGTGGTCTGTCCCAGAGTGTCGCACTCTTTCACTTCAAAGCCATGTAAATGCTCAAATTAGGTAGAAATGAAATAGAAATTCCTTGCAAATACATTTTTATCTATAGTTCATATTTTGTAGGAGGATCTTTGAATGAGAGCCGTCTGCAAGATTACCCCAACAAGTAGCACTTACCTCTTGAAAAAATGTAGTCAGTGCCTGTGTTAAGGTAATGTTGGGGACAAATTCAGGAAAGAACAGTCATGTCTTATTGAAAAAAATCTCACAAGAGAAACAACCCCAAAAGAGAAGCACTTATGAAATCAAGAACCATCAGTGTGTCTGTTTGAGGTGGTCTCCATGTGATACACTCATCTGCTAGCTTCAGTTGCAGTCAATAGCATTTGTCGTGTACAATCGCCCCAACCAGAAGCACTTCCTGAACTCAAACACAAGTCAGCACATACAATGAATCCGATTTTTTTCTTACATGAATTTTTCCTGGATCCAGTTGATGCTTTCTTGTGTCCTCCATGTTGCGTTTCCAACTGGGTGAGTGTGTTGAACAGAGTTGCCCATTTTATATGCTCAGTGTTTGTTGTTCCAACAAACTCCACCTTCCTTTTCCACAAGGTTTCTATGGTCCAGGCAATGGGCCATTAAACAACCATTCATAGAAGAATCGTTTTGGAATGAATGCAGACATGAGGGCAGTTAGGTGTTGATGAGTTATCAATCAGCTTTCTGCAGGTTTGCTCCATGAAACTTGTTTGACAAAGGAAGCCTCCAGTTGGAGTTCCATCACACGTACTTCAAAACAAGACAAAACCAAATGTATAGTCTGGTATCAAGTGTAAGAGACAGAAAAAGTGGGTGGATTGTAAATTGGCTCCCCACACTGTGGAAGGATTTAAGAGTCTGGATTCATCATACAGTGAGGCAAGAATCCCACCCCAACCTCATGCACTTTCCACCGTTTTCGCCAAAGAATGTGCATAAAGTTGAAGTGCATGTCCTACTGAGGAATCCACATGAATTTTCAAGAGTTTCCTACTATTTAGAAGACAGTCCTGGAAATGTCTTCGATCGCTGAAGCAGTAAGTTAAGAATCACACCCCAACTTCAAAGCACTTTCCACCATTTTCGCCAAAGAATGTGCATAAAGTTGAAGTGCATGTCCTACTGAGGTATCCACACGACTATTTGAGATCATTTCTTATTCTTTGGAAGACAGTCCAGGAAATGCCTTCAATCGCTGAAGGAGTCTTTTCAGAATCACACCCAAAATTAACAGGACTTTCCACCATGTTCTCAAAAAAAGTGGATAACGGTGAGCTTGCCGTTCAGCTCACACGAGGTCTGCAGGTCATGAAACTACCCCAACAAGAAGCACTTACTATAATGAGGAACAGCTCAGTGTTTCTATTAGGGCACTTATCATGACAAAGTCTCGCTTCTGATAGAAAACAAGTGTCATTCTAATCGTGACCACAATATTGATCTTCTATTTGACTTGCAAAATCACATGTCATCCCTAGAAGTAATAGTTTTTTTAAAAGGTTCAGATCTTGTACATTTTCACTACCAAGACAACCCCAAAGAGAAGCACTTTTGAGCACAAGAATCAGGAGTGACTCCTTTGAGGTGATCTGAGAGTGATTTGCCCTCAAAACTGAGGCTTCACTTTTACGCAGTGGATGTGGTCTGTCCCAGAGTGTCGCACTCTTTCACTTCAAAGCCATGTAAATGCTCAAATTAGGAAGAAATGAAATAGAAATTCCTTGCAAATACATTTTTATCTATAGTTCATATTTTGTAGGAGGATCTTTGAATGAGAGCCGTCTGCAAGATTACCCCAACAAGTAGCACTTACTTTTTGAAAAAATGTAGTCAGTGCCTGTGTTAAGGTAATGTTGGGGACAAATTCAGGAAAGAACAGTCATGTCTTATTGAAGAAAATCTCACAAGAGAAACAACCCCAAAAGAGAAGCACTTATGAAATCAAGAACCATCAGTGTGTCTGTTTGAGGTGGTCTCCATGTGATACACTCATCTGCTAGCTTCAGTTGCAGTCAATAGCATTTGTCGTGTACAATCGCCCCAACCAGAAGCACTTCCTGAACTCAAACACAAGTCAGCACATACAATGAATCCGATTTTTTTCTTACATGAATTTCTCCTCGGCCCAGTTGATGCTTTCTTGTGTCCTCCATGTTGCGTTTCCAACTTGGTGAGTGTGTTGAACAGAGTTGCCCATTTTATATGCTCAGTGTTTGTGGTTCAAACAAACTCCACCTTCCTTTTCCACAAGGTTTCTATGGTCCAGGCAATGGGCCATTAAACAACCATTCAAAGAAGAATCGTTTTGGAATGAATGCAGACATGAGGGCAGTTAGGTGTTGATGAGTGATCAATCAGCTTTCTGCAGGTTTGCTCCATGAAACTTGTTTGACAAAGGAAGCTTCCAGTTGGAGTTCCATCACATGTACTTCAAAACAAGACAAAACCAAATGTATAGTCTGGTATCAAGTGTAAGAGACAGAAAAAGTGGGTGGATTGTAAATTGGCTCCCCACACTGTGGAAAGATTGAAGAGTCTGGATTCATCATACAGTGAGGCAAGAATCCCACCCCAACCTCATGCACTTTCCACCATTTTCTCCAAAGTGTTAAAATTGGCTTTGTTCTTAGACATTATGAATGAAATAAGTCTCAGTACTTTTCCATATGACCTAGGCAAGGCAAGGCAAGGCAAGGCAATTTTATTTATAGAGCACAATTCATACACATGGCAATTCAAATTGCTTTACAGCTACATAAAATCACAAGAAGGCAATAAAACCATTAAAAAGGAATAAAAAAATAAAAGAAAGAAATTAAAAAGAAACAAATTTAAAACCCATTAAAATAATCATTAATTAATTAAAAAGTGAAGAGTGCAGATAAAATACTTTCAGGTGTCATATGCACAGCTAAATAGAACTGTTTTCAGCCTGGATTTACACATTGTCAGAGTTGAGGCCTGTCTCACATCTTCTGGAAGACTGTTCCAGATTTTAGGAGCATAAAACTGAAACGCAGCCTCACCTTGTTTAGTCCTGACTCTGGGCACCAGCAGGAGACCCCTCCCTGAGGTCCTCAGAGCCCGAGTTGGTTCATATGGCTCTAACATGTCAGAGATGTACTTTGGCGCTTGACCGGGAAGAGACTTGTACACAAGCAGAGCTGTTTTAAATTCTATTCTCTGAGCGACAGGAAGCCAGTGCAGAGACCTGAGCACTGGACTAATATGGTCGTATTTCCTGGTTCTAGTCAGGACTCGAGCAGCAGCGTTCTGGATGTACTGCAGCTGTCTTATAGCCCGTTTAGAGAGCCCAGTGAGCAGGCCGTTACAGTAGTCTAACCTGCTGGAGACAAACGCATGGATCAGTCTCTCTAAGTCTGGTTTAGACACTATTCCTTTGATTCTGGCAATGTTTTTTAGATGGTAAAAAGCTGCTGATGTTACAGATTTAATGTGGCTGTTAAACTTCAGGTTTGAGTCCATTATTACCCCGAGATTTCTAACTTGATAGTTAGGTTTTAGAGAGAGAGTCTCAAGGTGACTGATAACACTTTCTCTTTGTTTCTGTGGGCCACAGACAATGATTTCAGTTTTGTCTGAGTTTAGCTGGAGGAAATTGTTTTGCATCCACACACTGATCTGTTCGATGCAGCGACACAGTGTATCTACAGGCCCGTGTTCTCCTGCCGTCAGTGACACGTAGATCTGAGTGTCATCTGCATAATTGTGGTAGGACACATTATAGCTGCGTATTAGCTGGCCTAGTGGAAGCATGTACAGATTGAACAATACGGGTCCCAGGATTGACCCCTGGGGAACCCCACAAGTCATAGCCATTTGGTCTGAGACACAGTTACCAATTTCAACAAAATATTTCCTGTCCTCCAGATAGGACTTGAACCAGTTTAAAGCACGACCAGAGATTCCCACCCAGTCTTCTAACCTCTGTAATAAGATCGCATGGTCAACTGTGTCAAAGGCAGCACTCAGGTCCAGCAGAACTAAGACTGTGACTCTACTTGCATCTGTGTTCAGGCGGATGTCATTTGTCACCTTGATCAGAGCTGACTCAGTGCTGTGGTGGGGCCTAAAGCCTGATTGGAAAGTATCAAAAGCATTGTTAGACAGGAGAAAGTCACTAAGCTGTTGGTATACAACTTTTTCTAGGACTTTGCCTAAGAATGGCAGGTTTGATATGGGCCGGTAGTTATTCAGTACTGTGGCATCAAGATTGCTCTTCTTTAGAAGAGGCTTAATGACAGCGGTTTTTGGAAATGTTCCAGTCTGGAGTGAGATGTTGACTAGATGAGCAAGTTGTGGTAACAAACTGCTCAGCACAGACTTTAGGAATCTAGTGGGCAACTCATCAAGGCAGCACGTTGATGAACTCAAACTGCGGCTACACGAAAACGAAACAAGGTTTTTTTTTTAAAACGGGTACGAAAATTCTTGCGACCACACGGCAACACGCTGCTGTAAAGACTCAGGTCCAGACGAAAACGGATGAAAACGATGAAACGATGCAGTACACACGCCACTGTGTCACGCCACGCTGTGAGACAATAGAGAAGTGTTAAAATTGGCTCACAGCGTCAACGTTTGACTGACGCAAAAACGTTTTAGCTGTAACAATGGAAACGAAACGAGGCCGTTTTCAAACTTTCCCACTCTGGAACCCGTTCTCAAAAACTATCGTTTTGGGGTAGTGGGAATGCCGGCTCCGTGTGGCCACGACAGCGAAACGATAAGAAAAAGTATCGTTTACAGTGAAAAACGTTTTCGTGTAGCCGCAGCCTCAGACTGCAGATGGTCTCTTCGACTGTTTTGTCAGTAACAGGTGTGAAATGTGTCAGCTCAAGGTGTCTAGCTGGCTGCAGAGTAGTTATTTGTGTTGTGGAAATTATTGCATTTTTAATGCCTTGAACTTTGTCATTAAAGAATATTGCAAACTCATTACACTTGGATGTAGAAATGAGTTCTAAAGGCAGTGAAACTGGAGGGTTTGTTAATCTGTTTACTGTAGCAAACAGGACACGAGAGTTGTTACTGCAGTTTTTGATGATTTCAGAAAAATAACTCTCCCTTGTTCTACGCAAAGTCTGGTTGAACACACATAGCTTTTCTTTGTAAGTCTCATAATGAACCTGGAGCTTTGACTTGCGCCATTTCCGTTCGGCTCTCCGGCACTCCCTTTTCTGTGCCCTGACCGACTCTTCTTTCCTCCATGGCGCCCTTTGCCTACTTTTAACCATTCTAACCTTGACAGGAGCAATGGTATCCAAAACATTTAAGAGACTTGATGTGTAAGAGTTCAACAGATCATCAACATCAGAACACAGGGTGTTCTCAAACCTAATCATTTCCATAAACTGTGTCCCTGTTCTGTCATTTATGAGTCTTCCCCGAACAACTGCAGACCCAGCTGGTGTTTTGGGTAAAGTAGATAGGTCGAAGAAAACACAGAAATGATCAGATAAAGCAACATCAACGACATTCACGTTTGAAATAACAACACCCCTTGAAATGAGCACATCTAGAGTGTGCCCTCTGTTGTGGGTGGGCTCAGTCACATGCTGAGTTAGACCAAACATTTCAAGGACAGCAGTGAGCTCTTTAGCTTCCTTGTTATGCGCTACGTCCACATGCACATTCAAGTCCCCTGTTATGACTAAACAGTCAAAAGCAGTGCACACAATTGAAAGTAGTTCAGTAAAATCATCAATAAAACAATTCTGTAGTGGTTTATAAATGGTGATATAAAGTATGGAAGATTGTTTTATCTCCATTTTGAATGACACATACTCAAATGATGAAAAAAACCCAAATGAAAACTTGTGGGTGGGTATATTGTCCCTGAACATGGCACAAACACCCCCATCCCTCTGGTTTTCTCGTGTTTCAGACACAAAATGGAAGTGAGGTGGACTAGACTCAGTCAGGACTGCATTTGCTGTGTTTTTGTCGAGCCACGTCTCAGTTAAAAACATAAAATCAAGATTGTGAGAGGAAATAAAACTATTAATTAAGAATGATTTGTTACTTAAAGATCTGACATTGAGTACTGCGTGTTTGAGATTAGTTATAGTTGAACTGGATGCTGTGTTCTTGCAAGGGATATGGATAAGATTTCTCTGATTGGACAGTCTGATTGTCTCTCTCTTCACTCCATCCTTGGACCTCTGGTTGAGATGGTGTTTACCAAAACATAGGCCCTTAGCGTCCTAGACAACAGCATTGACGCTGTTGGAAGTGACAGCTATGGGCACCGGTGGTGGGGACCAAGCTGGGGGGGCTTTGGTCGATGGAGTAGGCTGGGGAGGGAGAGGGGCTCGATGCTTCTTTGAGGATAGAATTCTTGATCTTGCCATGTTTGGCGTGAGAGGAACCATTTTAATCCCCGATTTCACCAAGCTTTCAAGGTGATCAGGAAATCTCCTGGGTGACGGTGGAGAAGAGAACGATGGTGAAACATCTCTGGAGGGTGTAGATGCAGCAGGTGGGTCCCAGGCCTGTGGTGAGGCCCGTGGTGAAGGCGATGGTGGAGCTGCTGAATCCTGTGTTCGGGATGCTGGAGGTGCTGCTGTGGCTGCTGTGGCTGCTGTGGCTGCTGTGGCTGAATCCTTTGCTGGGTCCTTGGGTGGCGAAGGCAGGAGCTCTTCTCTGGCTCGTCTTCTCTCTCTGCGGCAGCACAGGACCCGGTCCTGGTCCTGGTCCTGGCCCTGGCCCCTTCTGATGCCTCAGAGCGTGGAGAAGATTATCCGTCAGTCGTCTCACTCCACCTCTGTTCAGGTGTGGGCCTTTTCTTTGAAAGAGATCATCTCTTTGCCAGAAAAGATTAAAGTTCTCGATGAAATGAGGTCCTCTGGACTCAGACTTTGTACAGCCATGTGTTCAACTGAAGCAGCCGGCTGAATTTGTTGATCCTCCTGTCGATGTTTGGGAGAGGTCCACTTATGAATGTTGGTATTGTCACTTTATCAAGACTCTCAAACAGTTTCTCAAAGTCTTTTTTTAAGATTTCAGACTGATTCTCTCTGATGTCCACTGCACCCACGTGCACAATCAGCTGTAAAGTGATCCAGGAGTAGAAAGACAAAACAATTAGGAAAGCCTGGGAAAGCAAGGGCAGATTCACACACACACATTATTTGGATTACTCAGAGACATTATTTGGTTAGTATGCATATCCAATCACATTTGATCAACAAGGGATCCACCGTGGGAAACTATAAGACATATATACGAATTGTAACCGGAAATAGGGAGCTCTGTCTGACGGATTACTGCGAGAGTTTTGTCATACTGAGACCAGCGCTGAAATATTGAGCTTGTTGCCATATCAATAAAAAGACTTCATTTCCACTTGAATTACTCCAGTCCGTTCTTGAGCTTCCAACTAAAAGAACCGGATCTAACAAGTGGTGCACGTGACCCGTGGTTGCCGAGCTCGGAGAGGAACCACCGTGCCGTACGACCCCATGCGAGGGAGGACGGCTCGAGGTGATAAGTGGGGACAGCTTTTTTCAGACAAATCAGAGGCGCCAGAAAAAAGGTGAGCAGAACACCAATTAATGTCTAAATGTAAAATTTCTGCATATTGAATAACCTAAATGAAGTTGTCTGAATTAAGTTGTCCTCTGGTCATGATAATTCGAGTGTTAATGTACTGTCTGTTAGTATTGAATGGTGACACGTCCAATATAAAAACACATGGCCTCACACAGGGAGAGTACATAAGTGTCCTGTCAAGTGAATTCGGAAAAAAGACAAGATAAATTCATTTTATAAATGAATACCAGTTGTGGAACTTGTCTTCAAAATCTTTCTGTGCACTTTTGGATAAGTGAGACGACGTAGTTTATAAAATCCCAAACTGAGGGGTCAACTATTTGGAATTCCGACACGGAAGATTTCTCCTCTGACGGAAGTTAGGATGAAGGATTGAGAATTCCGGGGTACGAAGAAGTGTATAATCCCGAAATATAGTCGGGTTAATTTGTTTCATTAATAGCGACTTGAAGGACACTAAGGGTCAGATTTTTTCATTTTTATACAACTGTGGAGGGATTCGCCGCTCGAAGATATTTGACTGCGCCAGCAGATCTCGAGTGGTTTCTGTTCAATATTGGGGTTGGTATACATAAAAAGGGGGGAGAACAAGTGGCTGCGCGTGCTATACGGGTCGCTTTGTTCGGGGAAATCAGTATTTTTATGGTGTGACCCAAAGTTTTGGAATAAACAAATGCTTTGATAAGTGATGTAACCCCGAGAGGTGGAGCGCACAGAACACAGCGTTCTGCGTAGAAGTTTATTCACTACTTTCAGCATTTGGGCAATTACGTCTCCAAATACTTTGAATAACACGTGTATAACTTTTGAATATGTCACAAAAATTGATTGATGACTGGAAAAAATGCAAATCCGGCTCGCTGGGGTCGGTGCTGGTTGACACGTTAGAAAGATGGAAGAAAAAGGTGTCGATGAGTGAGGAAAAACGAGCAACGGACAGGTTTGTGGATTGGACCACAGAGATGCAGTCTAGGGGGATGTTTGGGGCGGTTGCAGAGGTGCCGCCTAAGCTTATAATGTTGGCAGTTTTTGCAAAGCAAGCGAAAATCAGTAAGGGACAGGCAGAACAGCAGTCTCAGGGAGCGGGGGTAATGCAGAGAGGCAGAGCAGACAGAGAATTAACAAGAGCGTCAATTTTCCTGGCTGACTGTGAATGTTTTCTTGGGGAATTAAAATTTACTATTCAAACGCGGTCTTCTGCACTTATGCGAGAAAAAAACCCAGAAAAAAATTCTTCTCCAGTGAAACATGAGAATGAAGAGCATAATACCTCCAAGCACAGTTCCGACTGAGGAGCACAGCAGCGTTTCGCTTCTGCATTCTCCTCCCCCTTATGCTGAAGCTCGCATGCTATTGGATGCCACACAAAGGCAGATGACTCAAGGCTCTAGCATGGTTGCCGCGTCTTCTCGCGCGAGCGGTGTTGATGACGTCACGAGTTCGTGCCCGCCATAGGACCCTATATAGTGGCGCAAGTCGTTGCGCGCTAGTAGTTGCAATTTTCTCCGTCAGAGGTGGCGCTGCTACGTGAAGGTTACCTCTACTCTACAACCACGAAAGTGGAGAAGAAAACAATGCCGCTGTCAAGAGCAAGAATACTGTAATTAATGATACTGCTGCAGTTTTCGGATCATTTTAATTTTTAATTCAGTTAAAAGAGGTGAAGGTTTGAAGCCCCCGGCATCAACAGAGTCTCTGCCCTCTTCTTTGCCTTCACGTATCTGTCCCGTAGCTTCTTCCGCACATTCTTACAGAACTCTCCCTCTTTCCCCAAAGTTCTGCCAATCTCTGTGCACCAGTTTTGGGAGTTTACGTGCTCCCTGTGCTGTTTTACTGCAGTTTCGTACAGCTGCCTGTACAAACGCACCTCCTCACTGAGCCTGGTCTCACATCGGTCCATCCGGTTCGTTGTGCTCGGCGCCGCCAAGTTACAAAAATTGACTGGTGCACGACAACGCGCTGCGCCGTCTTTTCAAGGGAAGCGCCAGGCCTGAAACGTCATTTTGACGTCACGGTCCACCACCGCCGTGACAGACGCGGCAACCATGCTACCGCCTTCAAACAGCGCCCACAACTGCAGGCGTGTCTGACCCTAGTGTAGGGAGCAAAGTAGTAGTTATTAAAAATGGCTTACTACAAACTGCACCCTTTCCAGGGGACTCGGACTGCCAAACCTAGGCAGCAGAATATCTAAATGCAACAGCGCAAAACAGTACCCAATTGACCACAAGTACTATATTAGAATCACCCGCCTCCAGACATTCAGATGACACATTCGGATCACTGGATACGCAATCGTATGCAACACCCTCTGCAGCATGTGGTGATCCATTAGTGCATGATTGAACAACTTTGCTGCACAGACAAGCACTTGGTGAGGGAATAAATCAGACTAACCAATCAAGAAATTACAATCTTCTGCGCCCACACAATAGTGGTAATATTCATGCATGCGCTGACATCCGTCGGGGACGTCATCAAATGCCATTGATATCAGCAAATAATGTAGATGGTCGTATAACTGTCACATACAGTCCATTCTCCCTGCAAGACGCTAAAATGATTAAATCTAGTTTGCTGGACATTGATAAGGGCGGGGCGCCATGGATTAAAGCATTCTTAGAGTCATGTAATGGATTAACCCCAGCCTTGGGTGATTTCAGACGAATATTTGCCGCATGTACGACATGCTCACAGAAATCGAACTACTATGCCACACTGATTCGGTTCCAGACAGTACACCCCTGGAGGATTTCGTGTACTTATTATGGCCACAGGTACGAGGGAAATTCCCAGTACAAATCAAATCAGCTGAATTATGTCGAATTCCACCTAATGAAAATGAGAAAGGCACTGCTTACTTATTGTGGGTGAGAGAGTTATGGCATGAGAGAACTGGGCAAGATCCAGCCTTCTGTGATACCATTGAGATGCTATTTAGAGGAGCGGTAGAAGCTTCGTTATCTCTCAATATCCAGAATACGTTAAGAAAAGTTGTTGGACTTACAAACTTCACGTATGAATTGTGGTCGGCCCATGTCATACAATACATTGATAATGAAATCGAAGAACGAGAACAAGAAAAAGCAGAGTTGGTTTCACTTCAGGCACAAGTGGCAAAATCACAGCTTAAAGATATGAGAGACCAAGTAAACCAAAATAAGGCTCAAATTAAACAGATGGCTCAGCGAACGCCTCCTCAGGCTGTACAAAAACAATATCGAGCTTCTTCATATGAGTCATACCCAGAACAGTACAGATTCTGAGCTAATAAAAGAGGAAAACCCAGGCGACGTTATAATAGAAGAAATGACAAGTGTTATCTCTGCAACCAATATGGCCATTGGGCCGCTGACTGTCGTGAGGTTCCCCACTCGGTGCAATCAGGAGATGGGACGCGACCAAATGAGTATAATAACTACCCCCACAGTGCTCCTGGGGGGGCAGTTACTTCTCAACAGGCCCCGCAACAGGGCCCGCGACAGGATTCAGGGTATTATGCCCCAGGCTCCTGTCAAATGCCCCAATAGGGGTGCCCAGAACCAGCGACGGGTGACTCATTGTGTTGTGATGACTTGTTTCTTGAGCCGCTGGTTGAATTATCGATTAGCGACCGAGATCACACGTGTATGATCGACACGGGAGCCAGGTATTCCACACTTAATACGCCACTTCCTCTATCACGGAATACCGTACCCGTCATTGGTTTCTCGGGAAAAACAGAAGAGTGGCCTATGTCAGCACCTGTGTCATGTGTGTTGCTTTTGATCATTCATTTCTTCTTTCATCCTCTTGTCCGGTGAACTTTTAGCCAGAGATATCTTGTGTTCACAAAACATATCTGTGTTTATGACTCCCGATTATGTGGACATCTCCTTCCCAAATGGCTCTGTGCAGCGATGTGCTAAGTCACAACAATTAAGTGGGCAAATGGCGCAAACAACAGCTGGTTCCTCTGTCAGAGACAGTGAGGGCGCAGCTGAGATATGGTGGGGGCGTGTTCCTGACTTTGACTCCACCTCACTCCATGCCACGTTTTCCTCTTGGCTTCCTTGGATTTCTGTCTTGCGTCTGTACACCGATCCGGTTGATCCACCACACTGCACATTTAATTATGAGCTGTGTGGTGATGAGAACTATGATGCGCTGTGGGACGGCTTTGTACTTCAGTGTTTGGAGACTGGGGAGGAGCCGTGTGTTGAGATATGTGATATCTATGTAGGAAAGGAGGGTGTGGCTGCAGCTGTGTCTGTGCCGGCCTCAATGGAAACATTGTATGCTTTGTCGGACACATCTGCCCCCCACATCACCCTGCAGATAGCGAATGGAGGAGAAGCGAAAAACTTGGGTCCGATGGTGAGACAGTGTTTACTGGCATCTGATTGGACTCTAACGCAGAACAAAAATCTTCGTTATTCACCCTCTACGCAGACCTATATGATTGCTCATGTCTCTCATACTGTACTGCATCCAGAAAAATGTTATTTGTCCCGAACACATGGCAGAGAAAATACTGATCACCCACACACACAAGTGTTGCTAGACAGCTTGCCTGATACCATGTGGTCGATTGGACCCACGGACGTGGGTCTTTTGAAGATCCCTCCGGTATCAATTCCTTTGAAAGACGACATTGTTCCTATTTATAAGGCCCAATATCCACTTAAGCCGGGACAAATTATGGGTATTGGGAAAACAATTAGGGGATTTGTACACACTGGTGTTCTTAGAACGACAAGATCTTTATGGAACACTCCCATAAACCCTGTCCCAAAACTTGGAAAACCTGATTATCGAATGATACATGACCTCAGACCAATTAACAAGGTCATCATCCCAACTAATTATGACACGCCAAATCCATATACTATGTTGAGTGGCATTTCACCAGACCAGCATTTCATTTCTTGCATTGACTTGGCTAATGCATTCTTTTGTGTGCCCCTTCATGAGGAATCACAGAATATGTTTGCATTTACTTTCGAGGGTAAGCAATACACTTACACTCGTCTACCACAAGGCTTTATTGATTCACCTTCCATCTTCAATCTGTATTAAGACAACAACTACAAACGTTGACACTACCACCAGGCGTCTCCCTTCTTCAGTATGTGGATGATATCCTGGTGGCCGCTCCGGACGGAGAATCGATTATGACAGCAACTGAAACAGTTTTGCGTCATCTTGCTGAGTGTGGATTTAAAGTGTCAAAATCCAAGCTCCAGATTGGGAGGCCTAAGGTGACTTTCTTGGGCCGTGTTATCTGGTCCTCCAGCTTATACATGACAAATGAACAAAAAACAGACATTTTGAGTTACTCCAAGCCAACCACAGTGAAATCAATGATGCAATTTCTTGGGCTAGTAACGTACAGCAAAAATTTTATCCCTGATTTCTCAGGTTTGGTAGCACCATTAAGAGCACTAATAACACAGTCAGGGTATAAAAATTACAAATCTCCATTGCAGTGGACAGTTGAAGCAAGAGAAAGCCTTTGTGGATGTGAAATCGGCCCTGTCTGAGGCCTGTGCTTTACATGCTCCAAACTACTCAGAACCATTTCACCTTGACGTTGATGAAAAGGACGGGTTTGTCAATGCGGTACTATTTCAAAAGGGGGAGAGTGGCACGCCAGACAGGAAGGTGTTAATGTATTACAGCTCTAAATTGGATGATGTGGAAACAGGCCACCCTACATGTGTCAAACATGTGGCGGCTATAGGAAAGGCAGTGCAGAAGACATCCCATATCACATGAAGTTGAAGTGCATGTCCTACTGAGGAATCCACATGGATTTTCAAGAGTTTCCTACTATTTGGAAGACAGTCCTGGAAATGTCTTCAATCGCTGAAGCAGTCAGTTAAGAATCACACCCCAACTTCAAAACACTTTCCACCATTTTCGCCAAAGAATGTGCATAAAGTTGAAGTGCATGTCCTACTGAGGTATCCACACCACTATTTGAGATCATTTCTTATTCTTTGGAAGACAGTCCAGGAAATGTCTTCAATCGCTGAAGGAGTCTGTTCAGAATCACACCCAAACTCAACAGGACTTTCCACCATGTTCTCAAAGAAAAGTGGATAACGGTGAGCTTGCCGTTCAGCTCACATGAAGAAGATCTGCAGGTCATGAAACTACCCCAACAAGAAGCACTTACTATAATGAGGAACAGCTCAGTGTTTCTATTAGGGCACTTATCATGACAAAGTCTTGCTTCTAATAGAAAACAAGTGTCATTCTAATCGTGACCACAATATTGATCTTCTATTTGACTTGGAAAATCACGTCATCCCTAGATGTAATACACAGTTTGTTTCAAAGGTTCAGATCTTGTACATTTTCACGCCCAAAGAGAAGCACTTTTGAGCACAAGAATCAGGAGTGACTCCTTTGAGGTGATATAAGAGTGATTTGCCCACAAAAATGAGGCTTCACATTTACGCAGTGGATGTGGTCTGTCCCAGAGTGTCGCACTATTTCACTTCAAAGCCATGTAAATGCTCAAATTAGGTAGAAATTAAATAGAAATTCCTTGCAAATACATTTTTATCTATAGTTCATATTTTGTAGGAGGATCTTTGAATGAGAGCCGTCTGCAAGATTACCCCAACAAGTAGCACTTACTTTTTTAAGAAATGTAGTCAGTGCCTGTGTTAAGGTAATGTTGGGGACAAATTCAGGAAAGAACAGTCATGTCTTATTGAAGAAAATCTCACAAGAGAAACAACCCCCAAAGAGAAGCACTTATGAAATCAAGAACCATCAGTGTGTCTGTTTGAGGTGGTCTCCATGTGATACACTCATCTGCTAGCTTCAATTACAGTCAATAGCATTTGTCGTGTACAATCGCCCCAACCAGAAGCACTTCCTGAACTCAAACACAAGTCAGCACATACAATGAATCCGATTTTTTTCTTACATGAATTTCTCCTCGGTCCAGTTGATGCTTTCTTGTGTCCTCCATGTTGCGTTTCCAACTTGGTGAGTGTGTTGAACAGAGTTGCCCATTTTATATGCTCACTGCTTGTGGTTAAAACAAACTCCACCTTCCTTTTCCACAAGGTTTCTATGGTCCAGGCAATGGGCCATTAAACAACCATTCAAAGAAGAATCGTTTTGGAATGAATGCAGACATGAGGGCAGTTAGGTGTTTATGAGTGACCAATCAGCTTTCTGCAGTTTTGCTCCATGAAACTTGTTTGACAAAGGAAGCCTCCAGTTGGAGTTCCATCACACGTACTTCAAAACAAGACAAAACCAAATGTATAGTCTGGTATCAAGTGTAAGAGACAGAAAAAGTGGGTGGATTGTAAATTGGCTCCCCACACTGTGGAAAGATTTAAGAGTCTGGATTCATCATACAGTGAGGCAAGAATCCCACCCCAACCTCATGCACTTTCCACCATTTTCTCCAAAGAATGTGCATAAAGTTGAAGTGCATGTCCTACTGAGGAATCCACATGGATTTTCAAGAGTTTCCTACTATTTAGAAGACAGTCCTGGAACTGTCTTCAATCGCTGAAGCAGTCAGTTAAGAATCACATCCCAACTTCAAAGCACTTTCCACCATTTTCGCCAAAGAATGTGCATAAAGTTGAAGTGCATGTCCTACTGAGGTATCCACACGACTATTTGAGATCATTTCTTATTCTTTGGAAGACAGTCCAGGAAATGTCTTCAATCGCTGAAGGAGTCTGTTCAGAATCACACCCAAACTTAACACGACTTTCCACCGTGTTCTCAAAAAAAAGTGGATAGCGGTGAGCTTGCCGTTCAGCTCACGAGGAAGATCTGCAGGCCATGAAACTACCCCAACAAGAAGCACTTACTATAATGAGGAACAGCTCAGTGTTTCTATCAGGGCACTTATCATGACAAAGTCTCGCTTCTGATAGAAAATAAGTATCATTCTAATCGTGGCCACAATATTGATCTTCTATTTGACTTGGAAAATCACATGTCATCCCTAGAAGTAATCCAGTTTGTGTCAAAGGTTCAGATCTTGTACATTTTCACTACCAAGACAACCCCAAAGAGAAGCACTTTTGAGCACAAGAATCAGGAGTGACTCATTTGAAGTGATCTGAGATTGATTTGCCCTCAAAACTGAGGCTTCACATTTACCCAGTGGATGTGGTCTGTCCCAGAGCGTCGCACTCTTTCACTTCAAAGCCATGTAAATGCTCAAATTAGGTAGAAATTAAATAGAAATTCCTTGCAAATACATTTTTTTATCTATTGTTAGATTTGGTTCTTTAATTGGAAGCTCAAGAATGGACCGGAGTAATTCAAATGAAAATGAAGTGTTTATAGGAGGGTTTCACTTGACTTCACATCCGTATTTTCTAAGCGCGCGAACCTAAGTGGTGGGCAACTGAAGCTGGATCCCATTGAAAACACTGTGTTTTGTCTGCCACTTTTTTGCCCAAAATGCCTCAGTTTTGTGCCGTTTTTGGATGTAGCAATCGGTCTAACCGAGAGAAGGGAAAGGGTTACTATCGAGTACCTAAGGTAATCGCCCATAGAGGTGAGAAATGGAAAAAACTAAAAAAACAACGCCGCAAAAAGTGGATAGCTAACCTACGTTTACAGACTGGAGGGGCTGAATCTGCAAATGCTCGTGTCTGCGGTGACCACTTCGTCAAAGGTATGTGCGAAATCTAACTGTTTAGTAGTAGTGCAGTAAAGTATTATGTTGTTAAATGCCAATCAACAGTAATGTAATACGGGCTACGTTTGGGCTTTGTTTTGAAGGCTGCCCCAGCGCGTTGTTGGCTACTGAGTCAGTGGACTGGGCTCCGACGGTCAAGCTGGGTTACCAAAACACAGAGCTAAGACACTGTCATCGGTGTTTCATGCGATCCCTGAGAGTGGTTGATCTAAACAAAACAAATTTGTCACAATCTTCACGTTTCAGTAGTATCCACGAAGTGCTTAAGTGCTAACAGGGCACATTAGCTCCCAAGTTCTTGACAACAGAATCGCTCTCTCTCTCTCTGCCTTGTGCATTAGGCTAACAAAGACACAATGTCAGCATTTGGATATTTGGATCTCGGCATTTTATTAAAACATAAACATTTTTGATTGTTATTTGAGTGCCAACATTCACAGCTCGGCATTCAACATGTTAAGTTCTGCTTTACTGCCCAGCCCTGCACTTCACACTGCATTTTCCATTGGGATAATGCACCATAAACAACACAGAAAACAAACTTACCCTCCAGGCGAACGCCAAAACACAATCATTCTGTAGACGTTTTACTCCGAGTTTGCTGATCCATCCGCTGTGGTAATAGTTGTATGCCTCCAAACTTTTGTGGGCCTTCATCTGTTGCTTGGTGTAGTAAGACGTCTGAAGAACCAGGTAGCTCGTTATGTCCACAGCCTCTATATTTGGCAAATCGTTCCGGTCTTGCGAAAATTCGGACATTTTCATTAAAGGGATAGTTCGGGATATTTGACATGAATCTGTATGGCATCACCATAACCAGTGTCGTGCATTCAAACTGACTTACCCCCGACAGTGTCCTGTGAGCCGAGTTCTTGTCCAGTGTTGGTCAAGGCGAAAGTAGTCCGGCTTGTTTGCTGGGGTCAAGAAATTAGCGCGTTTTTCTTCCCAAAACAGTACATGTGCTAAAGAGTGATTTATTTCATCACAAAAACCGAAGCCGGCAAAAGTCACTCCTCGTTATCACTTGGGCCCTATACTGTCTCATTGTGTATCAGTGCGCACGTCATTCTGACCGCGAGCTGTGCGCACGAGTTCACTTTGTTTACTGCTCGGGAAGATGTCTGACAACGAGAGCGACGAGGAACATATTGACTTCCGTTCAGAGCCAAGGGGGTATCTTTATGAACCCGTTTATACTGAGGAGGAAGTTCGCCAAATGGACTTAGATCGGGCAGAAAGAGAGAGGGTGGACAGAGAAGTGATGGAAACAGAAGCTGGAGCCAGTGCTGGAGCTGCGATACCCAGGGTGGCCGACAAATCCTGGTGCACTTGTTTGAAGTGTGAAGTAATGCAGACAGAGGTGGAATGTTACTGCTGCCACGAGTGGGATTTAGTTATGCCCCAGATACAAAACCTTTCCATAGATGAGGATGTCGGCGGCCGCGGGACAGCTGCTGCCTGCATCACAAATAACGGTGACTTCCCTGCACTCCTGATTGCAGGCGTCTTGAGAACTTTTTTCCATGTTCCCAAGATCAACTGGAAGAGGCGTCCCAGACCAGCTGGACCCGATGGCCAGTTGTCTGCAGAGTAAGTGTTGAGCACTGCCAAAGAACAGAAAGACTCGTGCGCACAGCTCGCGGTCAGAATGACGTGCGCACTGATACACAATGAGACAGTATAGGGCCCAAGTGATAACGAGGAGTGACTTTTGCCGGCTTCGGTTTTTGTGATGAAATAAATCACTCTTTAGCACACGTACTGTTTTGGGAAGAAAAACGCGCTAATTTCTTGACCCCAGCAAACAAGCCGGACTACTTTCGCCTTGACCAACACTGGACAAGAACTCGGCTCACAGGACACTGTCGGGGGTAAGTCAGTTTGAATGCACGACACTGGTTATGGTGATGCCATACAGATTCATGTCAAATATCCCGAACTATCCCTTTAAGTATGGGTCACGCCCAATGTATTTCTCAACTAACGCCAAATACCTTTCCCTATATGCCGGCTCCAAACCACTACAATATTCATTCATCTCCATGTTGGTGCTGGTGTAGCAATTACAGCAGCAAGCAAGTCTTCATTGCACAGGCATGTGGAAATAGTAGAAAACAATTCTAATGCGTTAGCAAAAAACCTTCTATATCAGGAGTATTGATCAAGATTCTAGAAATAGAGACTCTTTTCTAGTAAATTTAAAACCTTCCTCACTCAACTGATAATAACTCCGCAAATGAGCACATTTCTTAATAGATTATATGTAGAAAATAATATTTTGCTATATGTATTGTGTGTATGCCCAGATAGCATGCGGATGTGGGCCACTTGAGGCAACGATCCGGCACTGTAGGCATTCTTCTGGCCCGGACAAAACAGATGTGAGCCTAAAGTGGCCCATGTAGTAAATGCTACATTTGGGCCAAATATTACAAAACGGATACGGCCCAGCTTTGGCTGATATATGGCAAGTTAGCAACGACTAATCCGGGTGTGAGCCTAAAGTGGCCCACAAATGAAGAAACATACTTGGCCCACCTTTGTTGAAACATATTTGGGCCAGTTTTGGCCAAAACATGGCAAATAAGAAAAGAGTAATCCGGATGTGAGCCTAAAGTGGTCCACATATAAACTTGGCCCACCTTTGTTGAAACTATGGGTAAAAGTGGGTTTACTGTGAGCTGGGCAAACCCACTCTTATTCCACAAAAAAACTGCAAGTTTTACCTGAAGAGAAGTTAGACTGTTTTTTTTTTTTCACTACCACGCCCCCTCGGTGTGATTTGTTCCAAATTTGCGGGGGAGTTTGGAACACAACCGTTAACATTTGAATCGGTCAACGCCAGTCTGATTGGCTGAGGCAGCACTTCATCGTGACCCAGCTACCTTGCAGAAGAAACTGGCCGCATTCAGCCTACTGGGATCCACAGAAAAGTTGAAGGTAAGTTCGGCTCAGCTTATTTAATTTTATGCGTGAGATGTGTTAGCTTTGTTTCTCTTAAACTATACAAAGCTGCTGTGTCTACAAGTGGCATTGTACCTCTTCAGATAGGGTTAGCTGAAATTGGCTATAGTTGAAATGTAATTACTTTTCAAAACGACCAGTACTGTAAGTTTGATGCTGCGACCAAAATACAGCCACGAGTGAGGTTGATGCCATTTTTCAAAAAGTAATACTGCTTGTTCTATGGTCTTTAGTATGAGTCTGAAGTTGTTCCCAGACCGCTGGGACTGGAGGGTTTGCTTTCTTTTGTTTTTGCGACCGAGGACTTTCGTTGTGTTAGCTTAGCATACTATGTTATTGATGCACGTGTACGGGAACTTTTTTTCTGTTCGGTTATGATTAAGCAATATCGAAACCTTATCAAAAAACAATCCAATTGAACTGTAACTGTACAGAGATGTTGAGGACTGTTCTAAAGTAAAGGGTGTATGGTTTGTACATCTGTGGGTAACAAAACTCCTCATGCGCAGCAAAAATGAAGCTCAGTTGGGACACCTCGGGTGAAAAATAAAGAAACCACAGTACACTGATTTCACTTACTGAAATTGATTATTTAGTCTAAACATTTTCTCTAAAACTGTGGTACTAATACTGCCTTTTTTTTCTCTTTTTTTCCCCCTGAGATTACTGCTTTGACTGTCATCGGTGGGGTTGACATTAAAGATGCGGTCTGGAGAATCATGAGATACTGCTGGCCAAGCAGCTCAACTGGCGGGGCGTAAATGGAAAAACGGCTTTCCACAGCCTCCAAATTAAAGATGTCATTACTGGTAAGTGTTAATTGTGTTATATTTCATTGTGATGCGTTTTATGAATGGGTTAGGGTTTTCCTTTTCTTTCATGATTCTGAGTAGTTGTTAGGGGTGCTGAAATTAATCATAATCGCTTTATCAATATGTGGATGATTATGCATCAGTGTGGTAGCAGACAATATTCTATTCTGTTGCAATATAATGGCATTGATTGTTGATTAATCAATCAGTTCATCAGGTGAAGGGCAATTTTCCTCCAATTTTAGTAATGGGCTGGTCATGGGCATGGCTAAACTGTTTTCAAACTACATTCATCATTGCTGCCCAGCTATGGGCAGGATATAGCATGCCATGCATTTCTCACCATTGTGTGTAATCTGTCTAAAACTTTACTGTTTTCTCATTTTTTAGGAACGGTCAGAAACAACCAACTAACGGCCACTGCCACTGACCAGGAGGTGGAGGCCTACATAAAAAGGTGGCTTCATCTCGCCGGAGACCGGGATGGTGGGAGGAGAGAAGGCGTTCCTCACAGCACGCACGTAAGTCGGCTACGATACCTATTTTGCAATATGTGATGCTGTTCGACAGCAGAAATCAAGATGAAGCTGCCAGCATGTGTGCGGGGTGTGTGCAGCTCCTGAGTTTAATTTCAATATATTCCAAAATATCAAAAGCAAAAAATCACCTTTAACATAAACATGAGTTATTACTGTAACTTAAATGTTAAGGTTAAATGTGAAGTTTGTCTGAGTGTTTGAAGCTGCTTTACTCCAGTTCACATTGCCTGTTACCCAACTTTCATTGTCTGAACAGAATGAGGTTGAGCAAGCAGATATTGGGTTTAGCTTCAGATTAATTGTAATTAAAAACAGACTAGGTTTTGAAGTTTTCTAAGGCATGAACACAATATTATAATAACTTAATATCATTTCACACAGCCTTTTTTGTTTATCCTGATGAGGTTTTGTGTTTTGCAATTCACTGCCACCTTATACTGAATATACTTTACTGAATCAACTAAATTTGTTCTTTTGTGTATTTCTTAAAGGGACGGAAGACGGATTTGGATTTTTGTAGGTCGCCAACTCTTTTCCTTTCCTTTTTTTTTTCTTTTTTTTTTTGCCATTATGTTTTAAAATAAAATAAAAAAATCACACCCACTTCTCGTGTTTGGTCATTTCTTCAGTTTCCTCATCATTGACGCAAAGATGAGTCCCACTGCATGCCATCATTCAAACGGTATCTGGGGTTACCATAATGGCATGTAGCCACAAATTGAGACCATTCTGTGTTTTCATATTTGACATACTATTTTATCATGGTTGTGACTCCCCAAGTGTGCAGGTTAGTCAAGGTCATAGTGTGTAAACCAGTTCTGACCAGAATTAAAGTGTACAGTGGCCCACATCCGGTTGAGTGCTGGTTTATTTTGGCTGACATCTGGCATCGTGATGGCTTGGTTGCGGCCCACTTCTGGCAAACGTGAGCGGACCGCCCAAGTGCCATCATTCCATGCTGTATGTGGGCCGGATGAACATGTCAGGTGTGGGCCGGATACGGGCCAAAAGAGTTTTGCTATCTGGGTGTGGCCCCGAACCCATCCTCTGTGTGGACTCTTTGTTCATAATGGCCTAAAACTCTATGTGGTTCACAAGGCCTTGCTCCCCCATAAGTACCATCACAACACACAACACTGATTTATCAAAAATTATTACATAATTTCTAACCTAATGACACTTAAACATTGCACAAGGCAATTACATTACCAGCAGGCTCGTCCACCGTTTGCAGCGAATAGGAGCGAGAACCCGATGGCTGAACTGGGAAAAATTCTCCAATGGCCCCAGTTCCACTTGGCGACCGACCAACTCATTACCTTTCAAAGTCTAAGGTCCCGCTCCAAACAGCCGAGTCACCCCACTGGCAATGATCATACTAATGATTGGTTGATTTATACCCACAAAATGATTAATCAGCTTAATGATTACATGAAATACAACAGATGAACAAATACAATTTTTTATGATGTTGTGTAGTCTCTTCTCGACCAATCCTGTCACTGCTTGGTGCTCAGTTCTCCTCTTGGCTGAACGTCTGTTCAGCATTCTGATCCGGAACTAATCTTGGAAGGAGAGGTCACCAGTACGTCAAAGCATATCATATCCCGCAGGAAGTCCGTCAGACTGCACCTCGATTTCCGGGTATCATTTGTATTTATAGCCTCATAGGTTGGACTCACACTCGACCGATTATGATTGGACATGAGTAGGTCCAACATGCTTCGTCATATTCTCTGGATCAGCCCAAAACAATGTGTACGTGTGAATCTGCCCTTGCTTTCCCAATTGTTTTGTCTCCGTACTCCTGGATCACTTTAGGTCATCATGGAAAAGTACTGAGACTATTTCATTCATAATGTCTAAGAACAAAGCTATTTTTTACACTAGACAGGCACTTTGACCAACTAAGCCACAGGGCCAAATGGTTCATAAAACTGATGAAAGAATAAAGATCCTGAACTGGATCCATTTCAGGAAACAAGGTCCTGAGATTCTCCCAAAACTAACTATGACTTCAAAATTTTTTTTTTATCAAGTCTGACCAAAGAACAGACTCAAAATAACCATGATGCTCATTTAAAGGTCCATCATTTGATCAAGACCAACAATGCAAAGCATTCAGTAGCACCCTGCTAACAACCAGTTTCTCATGCTAAGTCATAGTTAGCTCTGATGGACAACAGGCACTGCTGGGATTTGAACCCAGTATCTCCTGTTTATTAGAAAGGCACTTTGACCAAATGTGCCACAGCGCCACATGGTTCATAAAACTGATGAAAGAATAAAGAGCAGGAACTGGATCCACCTCAGAAAATGTTTTTTGTGATTCTGTACCTCAAGAATAGTTAAAGGATAAGACATTTTTTGACATTGGGCCCTTGATTTCACATTATAACATGATGTTCTACTCACCCCTGCTTGTTGTTGGTCATTTGGAGCTGTTCCGAAGATATTCGCGAGGCGTCTGGCTGCTCTCTTGAGATATTCGGCCATGAAACGGTTTCCTATGGGCAAGCTTATACAGGCACAAACTATGCTGTTTATAATTTATTAATTACTCTACACTAGCACTGATAACGTGGAGGTGCGTCGCTTACTTAAAAAAATCCGGGTTACTAATTTTGAATTTTAGCCGAATGAATAAATAGGCAGCAGGTCTGTGGGCTGTCTGTGGTAGTAGCACGACGAGGACGTCAGTAACACCCACTTTACGACAAAAAAATCAAAATTACAGTAACCCGGATTTTTTTAAGTAAGCGACGCACCTCCACGTTATCAGTGCTAATGTACAGTAATTAATAAATTATAAACAGCATAGTTTGTGCCTGTATAAACTTGCCCATAGGAAACCGTTTTATGGCCGAATATCTCAAGAGAGCAGCCAGACGCCTCTCGAATACCTTCGGAACAGCTCCAAATGACCAACAACAAGCAGGGGTGAGTAGAACATCATGTTATAATGTGAAATCAAGGGCCCAATGTCAAAAAACCGGTCTTATCCTTTAAAGCCATGAGTAGAAGTGCCTCCAATTGGTTCAAAACTTCATCATATTTTGCAGATATTGTTGGGTTTTCAACTCAGACCCTGGTGTTCATGTGGAAGTCACTTTCACCAGTTACAGCCAGATCTCATGAAGCGGTGTACTTATTACACGCCAAGTCATTTACTGTGTTTTTACAAGGCTTTTTTATGCTTTTGCGTATTATTTTCCGCTACATATTTCAAGGAAACGACGTCCTGCCCTCAGCTTTTACTCTAACTCTAATTCATTTTGATGTTATGTAGTGTGACAGGAGGAGAACTTCCACCGTACTGTACCCTAACCATTTGACTTGTTATGTGAACGGAGGAAAATTACACTTTGAAAGCATAAATAGGCATAAATGACACTTTAAAAGCTGTGTGCTATTTATACACACTTTCATTAAGTGGACCAATGAAAAGGATTTAGTAGAAAGCTGATAATAAGCTCTTTACAAGACAGGCACTTTGACCAACTAAGCCACAGCACCACATGTTTCATAAAACTGATGAAAGAATAAAGCAAACATTTTGCTTGTTGTTTTTCAGTACTTAAAATCAATTTTTTTTTAAGATAGTAAGTAAGCGTTGTTTCTAAGTGCTTGTTAAAATGACTATTTTAGATACTAATTATTGTTTTTTTAGGCAATGTGAAAACCGTTTGCTGTGACTTTCAAATATGCTTCAAAAACTGGACGTTTTTCTTCAGATAAACTCCTGACCAACTGTGAAAAAGCAGTGAAAATGTCTGGCCTGTATAAACTTTGTGATGTCATACAAGATCAGAGATGACATCGATTGTGATGTCACTACAGTGATGACATCACAGCTTTGTGAAGGCTTCTGTTCTGTCTCTTCTGGTCTGTGGTTCCAACCACAGATTCTGGATGGAAGTGAAGTCCGGATTCCAGAATGTTGATTTGTGTTCTCTGTTAATCTCTGGACGACTTCAGCTGATTACTTCCTGTCACTGTCACGTTGGAAGGTCCACTTCTGCCAGTTTTTCAGCAGCCAGCATCATGTTTTCCACCAGCAGTGTTTCCCAAGACAGAATAATGTCAGTTTTTTTTTAAATGTTGCCAAAATAAACTATTACAATTACAACAAATGTCATCTCAGGGCACTTCAGTAATAAAGTCCAATTCAGGCCAATTGGAAATCATTCAATTCAGAATGAATCCAATTCATTCATACAGAGCAATTCAAAAACTATTTCCTAGCTAAGGAAACCAACAGATGGCACCGAACTGGCACTATTTCTAATTAGATAGAACTTTTTAATAGTTCTAAGATCATATCTTTCTGGCTTTATTTGCATTTTACAAAGAGTCCCGAGTAATTATGAAAGTGGGGTTTTAGTTTGAAGAAAAAGCCTCAAAATAAAGTGATCTTCCACAATCCCACTTCTGACTCAATTTGTTGAAACTCCACAATCTCTTTACGCTTGCAACAAAATTTGGGAAAACTTACCTCATTGTTTGCCTTCTGGAACACTAGTGAATAGGCATGGCACCAGTTTCCGTAGTGTAGCGGTTATCACGTTCGCCTAACACGGGAAAGGTCCTCAGTTTGAAACTGGGCGGAAACATTGCTTGCTCCTCCTTTATTTATTTCATCCTTGTGTGAAGATGTATGACTGCACCTTAATGATAGCAACATCAACATATTCATAATTGTGGATAGGAGGGGAGCCTCATCTGCTATTCTTGACATGTAAAGTCAATTTTTGCAGGTTTTCAAAAGATTTTCTGATGCTAAGATGTGAAATGGACTTTGGCGAATCCCAAGCTGCTGAGCGAAAATGGCAACCTTTGGTCAAGGAATCAAACCCTGTTCCTCCGCTTGACAGGCGGATTCTAACCTTTGACCAGCAAAGATACAGAATGTGTTGCTTGACTGTCGTGCCAATTCTGAGAATACAAGCTGTAAGAGTATCACTGATAGTTGAGTAAAAAGCTCTGTAAAACAGAGCACATGGTCAATTAGCTTTTTAAAAATCTTTATTTTAAAGAAAATGATCAAAACAAGAGATTTTCTGGAAGAGATTTAAATAAGTTCTGAATATGCATTGAAGAGAGGTTACATTTGAGTCTATTTTCTTTGTACAAAACTTAAAACAAAAACCTGAAGTCTGCACACTGAGAAAAACTGGTTTTGAGGATTTTTATGAAATTTCCTCCTAATAACCAACTTGGGTCGGTGTCCCCAGTGGAACATTTTATTTGTAGTCTGCAGGTTTCATGTTTTCAGCTGGAGATGGATGCTTTTTGTTCTGTATGTTACATATTTTTATCTTGATCAGGACATTCAGAACGCTTGCATGCACAGGTAAGTCCAGCTTCAGTTCCAGGTGTACTCGTCCATTTAACTGGACCACCATGTTGTCCCAGCGTACATGCACGGGATAGACTGTGTAGGGAACCTTCATGACATTCTGCTGCCTCTAACTTTCTCTGTGGGACTTTTAATCTGAGGGTCCAGGGTTCAAGTCCCTGTTCAGGTGCAGAAATGTGATCTACCACTTAACCTGTACTTCCCTCTATGCTGCACTCTGTTTCTACACTGTCACCTCTGACAGAGCCTGGCTGATACTTTCCCTTCTATGTAGCTTATTGTTAGCTTTGCTGTTAGCTGCATCTTTATATCCTCATTTGTAAGTTATATAAACTATTGAATAATTCTATATAAACTATAGAAATCACCTTAAATACACCAGTTGCAGAGTGTTGATCACATTCACTGAAACTACAACAGGTTAAGAGCATTTATCATGAATAGTTCTGCTTTATATCAGGGCTTCTTTTCACTTAGATTTCACTATTTGGACAATCTGTAATGAATGAACACCCAGAACAGAACACAAGATATTACAGAGATAAATCAACGTTGGTGCAGTTTAAACAACAAGGGCATTGTTTGCTTCATTTAAGCGGCAATAAAACAAAGCACTTCATCAGAAAAATCAGTGTCAGAAATAGATTTTGTAAAGGCCTCAAGAGACATAGATGTTGGAGGAAGCTGCGTAAACTGTGATGATGTCACAAGTTCAGTCGCAGTGGTGCTTCCAGCTTCTCTGGAGTTTGGTTTGTTCCACATAAGGAGCAGTATTCTTTAGTATTTCAGCTTTAGACTGACAACATTTGTTGCTCAGTTTTCCTCTGAGCCACAGAGATGGTCAGCTTTCATTGTGTCCAATAACTGCAGCTTCTAAAGTGGATTTCATAGCACTGCTGCATCTCTGACAGTTATCAGATCATTTGGGTGGAAACACATACATCACAACCCTCTGAATCTGCTTTCAGTCCCACTTGAACAGTCTCTCACAGTTTCAGACACAAAATGTGTCTTTTAGTTTGAATCTCAGCTGATATCTCCAACAACTGTAGAGGGACTCATATCATTTCACCAGCTGGTGTGATAAACTTACAGAAACACCTCAGGAGCAGCACCTGGGATCTTTTGGGAGAAAAGGGGATTCTCTCCATGCTGATAGAGCTGGTGATAAATGAGTTTATGGATCCTACATATTACAGAGTAAAAGAATAATAAAGGTGCTTTCTGAGCCTTGACATCTTTTTCTTTTATTAGGAAAATGTTCCAAATTTGAATCCCATGGAGGGAGCTAATGAAGTAAAGATTGATGCATAAAAGCATTAAAAACCTCTCCTGTAAGTTCTCTGTTCAAGTTTTATTTAGGTTCAGCTGCATGTTTCTCTTTATTGAATCTTTAAGCCCTCATAGATCAGTCTGATCCCAACAGAAGTCTCGCAGGTTTACTTGGTTGCTGTAGTTCACTAAAGCAGGACTCTGAGCAGGGCCCTCCGCTAACAGGCTCCTCTCCTTTAGAGCCAGTGACAGGGTTGGGTTTGGGAGGTGACGTTGCTCTGTGCTTTAAACAGCAGGCTTTAATCCACCAAACTTTGTGGGAGAGAAATGTCATGACATGGCCTAATTACATCGTGTGCTTTGTTGACTGGTTCATATGAATATTGTTGATAGTTAGAATGAGCTTGTTTATGATAATGGCAAAAGCCAGGCGCCTGAGGAAGGTTGGGGCTTGGGCCATGTATGCATGTATGCGTCTGATCCAGGAGCAGTATAAAGGGTTGTCACAAAATGAGGTCGGCGGAGATTTTCGGACATTCTGTATGCACATTTTCTGTGTACCCAACAATTAGAATAATTAGCAGCATCTAAGCTAAATTTAACCGAGCATTAAATTAGCATTGTTTAGAGTTAGTTTAATTTAAATTGACTTTCAAGAGTTGTTAAAAAAAATAAAAATAAAATAAGTAAATAAAAAAAGTCAAAAGAAGGGAACTAACTAGGTGAAACAATGGATGTAACACCAACAATAACCATCAGCGCCAAGCATCCAGAACATTCCAAAGATATTAAAAAGATATCTCAAAAATGGGAAAAACAAACAAAAAATATGTTCTCACCCTGGCCAAAAGGTGGCACTTTCAATGTAACTACCTGTAAGATTATGGAACAAGGATTAAAGCTTACAAACCAAAGGACAAAAGCAAAAAGAGACAGGAAAAGAGAGAGCTTGAATTAAAAGTTTTACATTTCTTTGAAAATGCAGAGCTATATCCAACACTGCCAGGAGCAGTAAACATACAAGGAGATTCTGGAATAAAAGATCACAAAATATCTCATGAACGTCCAGAACCACAAATAGCTGCATCAAGCAGTCATGGAGCTCCTGAGCCAGACGCCGTCTGTAATTCAGATCAGGCAAGGGGACAGCTCCCACAATATCAAAAATCACCAGAACTGGCACCTCCAGTTCAAAAGGCATCTTCTGAAGAACATAAGAGTCCAACAGCGTCAGCAGCGAGTTTGATAGAAATGACGCAGGGACAGTATGTGCCGTGGCAGATGCTCGACCTAGCGGGGCTGGTTGCTCGATTGCCGGATGTTCACACAGGTGCAAGCAAATGGATAAGAGCTTTTGAACAAGAAACTGTGGATAAACTGTTGTCTGTGGGACACATTACTGTGTTTTGGAACTTCTACCATGGAGGGCATTTTGAGACACAGTGAGAATGACTGGATGTTAAGCCACCGAGCTGATGCATATGAGTTTAATGCATATCGAGCTGCACTCTGGAGAGTGTTAAGGCGCTAGCATGGTTGCTGCGTCTGTCACGGCGGTGGCGGACCGTGGCGTCAAAATGACGTTTCAGGCATGGCGCTTCCCTTGAAAAGACGGCGCAGCGCGTTGTCGTGCACCAGTAGATTTTTGTAACTTGGCGGCGCCACCAAGGAAAAACCGGATGGACCGTTGAGAGACCGGCTCAGTGAGGAGGTGCGTTTGTACAGGTAGCTGTACGAAACTGCAGTGAAACAGCACAGGGAGCACGTAAACTCCCCAAACTGGTGCACAGAGATGGGCAGAACTTTGGGGAAAGAGGGAGAGTTCTGTAAGAGAGTGTCGAAGAAGCTACGGGACAGATACGTGAAGGCAAAGAAGAGGGCAGAGGCTCTGTTGATGCCGGGGGCTTCAAACCTTCACCTCTTTTAACTGAATGAAAAAATTTAAATTATCCGAATACTGCAGCAGTATCATTAATGACAGTGTTCCTGCTCTTCATTGTCTTCTTCTCCACTTTCATGGTTGTAGAGTAGCGGTAACCTTCACGTAGCAGCGCCACCTCTGTGACGGAGAAAATTGCAACGACTGGCGCATCGACTTGCGCCACTAAATATGGCGGGCACGAACTTGTGACGTCATCAACACCGCTCGCGCGAGCAGACGTAGCAACCATGCTAGAGCCTTTACGAGCTGAGTTTCCTGTAGGAGTGGACCTAGAGGGGGAGCCACTGTCAGAAACAGAGAGTCCAGCTGTGTACATTGCACAACAATTGAAGAAATGGAGACAAGAGACTGAGGAAGAAATTGAAATGGGTGACATTGTTCAGAGTTTCCATCAAAGAGGTTCTGCCTGTCCCAGTTCAGGGGAGGCTGGAGGATGTGGTGGGTTTGAATTCAATGTCACATGGACAATTTCGAGACCACGTGGTGCACGCAGTAAACAAATACAGAAAAGAACTGAAACGGAAGGAGCAGGAGAAGGATATGCAAAGGGAACTTGCACATTTGCAGTTAGAAGAACTGCAAGTGAAGCAAGAAGTACAAAATGAGGCCATGACAGCGGGGGCCGCTGAACAGCCATTACAGGGGCAAGTCCATCGTCGACCCTGTCAAAGGTCAAGAAGAGGTGCACCTGGAGGACGAAGGTCCTCGGGGGCATGTTGGGCCTGTGGCGAGAGGGGACACTTTGCTGACAGCTGTCCGAGAGCACCGAGAAACCCGAGTGTTCGGCAGGACCGTGGCCAGTCCCTGTGGGGCGGAGCAAGTGGCCCGGCAGGTCCACGGCATTCCTCGGGCAGAGGAATCCCAGTATTTGTTGGCATTAGCCCCTTTCACACCGCCGAATAACCCGCGTTTAATTCGCGAATTTAGCGTGTCCGCTGTTGCGTTCACACTGCCGACCCGGGCTGCCGCGTCAACTCGACTCGCCTTTCGACCCGCGTCGGACCCTAGTCTTTTTGCCGAGCCGAGTTTGATGTGAACGCAATCGACGCGGGTCGGACGTGGGCGTGACGTGAGGAGTTTAAAAGACAGAATGGACAGCTGATTCAGAACAACAGCGACAGGTGAGGACAAGTTTTACTCTGTTTTAGCCTACATCAAGTTTGAAACATTTTTTAATATGGCCAACTGGGGAGACAAGGAGGTCCGCGAGCTCCTCAGCCTCCGAGCAGAGGACGTTATTTACCGCCACATTTCGGGGACGGTGAAGGATGGACCTCTGCTGGAAGGGCTGGCAAGAAAGATGGGAGAGCGCGGTTTCCCACGCACCGTAAAGTAACATCTCCTTGAAATGCATTGCAAAAACGAGTTCTCAAGGTGTCCCGCCATCGTTTGTTTGAAAAATTTGATGCAGACAGGTGTATTTAACCCTACCTCCGACGCATGGCTTGTGCCTACGTCATTGTACACGCCCAGCATTTTATGTGTTTCGACTGACGCTCTGCCACTAGGCAACTCCCCCTGAACTTGGCTTCAGGCGGGTCACCCTGACACGCCAAGCGTTCACATTGCTCGACGCGGGTCGAAGGTGCAATTTGGACCCGCTAAGGTAGCGGCTCGCAGTGTGAAAGGGGCTATTGACATATACAGACATCCCAAGTCTCCCGGAAGTTCCGGGAGTCTCCCTGATATTGATAGTTAATCACGGATGCCCGCGAGTTGGATAAAATATCCCGGATTTTAGACTATGCGAGGGACTGTTTTTTTTTTTTTTTTTTTTTTTTTTTTCAATGCGAGTGAGAGCGTGCAGGCCATACAATAACTCGTGTTTCGACTGCGCAGGCACGAGAGAGAGGGGGGGGGGGGAAGAGGTGTGAAACCTGTGCGTGTCTGTCCAAAGCGATGCTCTGTTCAACGAGCGTTCAGGGCGACTGCTGGTCAGAAGGCGCGCTGATTGGTTTAGTCAGCAAAATAAGCCAATAACGTTCGGTGTGGGAGGGCTTCGATTTACTCTCTGACAGTCACCTAAGTTACCACTCAAAACTGTGCATCCTGCCAAATGGCAGAGGGTGAATCCATGAGTAAAAAACGAAAATATAAGACTCATTTTACAGCAGAATGTACTACTATATGGGGCGCGGGGCGGGGGGGGGGGGGGGGGGGTTGTTCGACAAGCATCTCCCTGAAATGAGTTTTTGGAACTTGGGATGTCTGCATATAGAGGTAAGGTAATTTTAAATTTTAGCATTGTTAGCCTAAATTAGAATATCTATTAATCCCATAGGGAACTACTGATATCTCTCCATTCCACTTGGAGAGAGTAAGTAAAGCGCCATGTCCAAAATAAATAAATAACGAAATGAATAAATAAATAAAATTAAAAATAAAAACAATTATGATCTTTTTGGGATTATATGCAATAAAATGGGTTTCCTCTGAAAGGAATCATGAAACAATCCAAAGATCAAAGGTTGGAAGCACAACTGGAGAGGACAAATGAGGCTAAGTTAGCCTTTGAAAGTTTGAAACAAGATTTGCAAAAATCATCCAAAACTGGCAACACTAGACTATGAAAAGCCATTTCTCTTATATGTCTCCAATAGACACCATAAGATTTCAGAACTAATAAATCAGAGTAGGTATGTTGTGACTCGGACAGGATGTTTGCAGGTTGTGCATCTTTTGACACATCCAGATTTGGGAATACAGAAGTGTACTACATCGGATCCTGCAGATGTCATTCCACGTGAGTTTGAAGGAGAACCGCATGAGCGTGTGGCAGAAGCTGTGAGATACATTAAACTGAGACCTGACTTAGAAGCAACTCCACTTGTTCAGGCTGATGTCACTTATGTTGTGTATGGATCATGTTGTGAGATCATTTGGGTGATCATGCAGGTTTTGCAGTTGTGAAACAGGAAGGTGGGAAACTTTGTGACGGTGAAAGCTGAGAAGGGTGAACAGCCATGTTCACACTTGGCTGAACTGAAGGCACTAACGGAAGCATGTTGACTGGTGAAAGGTAAGGTTACGAATGTGTACACAGATTCTGCATATGCTCATGATATTTGCTATTTGTTTGAAGCAGTTTGGAAGCAGAGAGGGTTCAGGAGGTCAGACGGAAGTCCAGTGCGACATGAGGTTCAAATGAAGGAGCTGAGTGCAGTCATGATGCTCCCCTCGAAACTGGCGGTGATGATGTGTCAAATAATCGTAAAGGTAACAAAATGGTCAGTAAAGGTAATAACGCTGTTGATGAAGCAGTGAAAGTAGCATCAAAGTGCCACCTTGCTGTTTTGGCACCAATGGTGTCACTGGAGCCAGATGTCACGCCACCCCAAGGATATTGGTCATACATATTGGATAAATAGTCGTAAAATTTTTTTGGTAAGAGAATTGATTCATCTGTTTGTCATTCCATCAGAGATTAGCTCAAATAATGGTTCAGTGTTTGTTTAGAAAGTTGGAAAAGGCATTCTGCAGCAGCTGCGAATCAAGCAGCGCTGTGGGGCCGTTTATCATCCACAAAATCATCGGTGATTGAGAGAATTAATGGAACCTTGAAAGTGAAATTGAATTAAGGCTACGGCTACACGAAAACGTTTTTCACTGTAAACGATACTTTTTCTTATCGCGGCCACACGGAGCCAGCGTTCCCACTACCCCAAAACGATAGTTTTTGAGAACGGATTCCAGAGTGGGAAGATTTGAAAACGGGGTCGTTTCGTTTCCATTGTTACAGCGAAAACGGATTCGTTTCTGCGTCACAGCCACATGGCTAACGCTAGTGATGTATGTAGCCCTTCCTATTACCGTTCAGATAAATAAGTGGACAAAAGTGGGTTCGTGCTGAGCTATAGTAAGTATGTGTACCTGGTAATGCAATTACCCTAAAGTGAGTGGAGTCTGACAAGTTATACAATGAATTTCCAAAAGAAAATATTTATTTAAGCACCATTTATATGTTCAAGAGAAAAAAATAAAACTATGTAATAGTTCAAACAAAAAATGCACAAATGGGTAATCTCCCACTCACAACTACTATGTTGCCCCGTCTAAACTCACAAAAGGAGAAAACAATAAAGCAAAGGTACTCAATAGTGCACTTCAAACTATATGTCACTATGGTCACTGCTTTTACCGACCACACCTCTAAACCGCGGCCACACTCTGCAGAATTATAAGCCCTTAAATACCTAAGTTTTAGTACCAGCCCCTTTAACTTCAAAAGAGCATGGAAGAGTAAGCTCCTCTTCCTCTAAACCAGCATAAAATTGTCCCTGTTACTCAACATAAACATTGACAACAAAAAAGAAAAACCCTCTACCCCTTAATCAAAAACAAAACAAAAAAAAACAGTTGGCCAAAACTTCCCTTAGAATAGGCTACTATTGCAAACAGTAGCCCCACAGTATATAACCAAATGTTACCAACACTCCCGAAAGTAGCGCGTGAGGCTTACGTCACCCTTTTAGTCACAACACTCGTACAAAAATGCACCGGTGCACCAAATAAAAGAAACAAAAAGCCGGCTATGAAAAACAACAAACGTTGCAGGCCTGTTAATTCTCTCAAGTTCGTTCCAGTCAAAGTCTGTCTGTACTCACGACCCCAGCGAGCTGCAGTGGGTTTTCTGTGGTATCACACGTCTCCCATGCAAACGTGGAGACACGAAGAGCGAGCCTCCCTCGGTGCCCGGAGGAACCACTGACTTTATCCTGGTCGCCAGTGGCGCTATCCGGGGCGCGTTGATCCCTCGATGGTTAACCTGGTGGAACCTCAGACGTCCCTGGTAGTCTGAGGCGCTAACCAAGCAACATTCACTACTTTGTCCTGCTATCAAAATAACCAGCAACAATCGCCGCGCTGGTGTACCCTTCTCTTACTTTGGCTAGCTAGCATGCACCTCTCGGTCATGTGCGTTGCCTTACTGCAGTGTCTACACTCTAGTACTTCACCAATAGTAAAACAATATAATAAATCAAATTCACAAACCCGGATTGAGCTTGCGCCATAAAACACAAAGTGGCACAGTAAATGATAGTGACGACTCAACAAAGGAAACTAATCGTGTAACTCCCAAACACGTCTCTTAGCAAAACCTGCCTGGAGCTTCTTCCTCCCGTTCTTCCCCTCCCTTTTTTCTTAATTCCCGCGATACCCTCCTGAAATCATATATATTTTACAGTCATGTTCACATTCAATATTTCACGTTATATCCCATATAGTGTGTTTTTACCATGTTTTTCAAGTACAAATAAACAAAAAAAAAATAAAAATAAACTATTTGTCATAAGTGTAACTATTTATTTATTACTGAGAATAAATTGACATACTGAACTGAAATCACGTGACTCGGGGATACCTCCGGGTTACATGTATATACATACGTCAGTGACCAGAACAAAAAGCGGCTTCCATTCAAAATCTGGAAGAAGAAGACAACACAACAAGGACAGACAGCGATCATCATGGACCCCACAACATTGATAGCAGCACTGTTGCAGACACTGCTAACTGCAGCGGCGTTGTTGAAGGAACAACGTGAGCTTCGCGCTGGTAGAAGTAGGGGCGTACACGCATGCGCATTGCTTCTTCTATTGTTCTGGTGTAACCGGTGGGGGTGGCTTACAGCGCACCTAGAGGTGTTTCGTGTGTACTGCATCGTTTAATTGTTTTTCATCGTTTTCGTCTGGACCTGTCTTTACAGCAGCGTTGCCGTATGGCCGCAATAATTTTCGTACCCGTTTTCAAAAGAACCCTTGTTTCGTTTTCGTGTAGCCGTAGCCTTAATCTGTGCTTCAACTAAACTAAACTGGATGCTTTGCCACTTGCACCAATGAGCTATTGTATGCAGACTCATAGAGTCACGCACTAACACCGCATAAAATGCTAACGGGTCGACCCATTCCGGCACCTCAGTGAGAGGTCCCTTAAGAGGGCCCCCCCCACTTGAGCAGTTGCAAACAAAGTTGAGAGGTTACATGAAGTAACTAACTGCAATCCACAGAACAATCTATCTACAGGAGGAGACCAGAGACTTGAGTCTCGAACAGCTGGTTGAGAGACCAGTGGTGCCAGGCGACCAGGTGCACATCAGAGTGTTCCGAAGGAAGTGGCTTGTGGAAGGTAGCAACACATGGTACCATTTGAATCACTGCACTAAGGTTCGGACTAAAGACACAGACGGAGTTAAGTCCGAGGGAAAGGATGAACAAAAGGAAGATGTTAGGATTTCTGACACTAATGAGCATCCAGGTATGGGTGTTGGCCGACAGCATGGGCTCAGGAGAACGAAGCCTGGAGATGTTGGACGGGATCCCGCGAACAGGAGAGGCTGGAAGGGTCCTGGGATGAAGCCACCCCGCAGGGGAAGTAGCCAGCCTGGGTCAGATGAGTATGATGCAACAATACACACCCACTCAGACCATGCCACACCACTAACGTTGCCAGCAATACACACTAGAGCTAGTCGTGAAGAGGTATCTGTTAAGCGTGAATTTAAGTTCATGGGAATAAAGGATGGTGAGGAAGTGTGGAGCATGGGTCCGGAGGAGGAGACGACCAAATCACCGCCTCCGGGCGCCACGACAAAGGGGCAATCTGGTAAGATCATGTTGTCCTCGGGTCAGAAGAAGTTGTTCATAATGGTTGTAAGGATAGAAAGATTTCTCGTGAAAGTCTAGGGGGACTTGATACCATTAGCACTACAGGACAGAATAATCATGTTAATCCAAGAACAGACGGTGTGTACATGCACAGGTAGAGTCAGGAAAACAGTGTAACTGTGGAAGATGGTTTAAGGCAGCACGGGATATGTGGTATAGATGGGCAGGGTACACTACAAGAGAACTGACAGCGACGGAGTGTCTCATATGTGCAGACGCTCCAGGAGCATTGCCTGTTGTTGTTCCAGAGCCACACACCTTCAGGGACTGTGCGGTGGTCCAGCAACGGGAATGCAGAGAAGGTAGGTTCACATCGGAAAAGGATAAATGGTTATTGTTTCCTAGGTGTGGGATTAAGTGCAGATTGATGTGTGGGCCAAATAAATTACATAATTGTTTTCAAAATAGGGAAGGGCCACAAATTGGAGTCTTCTTGTGCTGAATTTAATCTTAGTACAACACATGATAGGCCTCCCACTGGTTATAAAGTATAGAGTTATAGTGAGTTTGAATACTTTACAAGTAATGGAGGTAATACTACTGTTAAATGAAATGTCGTATGGGTTTTATCTTGGTTTCCACACGCAAATATGAAACCAATATTAATCAGGACACCTGTGAGGTTTGGAAATCCGGTTCCTTTGGATCAAAAATGTGAAAATATAGAAATGACAATTCCGACTCTCTACCTGATTGGGGATTAGACACACCCTGTAGCTGAGAGTTACAGGATGTGTGGAGATGATGTTTTGTTAAATGTGTACCCAACAGGTGGATAGGTCTTTGGGCACATGCCGTAAAGTGATGCCACATGCGTGACGTCACTCGGGATGCAATGCTGACAATAAATGTGTATTTTAAACAAATCTATTGAGTCTACAAAATCAAACCAAGTGCCGTTTGAAAGGATAATTTATCCTGCCTTTAGGAAAATTAAAATGAAAAAATATAAAAAATTATATCCAAAGCAATGGCTGGATCTAAGGTGGATCTCATAGTACCACCATAGAGTTCGGCGTGCTGTGCACTGCTTCGTTGGCGCCCCTAGAGTGCAGTACCACCCGGAAATAGCCGCCAGTTTTCCCTCTCCTCATAATAGAGACTCTCTGATTTGACCGTTCAAATGGCGATGGACGACGTCACGTTACGTTGCATCTTGGGTAGTTTGAGTGTGACAAGTAACCTCATGATGAATACTCAACATTTCGGCGAATCTAGTATGCATCTAGTGTACATCCGGGAACTTAAAAAAGTATGACTAGTAGGAATAGTAGGAAAAGTAGGCGGTTTCGAACACAGCCTTGCATATGGGAGTGTCACATGACTGAGACATTGTCAGCTTGTACTTGAGCTCCCCCTACAGGAGAGCAGATAAATACAGATGGGAACAGGATGCAGAGGTTTTGGTTCAGTGCTCACATGTGTTTGGATCACTGTGTTGACTCACAGCACAGAAATACCAGCCTTTATCTTCTGGCTGCAGATTCTTTACTGTGAATGTTCCTCTCTCAGCTTCAGTCTTGGTGGCTGAGAATTTGTCTTTGCTGAATTCTCCAAAGTCGTGATCTGTTTTACCTGTAGTTGTGAACACGATAAGTTTCATAGTTTCTCCAGGCAGCTGTCTGTACCAGTACATCTGGTAATAGCCTCCACCCTTTGTGTGGTTACAGTGTATTGTTGCATTTTCACGCTGCTGCTCCCACAGTATGGGAGTCTGGTAGACATCACTTCCATCAACATGACCTGTGAGTACAACAGAGAATGAGCATTTTACCAGTTAACGGTTTCACCGGTGCAGACACCATCTAACTGCTGAAATGAATCTGCTGATAACATACTACTTTACCTTTGATCCAATGAGCAAGCACCAATAAGCTGAGGAGCCGATGTCTGATAGAGGTCATTCTGTAAAACTCAGGCTCTCAGTTACAGTATCTCACTGTGTAGTCACAGATATGAAGAGATGCAGGGAGGTGTGTCACTGCAAGGTGTGACCTTCTCTGATCCTGTGAACCAACAGGAGGCCACGTTTGTTATGTGGGAGAAGCTTAACTGAAGTGAACACAGCTGTGAAACCAGGAAGATTAGACTGTGTGAAGTATGAATCAGCTGATGGAGAAGTTCCACCATGTGATCCGTTCTGATATTGACGTGCACACTTGTAACACTTTGAAATATTGGAATGAACATTTTTCTGTCCTTAACAAATATTCAAACAAGTGAAACGGAGGCGGGTTTGTGTGTGGTCGGTACAGGAGTTCGTCAGTGTCTTTGGACATGTTGACGGAGCTGATGGTGCTTTAAAGACAGAGGCAGATATACTATCTGATATACTACAGATATAGATATACTATTTGGGGTTTGTCACAGAACTTCTGAGCTTTTTGTCTATTTTGTTTGTTTCACTGTCTGCACATTCACCAGTTTTCTTCACCGTGAAGTTAAGTTTGTGAATGACTCACCGTTGGTGTAGAAGACATCTTAATTCACAATGAAACAATCGCTACCTGTGAGGAAATGATAAATAAGAAATATGATGATCCTGTAGAAGTCTGACATGAGTGCAGTCACTCTGACGTCAGCAATGAAACACAGGAGTGAAATCATGACAGGGTTTCTCCTTTTAACTGAACTGAGAGTGATTTTATGAGCCAACCGATGTGATGTCAAGAGAGGAGTGGCTTCCTGTGGCTGTAAACCAGACTGATGGCTCCCATTGTTGCTGCAGTTATCCATCATTTACCTGCATTCTTAAACTTTTGCTTTTTCAGAAAACATGAAAAAGGCTCATTACAGTTTTTTTTAAACCCAAAGTGCTGCCTTGTGTAGTGAGATCTTCAGCAGGTGTCCCAGAGAAGCTTTTTTCATTTTCATTCAAAACCACTGAAGTTGATAAGTCGTGTGCAGGTTTTGTAGAGTTCAGAGGGGATTTGTGTCATTGTGCATCTCGTGCAGCCCAGATGATTTGTTTAAAAGCCTTAAAAAAAAACTTATAAAACTATGTTTCACAGAGCTTTGCAGATGTTGATACAGTCAGAAAAGTCTCAGCATCTATACTTGTGTTAAGGCTCAAATCATGGCTCAAATGAGATGAGTGAGGTTTAAAGAGGAATGAAGAGGATGAAGAAACACCATCACTGTAAACTGATGAAGTGGAAGGAGGGAGTGGCTTCACATATTCTTGCTGCTGTAGATTGCCTTCCTGGATGTATAAATCGTGCTAAAGTGAGACATCAAGTTAAAGTGTACAGAAACAGTGTTACTGAAGTGTGCTGCGAATGCATCAAACTGAAAGGCAACCACATAGCAGCTGCTTTGGGAGCCCCTCTAAAAATACACCTGCAGAAAAAAACTGGTGTGCAGTTTTTGTAGAGTTCAGAGGGGATTTCTGTCATTGTGCTTCTGGTGCTGCACAGTAGTAAACTGCACTGTAATTCACTCCTGCATCTGGGATGTGCACAGATCCATTCTTTGCTGCGTCTCCACCCAAATCCCAGGTTTCTTTTCAGCACTGTAGCCAGTCTGACTAAGAGTCCGAGCTCTGCTGAGCCAGTTATTCCTTTAACTCTCAGCAGTGATGATTTCATGAGCTTCTTTATTAATAAAATTGTTTCTATCAGAGAGAAGATTGATGGAGTCCTTCCCACTATTATTAGTGATGTATCATCAAGTACAGCAGCTTTAGAAGTATCTTTAGAACCTGATTTGTATTTAGACAGCTTCTGTCCAGTTGATCTCTCTGAACTAACAACAGCAATAGTCTCTTCTAAACCATCAACTTGTGTTTTAGACCCAATCCAAACCAGACTGTTCAAGGAGGTTTTCCCATTAATTGACACTTCCATATTGGATTTGATCAATCTGTCTTTGTTGACAGGATATGTACCTCAGACTTTTAAGGTTGCTGTAATTAAACCTTTACTTAAAAAACCTACTCTTGATTCAGAAGTGTTGGCTCATTATAGACCTATATCCAATCTCCCTTTTATGTCTAAAGTTCTTGAAAAAATAGTTGCAGCTCAGCTTTGTGATCATTTACACAGAAATAATCTGTTTGAAGAGTTTCAGTCAGGATTCAGAGTGCATCATAGCACAGAAACTGCACTGCTGAAAGTTACCAATGATCTCCTCTTAGCCTCTGATAGCGGACTTGTGTCTGTGCTTGTCCTGTTGGATCTCAGTGCTGCATTTGATACGGTCGATCACAGTATCTTATTACACAGACTTGAACATGTTATTGGGATTAAAGGAACTGCATTAGGCTGGTTTAAATCATATTTATCTGATAGATTTCAGTTTGTTCTTGTAAATGAAGAATCTTCCTCACACACCAGAGTAAGTCATGGAGTTCCCCAGGGTTCTGTGCTTGGACCGATTCTTTTTACTTTATACATGCTTCCATGGGGTAACATTATTAGACAGCATGGCATAAATTTCCATTGCTATGCTGATGATACTCAGCTGTACTTATCTATAAAACCAGATGAAACCAATAGGTTGGTCAGACTACAAGCATGTCTTAAAGACATAAAGACCTGGATGACTCAGAACTGTCTGCTGCTAAATTCAGACAAAACTGAAGTCGTTATCTTTGGACCTGAGCGTTTCAGGGAGAAATTGTCTAGCTATATAGTTACTCTAGATGGGATTTCCTTGGCTTCTAGTTCTACAGTGAGGAACCTTGGAGTTATTTTTGACCAGAACTTATCATTTGACTCGCATATAAAACAGGTTTCTAGGACTGCCTTCTTTCACCTTCGTAATATTGTTAAAATCAGGAACATCCTGTCTCAGAGTGATGCAGAAAAACTAATTCATGCATTTGTTACTTCAAGATTGGACTACTGTAATTCTTTATTATTGGGCTGTCCCACATATTCTCTGAAAAGCCTTCAGTTGATCCAAAATGCTGCAGCCAGAGTTTTGACGAGAACTAACAGGAGAGATCATATTTCTCCAGTTTTAGCTTCTCTTCATTGGCTCCCTGTTAAATTCAGAATAGAATTTAAGATTCTTCTCCTTACATATAAAGCTCTTAATGACCGAGCTCCATCATATCTTAAAGATCTCATTGTAAGATATTTTCCTAACAGAGCACTTCGTTCCCAAACTGCAGGTTTACTTGAGGTTCCCAGAGTTTCTAAAAGTAGAATGGGAGGTAGAGCCTTCAGTTATCAGGCCCCTCTATTATGGAATAAGCTGCCAGTAAATGTCCGGGAAGCAGACACCCTTTCCACTTTTAAGACCAGGCTTAAAACTTTCCTTTTTGATAAAGCTTATAGTTAGGGATGGCTCAGGTGATCCTGAAACATCCCATAGTTAAGCTGCTATAGGCCTAGACTGCTGGGGGGCCTCATCTGACACACCTTTCCTCACTTTACTCTCTTTATGTATATGTGATATTATTATGGTCATTAACTCGTGTTTCCCTGTTCCAACAGATATCCTTTGAATGGTGTTACAGTGCCGCCGTCGCGGTGGCCCCCTGCCCCCCTCCCCCTCCCCCCCCCCCCTTTTCTGTCTTCTCAAACCCCAGCTGGTCGAGGCGGATGGCCACCCTTCCTGAGTCTGGTTCTGCCAGAGGTTTCTTCCTGTTAAAAGGGAGTCGTTTCTCTCCACAGTCGCCTCAGGCACGCCGCTCAGGCACGCCGCTCAGGCACGCCGCTCAGGCCGGGAGATTGGACCGAAAAACAAAAAGTTTTCAGTGCAATCTGTTGGTTTTCTTAGCTAGGAAATTGTTTTTGAATTGGCTCTATATGAACGAATTGGATTATTTTATGAATTATGATTATTATTAATTAATTGAATTCCAATTGGCTTGAATTGGACTTACTATCTAAGTGCCTTGAGATGACATTTGTTGTATTTGGCGCTATATAAATAAAAATTAATTGAATTGAATTGAATTGAAATCTCCAGCGAGACTGAACGCAACTTTATATTTGTCTTCCATTGTGACAGCTTTGTAGTTCAAATATCCAATGAGTTTCATAGCTGTGTCTCCAGGTGACTGCTGGTACCAGAGCATCACTCTGTAGTCAGTTTTATTGTGGCTGCAGAAAATCTGCATTTTGTCACCAGGATTTCTGATGAGATCAGAGGGAGACTGACGGACCTCAAGACCCAGACTAACAGCTGGAAACAGAAAGACAATAGAACATTTTAGATAATGATAAATGGTAAATGACAAATGATTGTAATGTACTTTAACTGGGCCGACAGTTGTCCATTACCGCAGTGATACATTTCTTTGGCTTATCTGTCATCAATGCCCACCCAAAAGAACGATTATTATTTTTATTTTTTTATTGACATTCAGATATATCTAGCATCTCTTGTCTGTCCTAAATGCCAAAGTGGTATTTTTATTTTATGTCTAAACGATAACAAAAGAAAAAGAACCAAACATCAACAAAAACACACAAGAATATGTACAAAGTGGGGAGTGATCCTTTTTATATGGCATAGTTATTGATTTGTAAAAATAAAATCAGGCCTATGGGGCGTGACATAGTTGACCCAGTTTTCCCAGTATGAGGTGAATTTCTCCAGTTTAAAATGAACAAATGCTGTTATTCTCTCCATTTTATATATGTCCATTGTGATGTCCATCCAGATGTTGACAGTTGGGCTCTCTTGTGATAGCCATTTCTTGGTGATATTCTTTTTGCAAGCCATTAGCAGGATATTTATGAGGTGCTTATCTCTTTTCAGCCATCCCTCAGGTATGTGTCCGAAAAACATAGTCTTAATGTCGAGGGGTATTTCACATTTGAAGATGTCCTGTAGGTCGTTGTGTATCTTTTTCCAATAGTCCTTCATGACCGGGCAGTCCCAGAAAATGTGATAATGGTTTGCATTTTGATTTCCACAGTTCCTCCAGCAGACTGAGGAGTTAGTGTCATAGTGAGATTTCTGGGAGGGTGTAATAAAGCACCTAATCAGGCTTTTCCAGCCAAACTTCCTCCACTTCTGTGAGCTGGTACACATCCATTGATACCTCCATATTGTTGTCCATTCTTCTTCAGATATATTTATTCCTCCTTCCTTCTCCCATTTTGTTTTAATATATGAAGTTGAATGTGATTTCAAATTCGAGAGACTCTTATATAAACATGAAACAGTTCTATCAATAGTTTCTGAATTATAGGCTTTTGTAAACAGTTCAATCAAACATGTGCCAGTCTTTGTTACATTTTTCATCTTCGTATCAACGTAGTGCCGCAGCTGCAGATATCGATAGAAGTCTTGTTTTTCTAATAAATGTGTCCTTTTAAGCGTTTCAAAACTGAGCATTTTCCCATCTTTCATTACCCTGCATAAGGCTGTTATACCCTTAGCTATCCAATCTTTGAATCTAGAGTCCAACTTATTAGGTGTAAACTCTGAGTCATAGGCGCACCATTTAAGAACTGTAATATCACTCTCGAGTTTATGTTCCTTTATGATAGACCCAAAAGAATTTTAAGACCCAAAGAGACAATTTACAGCATCGAGCAGTTGGTTGTACTCACATTATGTCATCATCACTGAAGGGCATCATCTTCATTCAAAACTGAGAGATGCAATGGATGTCTGCAAGCTGTATATCAACAGTGTTGAAGTTAGTTAAAGGCTTTCACAAACTACTGAAACAGGTGTTACTCTGCACCGGTCTGGTAAGAATCCGACTGCCACGGGTTCCGTATTCTGTACATTAAGGGGGGTTCTGTGTGATGTCACAGGGGGCTCAGCGAATAAATTAGAACATTCTGGGGTTCTAATTCTGCACTAAGAGAAAGGGTCATGGAGTAAAGAGGTTTTTAAATCAAAACAAACATTTCTGTCCAGGCTTCTCATGTGGGAAGCTGAAAATCTGCTATACTTGTACACACTCGTTCAGGTTCATAGTTCACACCAGTGAGCAGCTAACAACTACGTGAAAACAGCGTGATATAGTGGCCATCCCCCTCTATATTCTCACCATTATCTGTTGGACTACCCATAATAAAAGTGGTGGTTCTTTTGACTTTCTAAGCACATCAGTCGGGCAGAGAACTTGAAACTGTTGATGAACTTGCTTCAAGACAACAGCCGAAACATCCAGTTTGAAACGTTCTACGTCTTCAAGGTTTGCATCTAAATGTTTGATGTTCAACCACGGGGTCAACACTCAATACGTATGACTGGAATGTTTATTTAAAAAGGGAAACTGGGCCGTGAGAGGCCACCCAGCCTTTGTGCAACAAAGTTGTTAAATACTGATCTCTTAAATCAGTACCGGTCCGCGAGACATTCCAAACCGGGAAAATAAAAAAAAATAAAAAAAATGTTTTAAAATTAAATTTTTTTTTTCTTTAAATTTTTAAAAAAGACATGGAAATCGGGAATTCTTTAATTTCACTCGCTCTTACACTCGATTCTATAATTGGAAATTGCATAGATTGCATTATAGGAGGCCAATTGTGCACGTTTATTTTTTTCAATGATGACTGTCTGTCATCTAATCCTAATTATCCTAATTTGTAAAAGCGTCTGCTAAAGGTACTGTAAAAGAAGTGAATGCATGTAGAAATACCCCCACCCTCAGTGTCTGTGGCTTTTAAGATTAAGATTAAGAGTCTCATGCTCTACCGACTGAGCTAGCCAGGCTATTCACATGTTATAAAACAAGCCTAAGTCACCTTTCTGAGATTTAGAATGACATCAGAACACATTCCTCCCTTTTCAGTCAATCGACTGGATCCCACTCAGCTGTTAGGGTTTTCCATGAGGTAATACCACCTGACACCAGGTGGTACATTTTTAGCACCTACTCCGTCGGGGTCGAGTTGAGTCGAGCCGAAAATGTGACATCTACAGACTGCAGGCCACTGATTGGCCAGGGAGTGATGTCACTGGATGAGTAATGAAAGCCACTCCTTAACAAGAACCGGCAACAGCAACAGTTGGATTTTATGTATTCTGTGATCGTCAACGAGGTGGATTGCTAGACGCAAAGACATAGACCAAGCAGCAGGTAAACCTTCGCCTCGATGTCCTAAATTGTTGTGTCATGTTTGTGTCACATAAAACTGACATCACAGGACGTTTGGACCTCCTTGCTATAACGACCCACCCACATTGAGGTGGTTGTGAGTAAGTACTTGTGGAAAAGAGCTTAATGTTGCAGGAAAACTGCCTCATCGCACATCAGAATTAATAATAATAATAATACATTTTATTTATAGGCACCTTTCATAGCCACTCAAGGGGGGTATTCCTAGAAAGTAGCTAAAGAAAGCCAGGCTGTAGCCGGAAAGCGTCGCTTGAACTAACACCATCTTCCAATTAAGCCTCAAGTCGTTCCATGAAGCCAGCTCAGCTGCATCTCAGTGAGGCTAATCCAAGCGAGGCTTACATAGCCTGGCTAAGTGCGAGTGTACGAGGAACGTAAGAAGCCCTGACGAGTGGATGGTGGAAAAACAGAGATGGCAGAAAAGGAGAGCAAGACAAGAGCTTTTATGTTTTCGGCAGCTGAACAAATAATGCTTATGGAGCTGCATGAGGATTTTAAAAGTTCATCACCAGAAATGGTAATACAGCTGTGATCAATAAAGCGAAGAAAACGGCATGACTAACAACTGCAGACAGACTAAATGCGTAAGTTATGAAAGTTTCATACCATTGACATTCATTTTACTGTCCTCATGTATTTTTGCTCTCCTCTTTGTGTTATAATGTGTTTACATAAAGCATGCTGAATTGTCTCTGTATGAGATGTACAGCACAAATATACTGGCCCTGCTCACTTTATTAATAACCCAATAATCGACACGCATCATCATACTTTGTGACCATATTATCCTGAGTGTGTGACCCACATATTATTTTTTCGCTGTTGCATCTCAACAGGAGCAATCTTAACAGCCAAAAGCGTACCTGGCAGCAGGTGAAGGTAAAGTACAGGAAAATATTTCAGAGTGGTAAGTAGCCTTTGAAGAAATGTGTTTGTCCAATAAAGAGAGCACCAAACTAGATATGGAACACAAGAAACTGAAAATAAAAAAGATCATGCCAGAGATTATGAAACTGGAGAGGGACGTTAGTATAAATTCAGATAAAGGAAAATTTCGTGTTGTGAACTGTATTTAATTCTGGTTTCTCTCCACAGCTTGAGAAACATGTAACAATAATTAAACAATTCAAGACAACTTGAACTCAAACTTGTCATTATTGTACGGTTCATGCAAAGTGTTAGAAATGTGTTTTTTACATTTATATTCACAGTGGGGTGCCATGACCTAAACGTGTGGAAAGTTATAAATCATCTCTGTCCATTTAGCCTTCTTACACTTCCTCTGACTTAAACTGCTACTGTGTCAATGCTAAATTATGAAAAGAAGTTCTAACTCAAAGGTCACAACAATAAGGAAATATGTGTCCCTGTATAGGTCCCTCACTGTGTCAGGAGAAACTGAGTCCTTTCAGGCACTACAACCTGCAGGGACTCAACGAAGAAAAGACTTGAGCCTGAAAAGTTGTCCACAAGACAAAATGTATAAAATATGAAGTATACTATTAATTTAAGATGGCTCTGTCAGAAGTCAGCCATGGTGCCTGAGAAGTTTAAGCAATGAACCTGTATTTCATTTGGCCAAAGGTCATTTCTATCCGTGCCCTTGTTTTAGCATGTGCATGTGCATGCTTCTTTCTGAACACAACACGCAGTGTGGACACATCATGGCTGGGACAGCAGCAGCAGCCACAAACACGTCCAAACTTTCTGTATTCAGCAGATGCGGAATATAGCTGATGGAATATAGCTGATGTATCACTTTTTAAAGAAAGTCCACCAAAACTTTGGACACATTCTGAGTCTCCACAAAAGAAGAAGATATGTTGTTGAAAAGTCAGTTTGTCATTTTATCGAGGTCTCTCTGCTCTTTGTGTAACTTAGATATTCTACACCTGAAATGATTCTTTATAAAGTATTTTATTCAAATAAAACGATAACCTCTGATCTGAAGACAGCTGATTTAGTGCCGGTCACATGATCACATCATTTATAGGATTAAAAACATGTTACATTTGTACAAAAGAGCCTCAGATTATCAACACTGATTATTTTAGATCTAAAATGAATAATCACTTTTCTTTGTGGGACACGTTTCCATCAAAGTGTGGAGAATCAGTGTGAGACGATATGAATGAATGAATGAGTTCAGAGTTGGTTCAAACAGCTCTTCAACATGTTGAACTCATCAGTTACAGAGGAGACGGAGAGTTCATTTAAGGGCTGAAAATCATCTTTAATGGTGCCACATGTGCCCAATTTGTCTTTGTTACCATAACTGGACAAACTCTGATAATCAGGACTGAATAAATGTTACTGATCCATGTTCAGTTCAGCTTTAATGGAACTAATATCTGCTTGAACTCTGACGGAAGGAGACTTTTTTGCCCTCTTGTGGTGTAAAGATAAACTGCATGATGTCAGTTTCATGATGCAGAAACTCCGTGAAGAAAATAAATGTGGAAATATATAGACTTTTCTCATCTTCTTTTTGAAGCTCCAACCTGCATCATTTCATAAAGATCTCATCCATCCTTTCCCTGTTCCTGCTGCACACACCTGTTGTAGGATAAGCAGCAGGATATCAGAGGCTTCTGAGGTGACACCACAGTCTGGAATGCAGATGTTGGTCAATTGTTCAGAACAACATACTCACACTCACACACGCACCAAATGAAGCACAAGCTGTGTTTGTAGAACCAACAGGAGGCCGCTGATAGCTGCAGTGATTTTAGTGGCATTAAGACTCATTAGAGCGGAGTTATTGAATATTTCTGTAGCAGGTGTTGCAGCCGACTGCACATGGAGACTAATGTTATTTTCCTGCTCCAAGGACATCTTATTTGGATTCAAATGTTTATGTGATGGAGAGAGGTGGGATTTGATCTGGAACGACGCATTATTTTGGAGGTATTTATTCAGCAAGTGCGAATCTGTCAATATGTGTCAAACTTTACCGAACCCTGTTGCTGTTGTTCTACCGCTGCCTCCATCTTTTAGTGTCCGCGTTAAAGCAATACAATGTAACTTCTCAAAAAGCCCATTATGGAGCTCCCCCTACAGGCTTTGGAGGTAATGTACGGTTAAACTGTCGTAAATACAACACCCTTTCGCTTTCACGTTTCACGTTTGTTGACGAACTGGCGAGGAGTCAGAAGGTGCAAGCTATGTCGGCCGAGAAGGTAAGAGTAATCAAATGTACCTGGGAGCGTGAGAGGGGTCTATTTGTTTTTGCGGTAGGTGTGCCAGAAAGCAAGTCGAAGTACTTCCGCTCAGCTCCCGGGCCGGTCCAGCAAAGTTACATAGCGCAGTTTTTCCAACTCAGACCCCCGAAGGGCATAGGAGACAGGCCAATCGTAATATTAAAACTCATTCTAGCCATCAAAGCAATTTTTTTCAAGCTGCTATTTTGAGGTAGAAATGTTAAATAGTATTGCTTTAATGTGTGGCTTTGATGTTTTAACTAACATGTTAAACACCAGAGTCACACAGAGAAAACAGACCAACAGCTGCGGTGTCCAGGGAGCCTAAATGAGGAATGAGGGCTTTTCTCTGAGAGCGAAGGTGTCAGTACAGCAGAGGAAACATCCCAAATGTAGCGGACACTTGAGGTTCTGTATGTTGTCTTTTTAGGCGTGTTGAATCAGTTTTTTGGGGTTCACTCCTCAGCTGCTGGACTCCTGTCTGCTCCTCCAAACGGCTGTAAACTTTCTACTGTGTACACTTAAAAACATGAAGCCTCTTGTGTTTGTTCTTGTGGACAACTTTCCTGTTAGCTGACACATTTCAGAGTTCTCCTCAGACTGTATTCAGTGGGCATAAAGGTGTCTTTAACAGAGGGAACGAGGCTGCTCTCCTCTCTGGATTTATCTCTGTGCTTCACCCCGGCAGAAGCAGATAGCAGGGGGCGGGGCTTGTTCCAAACGCTCAGCTGCTCTCCCATTGGTCTTTACTTATGACGTCAGAGACGGACAACGTTCCTACTGGCTCCTGAAGCCGGTGTAGCGGAAGTGGTTCTGGAGGCAGCAGCGCCGCTTGTAATGTTCACAGCTTCTGTTTGACACCTCAGAGTTTATAAAACTCATACAACACTATCAGAACACCTGGTCACCATAGGAACCTTTATAAGTTCAGGCTTTCTAAAGTAACGGGACACACACATCAGTCCAATCCAGATGTTTTTCTCATCTTTTCACAGTTTCCTGTTTTGCCTTCATAACTCAGATGGAATCAGTCAGTGAAAAAGAGAAAGTAAAGGTGTTCACCAGACCAACCAAGTCTGAACCTGAGGGATATATCACTGAAATTACTGAGCACATCATCAGACAGGAGAAGAAGAAGCCCATTTTCACTGATATCAGCATCAGATAGCAGATCTGGAGGTGCTTTTCTCTCTACAGCTGGCCTTCACTCCTCTGTGTCTTCTCTCCAACCATCTTTGTCCCAACCATTGCATCTGTGGTGTTCAGCACATCTGCAGCATCAGGCCCGCTGGCTCCGTTCTGCTCGTCTTCTGCAGACGGCAGGAAACCATCCAGTGAGTCAGGACTCTGCAGGAACCACTGGAAGACTTTCACTTCCTCCTTTAGTTGAACGCTTCTGTGTTCATCAAACTGACTTCATGCAGTTCCTCTATTCGCCACCAGAGGGAGACATCTCCATCAATGCAGAGTCCCGCTCAGTATTACTGACAGTACTTCACAGCCACTGAGAGGACACATTTAAATCAGTAAGAAATGATTTCTGTATTTGAGCCAGGCTTCCACCTCCATATGAGACACACACTGTGTCCTCATACAACAAGCAGCTCTCCTGTCTGAGCTTCACATCTTTACAGTTAGCATCAGCACACACAGCATGTTGATGAAGATTCTCACTCATCCAGCTCATGGTAATCCTAAGAGCTCACATCCTCTGGCCTAAAAGGCCTCTAGCAAAGAGCCAGATAAGACCAGAAGTTCTTCAAGTAAATAAGTTTATATTAGCTTCTCTTTTGGTCAGAGGCTCTGGTGCTCTGGAGTTACACCAAGTGTTTCTGAATGTTAGCTGCAACACCTTTAAGATCTGTTTTATCTCCATGCAAACAACAGCTAACCCTAACTGTCCTGTTGTTCGTAATGTGTCAGATCTCCATTTATTTAGTTTTAAAACTTCATTACATTTGTTTTGTTGTTGAACCACCAAACCAGCTCAGAAGACACAGTATTTAATGGCTATCAGGTTGAGTGGAGGATGTAAATGGACAAGTGGTTCACTTCAAGGCAAGTAAGGACATTCATCTTGAAAATCATCAGATATCAGCTTGCTGCACTTTTGCATGAAAGGATAACAAATCCAAGCCTGCAATTGTTATTAAGTTTTAAACAAGAGGCACAAGACCGAAGCGTTGAAACAGACAATTATAGCAGATAATTAAACACTTGTGATCTGTGGTGATTTCAACATTGACCTCTTAAAGGTACATACTCCTAAACAAACTTGTGATTTCTTGGCTGCGTTATACGGTAGAGGCTTGTATCCACTGATCACAAAGCCGAGCAGAGGAGCCACAGATAGTGCAACATTAACTGACAACATTTTTACACATTCCTTGGACACTGGTATAAATAGTGGTTTGGTAATAAGTGATGTAAGTGATCATTTAGCTGTATTTGCAACATTTAATGATCAACTACAGAGGAAGAAAACAGAAAAGCGTAGATATGAAAGGGTAAGGACTGTTAAAGCAATTAATGCTTCAGAAATGAGCTTTAAAACAAGAGTGGAATGAGTTTCATACAGATGAAGTAAACACTGCAGACAATTCATTCTTCAACTGTTATTTATCTCTCCATGATAAACACTGTCCAACAGTTTTATGTTCACATAAGCATAGTTATGCTGAGAAACCTCGGATAACAAAGGCATTAAAAAATGCATGTAAGAAGAAAAATAAACTTTATGGAGACTTCATCAAAACTAGAACAGAGGTTGCTGAAAAACGGTAAGATGTACAAAAACAGGCTGACCAACATGTTGAGGCAAGCAAAGAAGCAACATAATGATAAAATGTTACAAATAAATCAAAATAACATGAAGCGCACATGGAACATCCTAAATAATGTAATGGTGAATAAGCCTTGATCACCAGATCAACCTAAGTGTTTCATAAAGGACAATAAGGTGTTTGGCAATCTGACTGAAGCGGCTGATGAATTTAACTCAGTACAGCGGCTCGTGAATCCTCTGGTGCACGTTGAGCATCGTCATGCTCTTGAATTCCTTCCTGCAGTCGTCACATTTCATGAGGTTCCTCATTTCCACGAGGTTCTCCTGGTGCTCCTTCAGGGCGGACGGGTACTGGAAGTGTTTGCCGCAGTTTGAGCACCACACGGGTATCTTCAGCGACGACCCCTGTTGGTGGTCGGTGCCGCTCACTTCTGCTCTTGACTCTTTTCTCCAAAAGAAACGGGTGCTCTTCTTCTGGCAAATGGCGTAAATCTGGTGTCTTTTCAGCCCGTGCATGTGTTTAAAATGCTTGTTGCAGTGGATGCAGTGATAGGGCCGATCGTCCGTGTGGCACTGTATGTGTCTGTTCAGTGTTCTGACACAATCAAATGCTTTAGAGCAAACGGGGCACACATGAGGGCTTTCTGTGCCACGTTTTGAACAGGTGCAGATGGGCTCTCCTCAGACGTCCCAGGAGGTGTTTCTAAATGAGCTTCCTTTGTGTCGCTGTCACAGTTCTGAGCGTCAGCGCCTGCCAGAATCTGCTCCAGCGTCTTGCTCTGCAGTGTTTCCATTTGAGGAAACTGGACAAGTGGAGGACAAAAGAAGACGTGTCAGACATAAAAAACTATCTACAGAAGATGAACAATATCTGAAAGTGATGTCCTTAAGAAAGAGGATAAAATCCAGCAAAGACCTGACACAGGAGCTGAGAGATGCATCTGGACCTTCAGCTGATCCATCGGCTGTTGGCCCGAGCCTCATCAGAGATGGGCTCCATGGAAGGGTGGCTGTCAGGAAGCCGTTCTTAAGGAAGGGAAACAGTAAGCGTTGTTTCTAAGTGCTTGTTAAAATGATTATTTAAGATAGTAATTAAGTGTTTTTTAGGCGATGTGAAAACCGTTTGCTGTGACTTTCAAATCTGCTTCAAAAACTGGACGCGTTTCTTCAGATAAACTCCTGACCAGCTGTGAAAAAGCAGTGAAAATGTCTGGCCTGTATAAACTTTGTGATGTCAAACAAGATCAGAGATGACATCGATTGTGATGTCACTACAATGATGACATCACAGCTTTGTGAAGGCTTCTGTTCTGTTTCGTCTGGTCTGTGGTTCCAACCACAGATTCTGGATGGAAGTGAAGTCCGGATTCCAGAATGTTGATTTGTGTTCTCTGTTAATCTCTGGACGACTTCAGCTGATTACTTCCTGTCACTGTCACGTTGGAAGGTCCACTTCTGCCAGTTTTACAGCAGCCAGCATCATGTTTTCCACCAGCAGTGTTTTCCAAGACAGAATAATGTCAGTTTGTTTTAAAATGTTGCCAAAATAAACTATTACAATTACAACAAATGTCATCTCAGGGCACTTCAGTAATAAAGTCCAATTCAGGCCAATTGGAGTTCAGTTCATTGTAATTATGATCAGAATGAATCCAATTCATTCATACAGAGCAAATCTGAGAATACAAGCTGTAAGAGTATCTCTTTCCGCTAGCAACAAAACTTACCTCATTGTTTGGCTCCCGGAACACTAGTGAATAGGCATGGCACCAGTTTCCGTAGTGTAGCGGTTATCACGTTCGCCTCACACGGCAAAGGTCCTCAGTTTGAAACTGGGCGGAAACATTGCTTGCTCCTCCTTTATTTATTTCATCCTTGTGTGAAGATGTATGACTGCACCTTAATGATAGCAACATCAACATATTCATAATTATGGATAGGAGGGGAGCTTCATCTGCTATTCTTGACATGTAAAGTCAATTTTTGCAGGTTTTCAAAAGATTTTCTGATGCTATGGTTTGAAACTAACTTTGGCGAATCCCAAGCTGCTGAGCGAAAATGGCAACCTTTGGTCAAGGAATCGAACCCTGTTCCTCCGCTTGACAGGCGGATTCTAACCTTTGACCAGCAAAGATACAGAATGTGTTGCTTGACTGTCGTGCCAGTTCTGAGAATACAAGCTGTAAGAGTATCACTGAAAAATTAACAAAAAAACACGTTGCTAAAACCCTTTCATTGAAAAGCATTTGCATGACTGAGAGAATGAATTGACTGTGGAAGGGGTTCCATGGTGTAAAGGTCAGCACTCTGGACTCTGAATCCAGTGATCCCAGTTCAAATCTCGGTGGAGCCTTCAGGTGTGTGCTGTCATGGTTGTGTTCTGGAAAGAAGATGAGTTGAGTAAAAAGCTCTGTAAAACAAAGCACATGGTCAAATAGCTTTTTAAAAATCTTTATTTTAAAGAAAATGATCAAAACAAGAGTTTTTCTGGAAGAGATTTAAATAAGTTCTGAATATGCATTGAAGAGAGGTTACATTATATTTTCTTTGTACAAAACTTAAAACAAAAACCTGAAGTCTGCACAAAAAAAGAAAAACTGGTTTTGAGGATTTTTATGAAATTTCCTCCTAAAAACCAACTTGGGTCGGTGTCCCCAGTGGAACATTTTATTTGTAGTCTGCAGGTTTCATGTTTTCAGCTGGAGATGGATGCTTTTTGTTCTGTATGTTACATATTTTTATCTTGATCAGGACATTCAGAACGCTTGCATGCACAGGTAAGTCCAGCTTCAGTTCCAGGTGTACTCGTCCATTTAACTGGACCACCATGTTGTCCCAGCGTACATGCACGGGATAGACTGTGTAGGGAACCTTCATGACATTCTGCTGCCTCTAACTTTCTCTGTGGGACATCACGCTGCATGTAAGTGCAGCTGAAATCGCTGCCAACATGTTGTCTTTAAGTCACCTGAAGGGTGATTTTCTCACATGAGGCTGCAGTTACAAAATCAGGATTTTATTAGAGCAGAGCGACAGTCTGGACATGCTTTAAGTGACCACGAGTTGACGAGTAGTCTTAATGCGCTGATTTTCAGTTTAGCCGTCTGACAGAAGAAACAGAAAAATATGTGGATGAGAGCAGCTTTATTGGGAATTTGGCTGGAAATATACATTCATTCTTTCCTGTTTTTACTAAAAGATGCAGAAATATTCAACTCTGTAACATGTGTTTAGTGCACCAACCCATGCCAACTCAGTTAGCATATATACAGTTATAGGAATAGTTTACTGAATGTCCCATCCTGTAGACAGCCTCAGTGTTGCATTTCCAGTCCAGTCTGCTGTCCAGGTGAACCCTCAGGTATCTGTAATGCTCAACCACCTCTTCACCGAGGATGGAGACGCTGTTCAGCTGCCTGCTGCTCCTCCTAAAATCCACAATCATCTCTTTTGTTTGTATGCAGATGAGGCGATAGTTTATTTTCCTATAGATTTGATAGTTTCATGTAGATGTGCTGAGGTGTGACAGGGAAGCTGTTGGTACATGGAGGAAGTGAGGTCTGTAGCAGGAGGCAGCAGCATGCTGAGTTTGTCTGAACTCTTCCATCTGTCTGATCCCACATTATCCCAAAGCCTGTGAGCTTTTCCATTCCTGACCACACAGCCCTCACACTGTTCTGCTGCAGATAGTTTCCCACCGACTTGCTCTCTTCCTTTTTTCTTCACACTCCTCCTTAACTCCCTGTTTCCCTCCATGAAGGCCTTCTTCTTTATGCTCAGTGGCTGCAACACAAGTTCACATCAACCAGGCGTTTGTTCAGAAAACAGCGTCACAGCTTTGGACTCAGGAAGTGTTTCAGATGTCAGCTGTCACTCAGACACACTCTCATAGGGCCTGGATAGCTCAGTTGGTAAAGCATCAGACTTTTAATCTGAGGGTCCAGGGTTCAAGTCCCTGTTCAGGTGTAGAAATGTAATCTACCACTTAACCTGTACTTCCCTCTATGCTGCACTCTGTTTCTACACTGTCACCTCTGACAGAGCCTGCCTGATACTTTCCCTTCTATGTAGCTTTGCTGTTAGCTGCATCTTTATATCCTCATTTGTAAGTTATATAAACTATTGAATAATTCTATATAAACTATAGAAATCACCTTAAATACACCAGCTGCAGAGTGTTGATCACATTCACTGAAACTACAACAGGTTAAGAGCATTTATCATGAATAGTTCTGCTTTATATCAGGGCTTCTTTTCACTTAGATTTCACTATTTGGACAATCTGTAATGAATGAACACCCAGAACAGAACACAAGATATTACAGAGATAAATCAACGTTGGTGCAGTTTAAACAACAAGGGCGTTGTTTGCTTCATTTAAGCGGCAATAAAACAAAGCACTTCATCAGAAAAATCAGTGTCAGAAATATATTTTGTAAAGGCCTCAAGAGACATAGATGTTGGAGGAAGCTGCGTAAACTGTGATGATGTCACAAGTTCAGTCGCAGTGGTGCTTCCAGCTTCTCTGGAGTTTGGTTTGTTCCACATAAGGAGCAGTATTCTTTAGTATTTCAGCTTTAGACTGACAACATTTGTTGCTCAGTTTTCCTCTGAGCCACAGAGATGGTCAGCTTTCATTGTGTCCAATAACTGCAGCTTCTAAGGCTACGGCTACACGAAAACGAAACAAGGTTTTTTTTTAAAACGGGTACGAAAATTCTTGCGACCACACGGCAACGCTGCGGTAAAGACTCAGGTGCAGACGAAAACGGATGAAAACGATGAAACGATGCAGTACACACGCCACTGTGTCACGCCACGCTGTGAGACAATAGAGAAGTGTTAAAATTGGCTCACAGCGTCAACGTTTGACTGACGCAAAAACGTTTTCGCTGTAACAATGGAAACGAAACGACCTCGTTTTCAAATCTTCCCACTCTGGAACCCGTTCTCAAAAACTATCGTTTTGGGGTAGTGGGAACGCCGGCTCCGTGTGGCCGCGACAGCGAAACGATAAGAAAAAGTATCGTTTACAGTGAAAAACGTTTTCGTGTAGCCGCAGCCTAAAGTAGCACTGCTGCATCTCTGACAGTTATCAGATCATTTGGGTGGAAACACATACATCACAACCCTCTGAATCTGCTTTCAGTCCCACTCTAACAGTCTCTTACAGTTTCAGACACAAAATGTGTCTTTTAGTTTGAATCTCAGCTGATATAACAACTGTAGAGGGACTCATTTCATTTCACAAGCTGGTGTGATAAACTTACAGAAACACCTCAGGAGCAGCACCTGGGATCTTTTGGGAGAAAAGGGGATTCTCTTCATGCTGATAGAGCTGGTAATAAATGAGTTTATGGATTCTACATATTACAGAGTAAAAGAATAATAAAGGTGCTTTCTGAGCCTTGACATCTTTTTCTTTTATTAGGAAAATGTTCCAAATTTGAATCCCATGGAGGGAGCTAATGAAGTAAAGATTGATGCATAAAAGCATTAAAAACCTCTCCTGTAAGTTCTCTGTTCAAGTTTTATTTAGGTTCAGCTGCATGTTTCTCTTTATTGAATATTTAAGCCCTCATAGATCAGTCTGATCTCAACAGAAGTCTCGCAGGTTTACTTGGTTGCTGTAGTTCACTAAAGCAGGACTCTGAGCAGGGCCCTCCGCTAACAGGCTCCTCTCCTTTAGAGCCAGTGACAGGGTTGGGTTTGGGAGGTGACGTTGCTCTGTGCTTTAAAGAATCCACCAAACTTCAGTTGGTTTATGATCTACTTTTCAGATTTGTAAATGACTAAATAAATAACACCACTGACTAAATCTTCAACTGAACCTGAACTAAGCAGAAGTTTGACTGGTTTGGATACGGTCAGGATCACACTCATTGGACACAGAGAGGATCTGATTTACTTCCTTTACTTCTTCATTCTTTGAAAACTCTCAGTAATGATCTACCTGGTAACCCAGAAACTAAATGTCCTCACTTTGAGTGATCAATCAGCTTTCTGCAGGTTTGCTCCATGAAACTTGTTTGACAAAGAAAGCTTCCAGTTGGAGTTCCATCACACGTACTTCAAAACAAGACAAAACCAAATGTATAGTCTGGTTGTAAATTGGCTCCCCAGACTGTAGAAAGATTTAAGAGTCTGGATTCATCATACAGTGAGGCAAGAATTCCAGAATTCCAAAGAATGTGCATAAAGTTGAAGTGCATGTCCTACTGAGGAATCCACATGAATTTTCAAGTTTCAGTTTCCTACTATTTAGAAGACAGTCCTGGAAACTTGTCCAATAATTGAAGCAGTCAGGTAAGAATCACACCCCAACTTCAAAGCACTTTCCACCATTTTCTCCAAAGAATGTGCATAACGTTGAAGTGCATGTCCTACTGAGGTATCCACACGACTATTTGAGATCATTTCTTATTCTTTGGAAGACAAATGTCATCAATCGCTGAAGGAGTCTGTTCAGAATCACACCCAAACTCAACAGGACTTTCCACCATGTTCTCAAAAAAAGTGGATAACGGTGAGCTTGCCGTTCAGCTCACACGAGGAAGATCTGCAGGTCATGAAACTACCCCAACAAGAAGCACTTACTATAATGAGGAACAGCTCAGTGTTTCTATTAGGGCACTTATCATGACAAAGTCTCGCTTCTGATAGAAAACAAGTGTCATTCTAATCGTGACCACAATATTGATCTTCTATTTGACTTGCAAAATCACATGTCATCCCTAGAAGTAATAGTTTTTTTAAAAGGTTCAGATCTTGTACATTTTCACTACCAAGACAACCCCAAAGAGAAGCACTTTTGAGCACAAAGAATCAGGAGTGACTCCTTTGAGGTGATCTGAGAGTGATTTGCCCACAAAAGTGAGGCTTCACATTTACGCAGTGGATGTGGTCTGTCCCAGAGTGTCGCACTCTTTCACTTCAAAGCCATGTAAATGCTCAAATTAGGTAAAAATTAAATAGAAATTCCTTGCAAATACATTTTTATCTATAGTTCATATTTTGTAGTAGGATTTTTGAATGAGAGCCGTCTGCAAGATTACCCCAACAAGTAGCACTTACTTTTTTAAGAAATGTAGTCAGTGCCTGTGTTAAGGTAATGTTGGAGACAAGTTCAGGAAAGAACAGTCATGTCTTATTGAAGAAAATCTCACAAGAGAAACAACCCCAAAAGAGAAGCACTTATGAAATCAAGAATCATCAGTGTGTCTGTTTGAGGTGGTCTCCATGTGATACGCTCATCTGCTAGCTTCAGTTGCAGTCAGTAGCATTTGTCGTGTACAATCGCCCTAACCAGAAGCACTTCCTGAACTCAAACACAAGTCAGCACATACAATGAATCCGATTTTTTTCTTACATTAATTTCTCCTCGGTCCAGTTGATGCTTTCTTGTGTCCTCCACGTTGCGTTTCCAACTTGGTGAGTGTGTTGAACAGAGTTGCCCATTTTATATGCTCAGTGTTTGTTGTTCAAACAAACTCCACCTTCCTTTTCCACAAGGTTTCTATGGTCCAGGCAATGGGCCATTAAACAACCATTCAAAGAAGAATCGTTTTGGAATGAATGCAGACATGAGGGCAGTTAGGTGTTGATGAGTTATCAATCAGCTTTCTGCAGGTTTGCTCCATGAAACTTGTTTGACAAAGGAAGCTTCCAGTTGAAGTTCCATCACACGTACTTCAAAACAAGACAAAACCAAATGTATAGTCTGGTATCAAGTGTAAGAGACAGAAAAAGTGGGTGGATTGTAAATTGGCTCCCCACACTGTGGAAAGATTTAAGAGTCTGGATTCATCATACAGTGAGGCAAGAATCCCACCCCAACCTCATGAACTTTCCACCATTTTCTCCAAAGAATGTGCATAAAGTTGAAGTGCATGTCCTACTGAGGAATCCACATGGATTTTCAAGAGTTCCCTACTATTTGGTTGACAGTCCTGGAATCTTGTCCAATAATTGAAGCAGTCAGGTAAGAATCACACCCCAACTTCAAAGCACTTTCCACCATTTTCCCCAAATAATGTGCATAAAGTTGAAGTGCATGTCCTACTGAGGTATCCACACGACTATTTGAGATCATTTCTTATTCTTTGGAAGACAGTCCAGGAAATGTTTTCAATCGCTGAAGGAGTCTGTTCAGAATCACACCCAAACTCAACAGGACTTTCCACCATGTTCTAAAAAAAAAAGTGGATAACGCTGAGCTTGCCGTTCAGCTCACACGAGGTCTGCAGGTCATGAAACTACCCCAACAAGAAGCACTTACTATAATGAGGAACAGCTCAGTGTTTCTATTAGGGCACTTATCATGACAAAGTCTCGCTTCTGATAGAAAACAAGTGTCATTCTAATCGTGACCACAATATTGATCTTCTATTTGACTTGGAAAATCACATGTCATCCCTAAAAGTAATCCAGTTTGTCTCAAAGGTTCAGATCTTGTACATTTTCACTACCAAGACAATCCCAAAGAGAAGAGCTTTTGAGCACAAAGAATCAGGAGTGACTCCTTTGAGGTGATCTGAGAGTGATTTGCCCTCAAAAATGAGGCTTCACATTTACCCAGTGGATGTGGTCTGTTCCAGAGTGTCGCACTCTTTCACTTCAAAGCCATGTAAATGCTCAAATTAGGTAGAAATTAAATAGAAATTCCTTGCAAATACATTTTTATCTATAGTTCATATTTTGTAGAAGGATTTTTGAATGAGAGCCATCTGCAAGATTACCCCAACAAGTAGCACTTACTTCTTGAAAAAATATAGTCAGTGCCTGTGTTAAGGTAATGTTGGGGACAAGTTCAGGAAAGAACAGTCATGTCTTATTGAAGAAAATCTCACATGCGAAACAACCCCAAAAGAGAAGCACTTATGAAATCAAGAACCATCAGTGTGTCTGTTTGAGGTGGTCTCCATGTGATACATTCATCTGCTAGCTTCATTTACAGTCAATAGCATTTGTCATGTACAATCGCCCCAACCAGAAGCACTTCCTGAACTCAAACACAAGTCAGCACATACAATGAATCCGATTTTTTTCTTACATTAATTTCTCCTGGATCCCGTTGATGCTTTCTTGTGTCCTCCATGTTGCGTTTCCAACTTGGTGAGTGTGTTGAACAGAGTTGCCCATTTTATATGCTCAGTGTTTGTTGTTCAAACAAACTCCACCTTCCTTTTCCACAAGGTTTCTATGGTCCAGGCAATGGGCCATTAAACAACCATTCAAAGAAGAATCGTTTTGGAATGAATGCAGACATGAGGGCAGTTAGGTGTTGATGAGTTATCAATCAGCTTTCTGCAGTTTTGCTCCATGAAACTTGTTTGACAAAGGAAGCGTCCAGTTGGAGTTCCATCACACGTACTTCAAAACAAGACAAAATCAAATGTATAGTCTGGTATCAAGTGTAAGAGACAGAAAAAGTGGGTGGATTGTAAATTGGCTCCCCACACTGTGGAAAGATTTAAGAGTCTGGATTCATCATACAGTGAGGCAAGAATCCCACCCCAAACCTCATGCACTTTCCACCATTTTCGCCAAAGAATGTGCATAAAGTTGAAGTGCATGTCCTACTGAGGAATCCACGTGAATTTTCAAGAGTTTCCTACTATTTAGAAGACAGTCCTGGAAATGTCTTCAATCGCTGAAGCAGTAAGTTAAGAATCACACCCCAACTTCAAAGCACTTTCCACCATTTTCTCCAGAGAATGTGCATAAAGTTGAAGTGCATGTCCTACTGAGGAATCCACATGAATTTTCAAGAGTTTCCTACTATTTGGTTGACAGTCCTGGAATCTTGTCCAATATTTGAAGCAGTAAGTTAAGAATCACACCCCAACTTCAAAGCACTTTCCACCATTTTCGCCAAAGAATGTGCATAAAGTTGAAGTGCATGTCCTACTGAGGTATCCACACCACTATTTGAGATCATTTCTTATTCTTTGGAAGACAGTCCAGGAAATGTCTTCAATCGCTGAAGGAGTCTGTTCAGAATCACACCCAAACTTAACACGACTTTCCACCGTGTTCTCAAAAAAAGTGGATAACGGTGAGCTTGCCGTTCAGCTCAAAGGTCTGCAGGTCATGAAACTACCCCAACAAGAAGCACTTACTATAATGAGGAACAGCTCAGTGTTTCTATTAGGGCACTTATCATGACAAAGTCTCGCTTCTGATAGAAAACAAGTGTCATTCTAATCGTGACCACAATATTGATCTTCTATTTGACTTGGAAAATCACATGTCATCCCTAAAAGTAATCCAGTTTGTCTCAAAGGTTCAGATCTTGTACATTTTCACTACCAAGACAACCCCAAAGAGAAGCACTTTTGAGCACAAAGAATCAGCAGTGACTCCTTTGAGGTGATCTGAGAGTGATTTGCCCACAAAAATGAGGCTTCACATTTACGCAGTGGATGTGGTCTGTCCCAGAGTGTCGCACTCTTTCACTTCAAAGCCATGTAAATGCTCAAATTAGGTAGAAATTAAATAGAAATTCCTTGCAAATACATTTTTATCTATAGTTCATATTTTGTAGAAGGATTTTTGAATGAGAGCCGTCTGCAAGATTACCCCAACAAGTAGCACTTACTTCTTGAAAAAATGTAGTCAGTGCCTGTGTTAAGGTAATGTTGGGGACAAGTTCAGGAAAGAACAGTCATGTCTTATTGAAGAAAATCTCACAAGAGAAACAACCCCAAAAGAGAAGCACTTATGAAATCAAGAATCATCAGTGTGTCTGTTTGAGGTGGTCTCCATGTGATAAACTCATATGCTAGCTTCAGTTGCAGTCAATAGCATTTGTCGTGTACAATCGCCCCAAACAGAAGCACTTCCTGAACTCAAACACAAGTCAGCACATACAATAAATCCGATTTTTTTCTTACATGAATTTCTCCTGGGTCCAGTTGATGCTTTCTTGTGTCCTCCATGTTGCGTTTCCAACTTGGTGAGTGTGTTGAACAGAGTTGCCCATTTTATATGCTCACTGCTTGTGGTTCAAAGAAACTCCACCTTCCTTTTCCACAAGGTTTCTATGGTCCAGGCAATGGGCCATTAAACAACCATTCAAAGAAGAATCGTTTTGGAATGAATGCAGACATGAGAGCAGTTAGGTGTTGATGAGTTATCAATCAACTTTCTGCAGGTTTGCTCCATGAAACTTGTTTGACAAAGGAAGCTTCCAGTTGGAGTTCCATCACACGTACTTCAAAACAAGACAAAACCAAATGTATAGTCTGGTATCAAGTGTAAGTGACAGAAAAAGTGGGTGGATTGTAAATTGGCTCCCCACACTGTGGAAAGATTTAAGAGTCTGGATTCATCATACAGTGAGGCAAGAATCCCACCCCAACCTCATGCACTTTCCACCATTTTCTCCAAAGAATGTGCATAAAGTTGAAGTGCATGTCCTACTGAGGAATCCACATGGATTTTCAAGAGTTTCCTACTATTTAGAAGACAGTCCTGGAAATGTCTTCAATCGCTGAAGCAGTAAGTTAAGAATCACACCCCAACTTCAAAGCACTTTCCACCATTTTCGCCAAAGAATGTGCATAAAGTTGAAGTGCATGTCCTACTGAGGTATCCACACGACTATTTGAGATCATTTCTTATTCTTTGGAAGACAGTCCAGGAAATGTCTTCAATCGCTGAAGGAGTCTGTTCAGAATCACACCCAAACTTAACAGGACTTTCCACCATGTTCTCAAAAAAAGTGGATAACGGTGAGCTTGCCGTTCAGCTCACACGAGGAAGATCTGCAGGTCATGAAACTACCCCAACAAGAAGCACTTACTATAATGAGGAACAGCTCAGTGTTTCTATTAGGGCACTTATCATGACAAAGTCTCGCTTCCGATAGAAAATAAGTATAATTCTAATCGTGACCACAATATTGATCCTCTATTTGACTTGGAAAATCACGTCATCCCTAGAAGTAATAGTTTTTTTAAGAGGTTCAGATCTTGTACATTTTCACTACCAAGACAACCCCAAAGAGAAGCACTTTTGAGCACAAAGAATCAGGAGTGACTCCTTTGAGGTGATCTGAGAGTGATTTGCCCACAAAAATGAGGCTTCACATTTACCCAGTGGATGTGGTCTGTCCCAGAGTGTCGCACTCTTTCACTTCAAAGCCATGTAAATGCTCAAATTAGGTAAAAATTAAATAGAAATTCCTTGCAAATACATTTTTATCTATAGTTCATATTTTGTAGTAGGATTTTTGAATGAGAGCCGTCTGCAAGATTACCCCAACAAGTAGCACTTACTTTTTTAAGAAATGTAGTCAGTGCCTGTGTTAAGGTAATGTTGGGGACAAGTTCAGGAAAGAACAGTCATGTCTTATTGAAGAAAATCTCACAAGAGAAACAACCCCAAAAGAGAAGCACTTATGAAATCAAGAATCATCAGTGTGTCTGTTTGAGGTGGTCTCCATGTGATACGCTCATCTGCTAGCTTCAGTTGCAGTCAATAGCATTTGTCGTGTACAATCGCCCCAACCAGAAGCACTTCCTGAACTCAAACACAAGTCAGCACATACAATGAATCCGATTTTTTTCTTACATTAATTTCTCCTCGGTCCAGTTGATGCTTTCTTGTGTCCTCCACGTTGCGTTTCCAACTTGGTGAGTGTGTTGAACAGAGTTGCCCATTTTATATGCTAAGTGTTTGTTGTTCAAACAAACTCCACTTTCCTTTTCCACAAGGTTTCTATGGTCCAGGCAATGGGCCATTAAACAACCATTCAAAGAAGAATCGTTTTGGAATGAATGCAGACATGAGGGCAGTTAGGTGTTGATGAGTTATCAATCAGCTTTCTGCAGTTTTGCTCCATGAAACTTGTTTGACAAAGGAAGCTTCCAGTTGAAGTTCCATCACACGTACTTCAAAACAAGACAAAACCAAATGTATAGTCTGGTATCAAGTGTAAGAGACAGAAAAAGTGGGTGGATTGTAAATTGGCTCCCCACACTGTGGAAAGATTTAAGAGTCTGGATTCATCATACAGTGAGGCAAGAATCCCACCCCAACCTCATGAACTTTCCACCATTTTCTCCAAAGAATGTGCATAAAGTTGAAGTGCATGTCCTACTGAGGAATCCACATGGATTTTCAAGAGTTCCCTACTATTTGGTTGACAGTCCTGGAATCTTGTCCAATAATTGAAGCAGTCAGGTAAGAATCACACCCCAACTTCAAAGCACTTTCCACCATTTTCCCCAAATAATGTGCATAAAGTTGAAGTGCATGTCCTACTGAGGTATCCACACCACTATTTGAGATCATTTCTTATTCTTTGGAAGACAGTCCAGGAAATGTTTTCAATCGCTGAAGGAGTCTGTTCAGAATCACACCCAAACTCAACAGGACTTTCCACCATGTTCTAAAAAAAAAAGTGGATAACGTTGAGCTTGCCGTTCAGCTCACACGAGGTCTGCAGGTCATGAAACTACCCCAACAAGAAGCACTTACTATAATGAGGAACAGCTCAGTGTTTCTATTAGGGCACTTATCATGACAAAGTCTCGCTTCTGATAGAAAACAAGTGTCATTCTAATCGTGACCACAATATTGATCTTCTATTTGACTTGGAAAATCACATGTCATCCCTAAAAGTAATCCAGTTTGTCTCAAAGGTTCAGATCTTGTACATTTTCACTACCAAGACAATCCCAAAGAGAAGAGCTTTTGAGCACAAGAATCAGGAGTGACTCCTTTGAGGTGATCTGAGAGTGATTTGCCCTCAAAAATGAGGCTTCACATTTACCCAGTGGATGTGGTCTGTTCCAGAGTGTCGCACTCTTTCACTTCAAAGCCATGTAAATGCTCAAATTAGGTAGAAATTAAATAGAAATTCCTTGCAAATACATTTTTATCTATAGTTCATATTTTGTAGAAGGATTTTTGAATGAGAGCCGTCTGCAAGATTACCCCAACAAGTAGCACTTACTTCTTGAAAAAATGTAGTCAGTGCCTGTGTTAAGGTAATGTTGGGGACAAGTTCAGGAAAGAACAGTCATGTCTTATTGAAGAAAATCTCACATGCGAAACAACCCCAAAAGAGAAGCACTTATGAAATCAAGAACCATCAGTGTGTCTGTTTGAGGTGGTCTCCATGTGATACACTCATCTGCTAGCTTCAATTACAGTCAATAGCATTTGTCATGTACAATCGCCCCAACCAGAAGCACTTCCTGAACTCAAACACAAGTCAGCACATACAATGAATCCGATTTTTTCTTACTTGAATTTCTCCTGGATCCCGTTGATGCTTTCTTGTGTCCTCCATGTTGCGTTTCCAACTTGGTGAGTGTGTTGAACAGAGTTGCCTATTTTATATGCTCAATGCTTGTGGTTCAAACAAACTCCACCTTCCTTTTCCACAAGGTTTCTATGGTCCAGGCAATGGGCCATTAAACAACCATTAAAAGAAGAATCGTTTTGGAATGAATGCAGACATGAGGGCAGTTAGGTGTTGATGAGTTATCAATCAGCTTTCTGCAGGTTTGCTCCATGAAACTTGTTTGACAAAGGAAGCCTCCAGTTGGAGTTCCATCACACGTACTTCAAAACAAGACAAAACCAAATATATAGTCTGGTATCAAGTGTAAGAGACAGAAAAAGTGGGTGGATTGTAAATTGGCTCCCCAAACTGTGGAAAGATTTAAGAGTCTTGATTCATCATACAGTGAGGCAAGAATCCCACCCCAACCTCATGCACTTTCCACCATTTTCGCCAAAGAATGTGCATAAAGTTGAAGTGCATGTCCTACTGAGGAATCCACATGAATTTTCAAGAGTTCCCTACTATTTGGTTGACAGTCCTGGAATCTTGTCCAATAACTGAAGCAGTCAGTTAAGAATCACACCCCAACTTCAAAGCACTTTCCACCATTTTCCCCAAAGAATGTGCATAAAGTTGAAGTGCATGTCCTACTGAGGAATCCACATGGATTTTCAAGAGTTTCCTACTATTTAGAAGACAGTCCTGGAAATGTCTTCAATCGCTGAAGCAGTCAGTTAAGAATCACACCCCAACTTCAAAGCACTTTCTATCATTTTCGCCAAAGAATGTGCATAAAGTTGAAGTGCATGTCCTACTGAGGTATCCACACGACTATTTGAGATCATTTCTTATTCTTTGGAAGACAGTCCAGGAAATGTCTTCAATCGCTGAAGGAGTCTGTTCAGAATCACACCCAAACTCAACAGGACTTTCCAACGTGTTCTCAAAAAAAGTGGATAACGGTGAGCTTGCCGTTCAGCTCACACGAGGTCTGCAGGTCATGAAACTACCCCAACAAGAAGCACTTACTATAATGAGGAACAGCTCAGTGTTTCTATTAGGGCACTTATCATGACAAAGTCTCGCTTCTGATAGAAAATAAGTGTCATTCTAATCGTGACCACAATATTGATCTTCTATTTGACTTGGAAAATCACATGTCATCCCTAGAAGTAATAGTTTTTTTAAAAGGTTCAGATCTTGTACATTTTCACTACCAAGACAACCCCAAAGAGAAGCACTTTTGAGCACAAGAATCAGGAGTGACTCCTTTGAGGTGATCTGAGAGTGATTTGCCCACAAAAATGAGGCTTCACATTCACGCAGTGGATGTGGTCTGTCCCAGAGTGTTGCACTATTTCACTTCAAAGCCATGTAAATGCTCAAATTAGGTAAAAATTAAATAGAAATTCCATGCAAATACATTTTTATCTATAGTTCATATTTTGCAGTAGGATTTTTGAATGAGAGCCGTCTGCAAGATTACCCCAACAAGTAGCACTTACTTTTTTAAGAAATGTAGTCAGTGCCTGTGTTAAGATAATGTTGGGGACAAATTCAGGAAAGAACAGTCATGTCTTATTGAAGAAAATCTCACATGCGAAACAACCCCAAAAGAGAAGCACTTATGAAATCAAGAACCATCAGTGTGTCTGTTTGAGGTGGTCTCCATGTGATAAACTCATATGCTAGCTTCAGTTGCAGTCAATAGCATTTGTCGTGTACAATCGCCCCAACCAGAAGCACTTCCTGAACTCAAACACAAGTCAGCACATACAATGAATCCGATTTTTTTCTTACATTAATTTCTCCTCGGTCCAGTTGATGCTTTCTTGTGTCCTCCACGTTGCATTTCCAACTTGGTGAGTGTGTCGAACAGAGTTGCCCATTTTATATGCTCAGTGTTTGTTGTTCAAACAAACTCCACCTTCCTTTTCCACAAGGTTTCTATGGTCCAGGCAATGGGCCATTAAACAACCATTCAAAGAAGAATCGTTTTGGAATGAATGCAGACATGAGGGCAGTTAGGTGTTGATGAGTTATCAATCAGCTTTCTGCAGTTTTGCTCCATGAAACTTGTTTGACAAAGGAAGCCTCCAGTTGGAGTTCCATCACACGTACTTCAAAACAAGACAAAACCAAATGTATAGTCTGGTATCAAGTGTAAGAGACAGAAAAAGTGGGTGGATTGTAAATTGGCTCCCCACACTGTGGAAAGATTTAAGAGTCTGGATTCATCATACAGTGAGGCAAGAATCCCACCCAAACGTCATGCACTTTCCACCATTTTCGCCAAAGAATGTGCATAAAGTTGAAGTGCATGTCCTACTGAGGAATCCACATGAATTTTCAAGAGTTTCCTACTATTTAGAAGACAGTCCTGGAAATGTCTTCAATCGCTGAAGCAGTAAGTTAAGAATCACACCCCAACTTCAAAGCACTTTCCACCATTTTCTCCAGAGAATGTGCATAAAGTTGAAGTGCATGTCCTACTGAGGAATCCACATGAATTTTCAAGAGTTTCCTACTATTTGGTTGACAGTCCTGGAATCTTGTCCAATATTTGAAGCAGTCAGTTAAGAATCACACCCCAACTTCAAAGCACTTTCCACCATTTTCGCCAAAGAATGTGCATAAAGTTGAAGTGCATGTCCTACTGAGGTATCCACACGACTATTTGAGATCATTTCTTATTCTTTGGAAGACAGTCCAGGAAATGTTTTCAATCGCTGAAGGAGTCTGTTCAGAATCACACCCAAACTCAACAGGACTTTCTACCATGTTCTCAAAAAAAAGTGGATAACGGTGAGCTTGCCGTTCAGCTCACGAGGAAGATCTGTAGGTCATGAAACTATCCCAACAAGAAGCACTTACTATAATGAGGAACAGCTCAGTGTTTCTATTAGGGCACTTATCATGACAAAGTCTCGCTTCCGATAGAAAATAAGTATCATTCTAATCGTGGCCACAATATTGATCTTCTATTTGACTTGGAAAATCACATGTCATCCCTAGAAGTAATCCAGTTTGTGTCAAAGGTTCAGATCTTGTACATTTTCACTACCAAGACAACCCCAAAGAGAAGCACTTTTGAGCACAAGAATCAGGAGTGACTCATTTGAAGTGATCTGAGATTGAGCGGTGACCACTTCGTCAAAGGTATGTGCGAAATCTAACTGTTTAGTAGTAGTGCAGTAAAGTATTATGTTGTTAAATGCCAATCAACAGTAATGTAATATGGGCTACGTTTGGGCTTTGTTTTGAAGGCTGCCCCAGCGCGTTGTTGGCTACTGAGTCAGTGGACTGGGCTCCGACGATCAAGCTGGGTTACCAAAACACAGAGCTAAGACACTGTCATCGGTGTTTCATGCGATCTCTAAGAGTGGTTGATCTAAACAAAACAAATTTGTCACAATCTTCACGTTTCAGTAGTATCCACGAAGTGCTTAAGTGCTAACAGGGCACATTAGCTCCCAAGTTCTTGACAACAGAATCGCTCTCTCTCTCTCTGCCTTGTGCATTAGGCTAACAAAGACACAATGTCAGCATTTGGATATTTGGATCTCAGCATTTTATTAAAACATAAACATTTTTGATTGTTATTTGAGTGCCAACATTCACAGCTCGGCATTCAACATGTTAAGTTCTGCTTTACTGCCCAGCCCTGCACTTCACACTGCATTTTCCATTGGGATAATGCACCATAAACAACACAGAAAACAAACTTACCCTCCAGGCGAACGCCAAAACACAATCATTCTGTAGACGTTTTACTCCGAGTTTGCTGATCCATCCGCTGTGGTAATAGTTGTATGCCTCCAAACTTTTGTGGGCCTTCATCTGTTGCTTGGTGTAGTAAGACGTCTGAAGAACCAGGTAGCTCGTTATGTCCACAGCCTCTATATTTGGCAAATCGTTCCGGTCTTGCGAAAATTCGGACATTTTCATTAAGTATGGGTCACGCCCAATGTATTTCTCAACTAACGCCAAATACCTTTCCCTATATGCCGGCTCCAAACCACTACAATATTCATTCATCTCCATGTTGGTGCTGCTGTAGCAATTACAGCAGCAAGCAAGTCTTCATTGCACAGGCATGTGGAAATAGTAGAAAACAATTCTAATGCGTTAGCGAAAAACCTTCTATATCAGGAGTATTGATCAAGATTCTAGAAATAGAGACTCTTTTCTAGTAAATTTAAAACCTTCCTCACTCAACTGATAATAACTCCGCAATTGAGCACATTTCTTAATAGATTATATGTAGAAAATAATATTTTGCTATATGTATTGTGTGTATGTGGCCCCGAACCCATCCTCTGTGTGGACTCTTTGTTCATAATGGCCTAAAACTCTATGTGGTTCACAAGGCCTTGCTCCCCCATAAGTACCATCACAACACACAACACTGATTTATCAAAAATTATTACATAATTTCTAACCTAATGACACTCAAACATTGCATAATGCAATTACATTACCAGCAGGCTCGTCCACCGTTTGCAGCGAATAGGAGCGAGAACCCGATGGCTGAACCGGGAAAAATTCTCCTATGGCCCCAGTTCCACTTGGCGACCGACCAACTCATTACCTTTCAAAGTCTAAGGTCCTGCTCCAAACAGCCGAGTCACCCCACTGGCAATGATCATACTAATGATTGGTTGATTTATACCCACAAAATGTTTAGTCAGCTTAATGATTACATGAAATACAACAGATGAACAAATACAATTTTTTATGATGTCGTGTAGTCTCTTCTCGACCAATCTTGTCACTGCTTGGTGCTCAGTTCTCCTCTTGGCTGAACGTCTGTTCAGCATTCTGATCCGGAACTAATCTTGGAAGGAGAGGTCACCAGTACGTCAAAGCATATCATATCCCGCAGGAAGTCCGTCAGACTGCACCTCGATTTCTGGGTATCATTTGTATTAATAGCCTCACAGGTTGGACTCACACTCGACCGATTATGATTGGACATGAGTAGGTCCAACATGCTTCGTCATATTCTCTGGATCAGCCCAAAACAATGTGTACGTGTGAATCTGCCCTTGCTTTCCCAATTGTTTTGTCTCCGTACTCCTGGATCACTATTTCATTCATAATGTCTAAGAACAAAGCCAATTTTTACACTAGACAGGCACTTTGACCAACTAAGCCACAGGACCACATGGTTCATAAAACTGATGAATGAATAAAGATCCTGAACTGGATCCATTTCAGGAAACAAGGTCCTGAGACTCTCCCAAAACTAACTATGACTTCAAAATTTTTTTTTTATCAAGTCTGACCAAAGAACAGACTCAAAATAACCATGATGCTCATAGAAAGGTCCATCATTTGATGAAAACCAACAATGCAAAGCATTCGGTAGAACCCTTTTAACTACCAGTTTCTCATGCTAAGACATAGC